>NC_134786.1:15918701-15926201 GCF_046742065.1 Oratosquilla oratoria | reverse complement strand
AGAGAGAGAGAGAGAGAGAGAGAGAGAGAGAGAGAGAGAGAGAGAGAGAGAGAGAGAGAGAGAGAGATCAGCGATAAATCATACGAAAGTCGACTAAAACATATGAATCTGTTTTCCCTAAAAAAGCGTTGACTCAGAGATGGCTTGACACGGTCTTTAAGATTCTGAAGGGATTTGACAATATCAAAAGTGACAAAACTTTCACACTAAAAGAGAATTCGACAAGAATTAAGGGTCTCAAACTGTCAGGAAATATATTTAATTTGGAAGTGGGTATAAACAAATTCGTCAACCGTGTAGTTAACGATAGGAATAAACTTCCTGCAGAGGCAGTGAATGTATTTCAGTTCGAAGGTATAGGATTCGTCTAGATAAACACCTAAGCAGCATGATGTAGTGCCTGCAATCTATTTTTTACTATTTGTTTATTATCATTTGTCTGTTTATTATTGTTTACTTGATTATTAATTAATTTATTCATTTATTAATTAAATGATAATCAAACAAATAATATCAATTAATTAATTGATTAATTAGTTAATTAATATGATAATCAAACAAACAATATTAATTAGTTAATTAATTAATTGATTAAATGATAATCAATTAATTAAATGATAATCAAACAATTGATTAAATGATAATCAAACAAACAATATTAATTAGTTAATTAATTAATTGATTAATTATAATCAAGGAGAGACAAAAACAGAGATAGATAGAGATAGAGATAGAGATAGATATAGAAACAGATAGAGATAGAGATAGAGATAGTGATGGAGATATATTTGTAGAGATAAAAGAGATAAAAGATAGAAATATAGAGATAGATGGAAAGGAATACGACTTATGAAAGCAACGATGAAGGAATCTAGAGAACAATAGTAGAGGAGACTTGCATGATTTAAGGGATAGGAATGTAATGCAAACGAGCTTCATATATCAACCAACCTACATACAGATGTCACAGAACCCATTAAAGACTAGTGGTCATTTTATTTATTTAATTTTAGAGAACAACAAATATCTGTTCACATTTGAAGTGATAGAATATTGGATTGGTATACCATTAAATCCGAGTTGCGTTTTAATGATTGATTTCTTACTGCTCAATGTTTGATTTAGTCTGAGATCTCTGATTATTTATTGTAGAACCAATTAATCTATATCTGCCTAGTGACCTCCTTATTAATTCTATTTTGGATATCCAATTTCATTCAGTTTAGAGCAATTTTTCATCTTTAATGGATTAAGTACAACAGAAGGAGAGTAGATTTGATTCCTAGGTCCATTGTAGCCATGCAAAGAGCTCTCGACGTTCATAGTGGATCGTCCTTTAACCTTCCTTTGTAGTGTATAATTTCAATTGCATGTCCATATAACTAATGTAATGTGATTATTATCTGTCCACTTCAATTGTTAGTATGAAAAAAAAAAACTTTCAAGAACTCAGGGGAACAGATTCTGAGTTCTTGGATCAAGAAATACAATTCATCTATGACATTGGAGAAAATTTAAAATATCCAAAACATCTTATTGATAAAACAAAAATCAAAGCTAGGAAATGTTTTCTTAATACTTCGCAGGTCAAACCATTTAATTATAGAAATATGTTAACAATTCCGTACCGCGAAAATTTAATCCATCTTCCTAGCATTTCTGAAAAATTTGGTATCCAGATAGTATTCAAAAATAATAATAACATTAAGAGTCTGTTAATTAAAAATTCTCCAAGAAGTAAAGAAGGATGTATTTATAACATACCATGTAAAAACTGTGATTTTATTTATATAGGCCAACATAAATATAATATTAGAACGGGGCAAGTGTCCAGTGGATTATTTGTCCACCAAAGGGATTATGGTCATAATATTGACTGGGGAAATTCTAAAATAATTGCTTCTTGTAATAACATTATAGAAAGAAATATTATTGAATCTTGTTTTATAAAAACAAATTTTGGAAATAACATGAACTTGAGTTTGGGTTTATTTAAATTGGACAATTCTATCATTGACAAAATTGTGTGTGATAAAATGTAATATGGGACCTCTCCGAGTATCCTTGTCTTCTTATGTATATATTGTTTCTTTCTGTATTGCTTTTTTGTACCTTTGAAAATGTCTAAATAGACGAAAACATTCGGTATCTGTTTTTTCAATTTCCCGATGGTTTCTGCAAAAATAGTTTATCACGTGTGTTTTGTGATTTCTTTGCATATATAAATATATATATATATATATGTATATATATATATATGTATATATATACATATATGTATATATACATATATATATACAGTATATATACATATGTATATATGCATATATATATATATATATATATATATATATATATATAAAAATATATATATAATACATATATATATATATATATATATACCTCGTTTTCCCCTTCGGCCTCGGCCTCGGGGCGGAACCCCAACACGAGATCCCCAGCACGAAGAAGAATGCGAAGAAGAACGCGAAGAAGAATGCGAAGAAGAACGCGGAGAAGAATGCGAAGAAGAACGTGAAGAAGAACGTGAAGAAGAACACGAAGTAGAATGCGAAGAAGAACGCGAAGAAGAACGCGAAGAAGAACGCGAGAAGGAAGAACGCGAAGAAGAACGCGTAGAAGAACGCGAAGAAGAACGCGAAGAAGAACGCGAAGAAGAAGGCGAAGAAGAATGCGAAGAAGAACGCGAAAAAGAAGAAGAAGAAAAACGCGAAGAAGAACGCGAGGAAGAAGAAGAAGAACGCGAAGAAGAAGAAGAAGAAGAAGAAGAAGAAGAAGAAGAAGAAGAAGGAGAAGAAGAATTTTTGTTTGAATCATTTTATTACGCTCAAAGAGCGGCAAGCCTAGTACATAGGTAATTAGCTATTTACATGAGGATCGTGACTCATAGGACACGCTGTTCGACTGAGGTGGCAATTCGTAGTTAAGTACAAAATTTCAGAGGTTGGGACACAGTGGTGGAGGACACGGTATATAATCAGTGGTAATAACAGCATGTATAAAACAATCACAGTCAACAGTATATACAAAACAAAAGTATGTACAATATCACAGTCATGATATAAGAGACATTGACATAATTGAGACAGTCGTGGACAAGATCATACATGAGAATTATTACGTCGTACAGCGATAGTTAGCACCCACCAAAGTGTGGGTGACGTAAGAGTAGTGTTTCTAAATGGTTATCGGCAAGCAAGTATTTACATACATCAATGACAGACTCTCTATGGGGGATTAAATCTGTTACTGCAGGGCATTCAAGGCAATAATGCTGAAGGTTATTTGCATTGGGCAAGTCACACAGTTTACAGGAAGAAAATTGAGGCATGTCTCTTGTCTCGCTCACCTGGCATACTGGTCTGTAGCCTAATCTAAGTCGAGCAGATACCACATTATGTCTTCTAACTAAGAGTCCTCGGCGGCGATATTTGTGGGGGCGATTGGCAAAGTGATCATAGTGCTGAATGGTCACACTCGAAGGTCGTTCGATATTCCTACGGTGAACGATAGGCAAATGAGCTGCAGCACGTATTTTGCGTCTGTAGAATGAGAGGGAACCAGGTGAAGCGTCAGTTGCAGGTGAGGGCTGTTCGCAGGCTGCCTTGGCGAGTAGGTCCACTGTCTCGTTGCTAGTTATTCCTACGTGAGAAGGGATCCACAGGAAGTGAATAACAAGGGAGTGCTCAAGGGCTGTGGCTAACTGAAATAGAATGAGAGTTACTAGGTTATGGGATTCTGATTTTTGGGAGGACAAGGCACGGAGAGCAGATTGAGAGTCACAGATAATTAGGCCATTACTACCAATACGTAGCAGTAGATTGACAGCATCCAGGAGTCCGTGGAGCTCGCAGGAAGTTGAGCTGAGGAAACCTGGTAGTCGGCGTCCAATCCAGCCTCCATGGGGTGGAACCATACTAGGCGAGTAGATGGCACAGCCCGTGTTTCCGTCCGGTTGCAGTGACCCGTCTGTGTATATTGTATGAACAGCTGGGAGGGAAGAGGTCACTTTGGCGATGGTTTCTAGAGCTAGTTGCTTCTGTAGTAGGGGCAGGTCACTCTTGCATGTTGGTGTATAGGTGACGGCGGGGAGCGGAACCTTCCAGGGGGGCGGATTGTGAACAATTTCTTGTCTAGGAATATGAAATCCTATACTCTGTAGGTTTGTGCAAATGGTTCTAATAAGGGCGCAACCACCAGGTTGGAGTCGGGGTCGAGGTGCGGTGGGGTCGAGAGACGTTGTGATGACATTCGAGTAGTGGGGGCTAATATGTGGGGTGTGTAAGCATTTAACAGTGAAATATGTTACGTTAGCGTGTATTCGTTCCGTCAGAGGGGATAGATGTAGTTCCTGTAGCATGTCGGCAACCCGAGTAGAGATTGGGCAACCTAGTATGAGCCGCATAGCTTTATTTTGAAATTTATCGAGGGGGTTCAATGCTGAGTTAGGGAGTTGACATAAGGCAGGAGAGAGATAATCGATGACTGAACGGATAAATGCTACGTATATATTTCTTGCCACTGCTATGGAGATCCCAGCAGCGTTGTTGGTAAGCCACTGAAGAGGTGTTAGGCGTTGTTGTAGTCGAGTCAATACGTCATCAACAAGTGGATGAATACGCTGCCGTACGGGGGTGGGGGGGGGGTGACGCGGACGGGCGCTCCCAGGTAGATATACTGCGTGCAGAGTGGTATAACGCTGGTACCTACTAGGAAAGCAGGGAGTGTTCGTGGCTTACGGGGAGAGAAGATCCTGCACTTTTCGGGGGATATGATGAGACCACATGAAGATGAGTGTTCATAAAACGAGTGGAGAAAGAGCTGAAGATCTTCAGAGGAGGTCGAATGAATGCATATATCGTCTGCATAACATGTAACTTGGGTACCTGGGACATCAGGGAGTAGAGAGAGAAGGCGATGCATGAGGACATTGAATAAAAATGGACTGAGGACACCTCCCTGTGGGGTGCCAAGGTCAAATCTCCTGGTAGCACTAATAGCCCCTTTATAGAGTACACGAGACGATCTGTTGCTCAGGTATCCTTGCACCCATCTCAAGAGATTCTCTTTGATATTAAAATCTACAAGCTGATCGAGGATGATATCCTTGTTTGCAATGTCAAACGCACTTTTAAGATCTAGAAAGGCCACAATACTGGTAGGGGAGAGGCGGGTGTATAATTCATAGAGACAGTGATGTGTGCTGCGGTGGGGCAGAAAACCATAGAGCCTAGTGGAGAGTTTGTCGTGGAGGCGGAACATGAGGCGGTTGAGAAGAATACGCTCCAGCACTTTGCTAAAGCAGGACGTGAGGGAAATGGGTCGGAATTTGTCGGAACCGGGTTTAGGAATTGGAACAATGAGACTGGTCGTCCAGGCTAGTGGAACATATCCATATTGTAGGCAGAGATTATAGAGACGGAGGAGGGGGTCACTTGGTACTATTAGGAGAAGGCGGAGGACTGAGTACGTGATACCATCATCACCCGGAGCTGTCGACCTACTGCTGGCAAGAGCACGGCATAATTCGGATTTTGTTATGGGTATATTGTCCTCCTCATCTGGTTCTAGCATAGCTGCGGACAGACGAAGAGTGCGATGTAACGAATGAGTGGAGAGGGACTCTCTAATATGCGCTGGGAGATTACGAACACTGGATTGTTCAGACCAATCCTCTATGAGGGCCTGTGCGTAATGAGATGGGCTATGGTGAAGACCAATGGGTGTCTTCTTTCGGATCACCTTCTTAATAAGTCTCCACATGGTTCCCACGCTCGTCTGTTGGTTGATGCCATTAGTGAATTGGTTCCAGGCGTCAGTGTGTGCACACTGTTGTATGGTTACCAAGGCGGAACTTGATTCTTGGTATTGCCGTAGAGTGTCGGGGTTAGGAGATCTCTGATATGCAAGGCCGTCTGCTTCTGCCTGTCTTTCTGCTGTTAGTATACGGTCGTTGAGCATCCAAGGCTGTACTCTCGTCTGGCGTTTGATATTTGGCCTACGTACATAGCGGTCGAAAAAGTTGTGTGTGCAGGTGACAAGAGAGTTGTATAACTTTTCAGGAGATTCAACATTAAACTTGGGGAGGTGTGCAGATACGAAGGAGACGTAGTTGGGAGAATACTTTGGGGGGATACTGATTCGCGTGCGTTGGTAAGCTGGAGTAGGCATCACTGGGACTGAATACCGAAGGCAGAGAGCGAGGTGATCTGAGAAGAGGACAGGCACCGAAAAGCACTTGACGTTGGTAGGCACGAGTCCACATGTAAGTATGTGATCGAGGGTACCCCCCCGAGCGTGCGTAGCACCACCAGTGTTCCAGCGAGTTAGATGGTTGTGATGTATAAAGTCGACTAGCCGGGTTCCGCTACGATTTACAGTGTCCGATTGGTCACCTAGGGTAGGGTGTCTAGCATTAAAATCGCCCATGTATATCATACCACGAGTTGTGGGAGTAGGAAGGGCTGCAGTATTCAGCTTACCAGGGGCAGAATAAACGTTACAGAGGCGAATTGTACCACTTCCTAGTGCAACCTCAATAAGTTGGTAAGTCGTGTCATTGTCTTCGGAAGTGCCGAGTGGTCGATGCTGGACGGTGGAGTGTACATAAGTAAGGAGCCCATTTCGAATGTGGTGAACATATGGAATATAACCACTAAGGGATGGGGCTGCCCCCCCCACCAGTGGGACGTCCAACAAAAGCTTCTTGGATAAAGATGACGTTCGGTTGATGATGGTTGACGTAGGCCCTGAGTGCAGCAACCTTCGCGGGTGTGGTTATACCACAGGCATTCCAAGAGAGGATGTGTAGCTGTGCGTTGTTATTGAACGTTATTTCTGTTCTTTCGGAGGCCAGGTGAGACGATAGTAGAGGATCGGGCACTACCTCCTGTTGGTCCTCGGGAGGGGGCGTCCACTGTGATGGCAATCATTTTCTCGAGGCGAGTAACGAGCGAGTCAAATTTAACAGTAAGTGCAGAGGTTGACGCGATGTTAGCCTGCTGGGCATCCACGAGCGATTTGAGTGTTGCATCGTTAACCGATAGTCGTGTAGACAAGGAGTCAAAGGCGGCCATAAGAGAATCAAAGCGAGCTTCGATGCTATCAAATCGAGTTTCAATAATTGCAACACGATTTGTAAGGGAGACACACTGAGACTTGAGAGATTCTACGGCCTCTTGGAGCGTAATGATCTGCCGAGAGGCGGCAGCGGTGGATGGCGGCGATGGTGGCGGCGATGGTGGCGGTGGGGTGGAGTTTGGGTACTCGGAGCCAAGCGTACTCGTTTGGTACATCCATGCCACACATTAACTCCGGGCATTTGGCATCGCGGGCATTTCCACTGCGATTTGTCTGGTGTAGGTGGTTTTGGTGAGTCTGTCGATGATGCCGAGGTAGAGGTAGGTACTGTGGTTGCTGTAGGACTACGATGAGGGCAGGAACGCGAGTCATGTTCAGCTGAACACCATGCACACTTTTCAT
>NC_134786.1:15911201-15913701 GCF_046742065.1 Oratosquilla oratoria | reverse complement strand
CCAAAGGCTTTTTCCCCCTTACACGGGGGGTAGCCAAAAAGAAAAAGACATAGAAACCACCCCCACCCATTCCATCCCCTATATATTCCACTCCTCTTCACCCTCTCCCCTCGCTCTGATCTTGGCACCCCCTGGATGACGGGTCATCCCTGCATCCTGTCCACCACCCTGGGTCAGAAGCAATGTCGTATGACACAGCACATCCATAGCAAGGCCGCTTCATTAATTCGACGACCCCCTCTCTCCGTCCCCTCATGCAGAAAAGGAGAAGACGGGGAGAAATCCCTTCGGGCTGCGTCAAATTTTTCATGCATACTTCCTCACCCCCCATCTCCTACCCACTCCCCCTCATGTATCACAGCTTCATCTATACACAGCCCTTCTCCATTCACCTCTATCTTCTGTCCTCTCCCGTCCTTTCTCAACAGATATTCCTCTCTTTTGTAATGCCCTTTTTATCCCATCGATCCAACATATTATCCTAGGACGCCCCCTCATATTTCCTCTTTCCACCTCTGCCTTCCACACTTCTTTTACTAAACTTTCTTCACTCATTCTTTCATTTGTCTAAACCATCCTAATACTCTTTCATCAACCCTAACTCCCAACTCCCTTTCCACCCCTGTTCTCCTCCTCACCTCCTCATTTCTCACTCTATGTAGCCTAGTAACCCCTATCAAACTTCTCAGACAACTCATCTCAAACACATTCAAACTCCTTCTATTTTCTTCTCTTACGTTCCATGTTTCTGCCCCATACAGTGCTGTTGGCACAATCACTCCTTCATACAGTCTCCTCTCAGCATCCGTTCCCAGATGTCTATTTCTCATTACACTTTTTAATCCACCAAGGCATTTACTCGCTTCTCTCAATCTACATTCTACCTCCACCCCCACTCCTCCCTTTCCTGCTACATTCGCACCCAAGTATCTAAAACTATCCACTTTCTCCAGCCTCTCTCCCTTAATGCTCACTTCCAGCCTGCTGTCACTCTCTCCCCTTGTACATCTCATCTACTTATTTTGCCCACATTTATCTTCAGCTTCCTTCTTTCACACACCCTCTCAAACTCTGTCACTAATCTTCTCAATCCCTCCTCTGAT
The DNA here is from genome assembly GCF_046742065.1 of Oratosquilla oratoria. NCBI lineage: Eukaryota > Metazoa > Arthropoda > Malacostraca > Stomatopoda > Squillidae > Oratosquilla > Oratosquilla oratoria. The sequence goes on along the minus strand of NC_134786.1, from coordinate 15,912,598 downwards.
CCTGCTACAAGTGCACTGTCGTCAGCAAACAACAGCTGGCTCACCTCCCACTTTTCTTCATTTTCTTTAACCATCTCCAACCCCCTACCCACTGCCCTAGCATTCACCTCTCGCACTACCCCATCCATGTATAGATTGAACAGCCAGGGCGACATAACACATCCCTGACGAAGTCCCACCTTTACCTCAAACCATTCACTCTCTCCATTTCTTATCCTAACACAAGCTATACTACTCTCGTAAAAACTCCTGACTGCTCCAACCAGCTTTCCTCCTATCCCATGTATCTGCAGTACCTCCCACATTGCCTTCCTGTCTACCCTGTCATAAGCCTTTTCCAGATCCATAAAAGCCCAAAAAACATCCTTACCTTTCTCACATATCTGTCTTACCACAAAGATCTGATCTACACAACCCCTACCTGTCCTAAACCCACACTGTTCCGCACCAATTACTCCTTCTGTTCCTCTCCTAATCCTCTCAATCAAGACCCTCCCATAAGCCTTTCTAACTTCACTCACACTTGTCCTCCTTTCCTTTGTAAAGCAGAACTATACAGGCACTCCTTCAGTCCTTCGGCACTCTACTCTCTCTAAAACAAACATTAAATAACCTTACCAGCCAGTCCATCATAACTGTACCTCCTTTCTTCAGACATTCTTCATGGCATCCATACAACCCAGGTGCCTTACCTGCTCTCATCACCTTAACAGCTGCTTTCACTTCATCTTTCCCTATTTCTCCTCCATTCTCCTCACTCATCACTCATTTTCTTAGCGCTTCCCACTGCAACTTCCTTTCCCTTCTTATACTCCTTCACATTTAGCGACTACCTAAAATACTCTGCCCACCTTCCTCTCACTGCCTTCTCTTCCATTATCAACTCTCCATCTACACTTACTTCTCTATTTGATTCACCTCCTCTTCCTCTTTTAATTTCTTTCCAAAACATCTTTTTATTACTTTTAAATTTTTCTGTCATACTCTTACCCCATTTCATATCTGCTCTCCTCTTTGCTTCCTTTATCTTATGTTTAACTTCCTTTCTCATTACTTTCTCATTACTTTCTCAATCTATGAATGCCTGCTTCTTCTCTTCTACACCCTTCTTTGCTTCCTCATCCCACCACTCGCTAAACTTCTTTCTATTTCCTCCCGCCCTCCTTGTTCCACACACCATCTTTACACACCTTATGACTCCCTCCTTGAACCATCCCCATTCCTCCTCCAATCCTAGTTCTACTCTATCCTTCACTACCTCCCACTCCTCTCTCAACTTCTTCTTATAATTATTCTCCTTTTCTTTCTCATTTAAGTATTTTACTCTAAGTATCTGCCTACCTTCTACCATTTTCCTCCTTTTCCACCTATTCTCCACACTAAACTTACCTTCCACG
>NC_134786.1:15888701-15891201 GCF_046742065.1 Oratosquilla oratoria | reverse complement strand
CCTCCCATACACCCGACCATTCCATCCCATGCATCACAACATCATCCATATACAACCATTCTCCATTCACCCCTGTCTTTTGTCCTCTCCCGTCCTTCCTAAACAGACATTCCCCTCCTCCCCAAAGCCCCCTTCACCCCATCCATCCACCTCATCCTAGGACGTCCCCTCATGTTCACTCCCTCCACAGCTGCCTTCCATACCTCTTTTACTAGTCTTTCTTCACTCATTCTTTCCATGTGTCTAAACCATCCTAATACATACTGTATATACATATATGTATACATACATATATATACATATATACATATACATACATACATATACCAAGGCTTTTTCCCCCTTCCAAGGGAGGTAGCCAAAAAGGGAAAGGCATAAAAACACTCCCACTCATTTCATCCCTAAATACACTCCACACCCCTCCCACCCTCCCTCTCATCTGAGCACCTCCTGGATGACGGGTCATCCCTGCACCCTGCCCACCGCCCTGGGTCAGAAGCAGTGTCGCAAGACACAGTACATCCACAGCAAGGCCGCTTCATTTAATCGGCGACCCCCCCCTCTCCGTCCCCCTTTGCATATAAGGTGAGGACGGGGAGAAATCCCTTCGGGCTGCGTCAAACTTGACTCACACAAACTACCCCACCCCCACCCCCCTTTCCAGTCCTCCTCATGCAGTCACAACATCATCCATATACAACCATTCTCCACTCACCTTTGTCTTCCGTCCTCTCCCTTCCTTCCTCAACAGACATTCCCCTCTTCCCCAAAGCCCCCTTCACCCCATCCATCCACCTCATCCTAGGACGTCCCCTCATGTTCACTCCCTCCACATCTGCCTTCCATACCTCTTTTACTAGTCTTTCTTCACTCATTCTTTCCATGTGTCCAAACCATCCTAATACTCTTTCATCAACCCTATCTCCCAGCTCCTTTTTCACCCCTGTTCTCCTCCTCACCTCCTCATTTCTCACTCTATCCAGCCTAGTAACCCCCACCATACTTCTCAGACACCTCATCTCAAACACATTCAAACTCCTTCTCTCTTCTTCTCTTATGTTCCACGTTTCTGCCCCATACAGTGCTGTTGGCACAATCACTCCTTCATACAGTCTCCTCTTAGCATCCATTCCCAAATGTCTATTCCTCATTACACTCTTTAAACCACCAAGGCATTTACTCGTTTCTCTCAATCTACATTCTACCTCCACCTTCACTCCACCTTTTCCTGCTACACTTGCACCCAAGTATCTAAAACTATCCACGTCCTCCAGTCGCTCTCCCTTAATGTTCACTTCCAGTCTACTGCCACTTTCACCCCTTGTACATCTCATCACCTTACTTTTACCCACATTTATCTTTAGCTTTCTTCTATCACATACTCTCCCAAACTCTGCCACCAGCTTCCTCAATCCCTCCTCTGACCCTGCCACAAGCGCAGTGTCGTCCGCAAACAACAGCTGGCTCACCTCCCACTTTTCTCCATTTTCTTTAACCATCTCCAATCCCTGACCCACTACCCTAGCATTCACCTCTCGCACCACCCCATCCATGTATAAGTTGAACAGCCAGGGCGACATAACGCATCCTTGACGAAGTCCCACCTTTACTTCAAACCACTCACTCTCTCCATTTCTAATCCTGACACATGCTCTACTACTCTCATAAAAACTCTTGACAGCTCCCAAAAGCTTTCCTCCTATCCCATAAATCTGCATAACCTCCCACAGTGCCTTTCTGTCTACCCTATCATAAGCCTTTTCCAGATCCATAAAAGCTCAAAAAACATCCTTCCCCTTTCCTATAGCTTTCTCACATATCTGTCTTACCACAAAGATCTGATCTACACAACCTCTACCCGTCCTAAATCCACACTGTTCCTCACCAATTACTCCTTCTGTTCCTCTCCTAATCCTCTCAATTAAGATCCTCCCATAAGCCTTCCCTACTACACTTAACAGGCTAATCCCTCTGAAACTACTACATTCACACTTGTCCCCTTTTCCTTTGTAAAGAGGAAATATACAGGCACTTCTCCAGTCCTCCGGTACTCTACTCTCTCTCCAGCAAACATTAAATAACCTCACCAGCCAGTCCACCATCACTGAACCTCCCTTTTTCAGACATTCTGCATGGCATCCATCCAGTCCAGGTGCCTTACCTGCTTTCATCATCTTTACAACTGCCTTCACCTCATCCTTCCTTATTTCTCCTCCATTCTCCTCACTCATCACTCTCATTTTCTTCGCATTTCCCACTGCAGCTATCTTTCCTTCCCTATCCTCCTTCACATTTAGCAACTCCCTAAAATATTCTGCCCATCTTCCCCTTACTGCCATCTCTTCCATTATCATCTCTCCATCTGTACCTTTTACCTTTTCTTCCCTACTTGATTCGCCTCCTCTTCCTCTCTTAATTTCACATATATACATATATACATATATATACATATATATAATATATATACACATATATATATATATATATATATATATATATA
>NC_134786.1:15881201-15883701 GCF_046742065.1 Oratosquilla oratoria | reverse complement strand
CACCCTGTCTGTCTGCCCTTCTGCTTGCCCAATAGCCTTTCAATGTTTGTGCCTGTTGGTTCATCTGTCTCTTTCTGATTCTTGTCCTTTTTACTTTATTTTCTGTCTTCCTCTTCCTTTGCATCATTTCCGTCTTTTTAACTTTGTTTTAGGTCACCCTGTCTCTCTCCATCCCACCTGACGGTCAAACTCGTTAATTCTGTTTGTCTTTGTGCGTGCTTGTTTGATTATGCTCATTCTTTCTGTATCTTATTCCTTTTCTTCTGTCCCTGTACATCAACTCTTGTTTCTTTAACCATTAAGCACAGTAACGTACTTCATATGTTTCGTTCTAACACAAAAAGAACTTATAATAATAATAAAAAAAAAAAATTGAATTAGGATAAGATGTCTTGCTGGTCAAGATCCTGTAGCATCCTAAGCCTTTTCCTCACCTTAATATAATCAGATAGAACGAAAATGTACAAGGTAACTTCAGCATGTTGGGGGAGTGAACCTGTAACCCTTTTCTTCCCCACTTCACTCCCTTTTTTTCGTCCCTATTCTCTTTCCTTTTCTTCACTTTCGAGACGACACCTCACAGCGACGAAACCCTTCTCCCAATGCGAAAGTCCACCAACATTCTGTTCCTAGAACGCTGATACTATCAACCAAATGCATATTTACTGGTTGATGGTACGACGGGGATGTGCTTGACGGCTGAAAGTAAAAGAAAAAAGACCCTCATGAAGGGGTAATAACCTTCCACAAGTTCTGTCACATTCGGCCATATATCATCTAACGATGAGTTACGGTGTTCTTTATCGTCTTTTGGTTCTCCCTATCGTCCGCTTGTTTAGGGTTCGCACACTCCCAGCCGCGTCCATTTTTTTTTTCCGTGATAAAAAAAAAAAGGCTGTCAGGTTGATAATATATTTTGTTTTCGAGACTTAGTCATTTCCATATCCTTCAATATCAAATAGAATTTGGATTATCTATTCTATTTCCCTTTTTAGTTTACTTATTTATCTATTTATTTTGTTTTCTTTATCTCATCGATTGTTTATGAATAGTACTTATGTTTGGTCACTTAAAACATATTTCATTTTTTCATTGTTGTTCTTATGATTATTTGGCAGGAGACAACACAACTTAAGCAAGGAAGTGAAAAACGAAATTGAGACATATTCTAAGTTTTACTCCAAGTTTCCAGTTCCAATAACAATCCCTGCTTATTCACTGAGAATGTTAATTACCAGAACTATTACTTCAACATTTGAAACACAGTTTATATTATATATAACTTTTGATGTTGGTGTGCTTTTGCATAGAACTCTTTTTTTTTTCTTTATTATTAAGTAGGACTGAGACACTTCTCTTAAGGACACCCGAATCTGACACGGATATACTTGAACTATGCATGTATATTTTTTATTATCGAGTACTTAATGAATATTTGTAGATTTGTCTAATAATAAAGGCCATTTTATTTAACAATATTTTTTATGTATTGTGGCTCAGATTTTGGTGTCCGATTTCTTTGTGATACTTCTTAGGATAATCAATATATTTCCTAAAGGTGCAATTTTAATTCCTTTTCTTTTTGATCTGGTAATTAGTTTAAAATGGCCTATTTTCCTTTTTCTAACAAAAAGTTAACTTGTATTTCTGGCCAGCTGAAAATCTTTGGTACCTGTTCACCAATAGATTCCATGTATGCACACAAAGTAAACGTTTTATGAAAACCTTTCAAACCTCCATAGCCTCTATTACTTTCGTCTCAAAACTCCTTTATTTTCCACAATTCCTCGCTGATTTTTCGTGCCAATGGTGCAAATTGACATAATTGTTTTGGGAAACCTCTGCAATGAATCAACAGAGTTTGCATTGGTATGCATTGAGTCCCTTGAATGAACGGTAGCAAAAAATCCGAATTAGTGGGCAATGACTTTTTTTTTTTTTTTTTTAATGCCTTTGGGTCACTATTCGTCAAATTGCCTGAGTTGCTCGTTTGAACTCTTCAATAAGTCGATAGGTCCAGTTAACTTTTTTGATCAAGTTTTCCTCTGACGAGTTGAGGCTGCTGAGTTTCTGACTCGCTTTTTCTTTTTATCACTGGTCACATTCGCTTTCATGGTTTTTTCTTTTTACGCGAGAGAAATGCTATCGTTTTCCTAAAAGAAAATCGGTATTATGTTTTCTTGTTGTGTTTGAAATAATTAAATTTCAATTTCTGTCAGTAGACATTATTCCCTCTGCTTTTTCTTACATTTCTAAATAACATTACATTAGTTTCTGCAAAGTGGCAAATGTCATTGCTGCTAATCTGCATATTTTCAATTGCTTTTAATGATGTCATTAGTAACAAGTTAGATGTCTTCTAAAACGAACAACACATTTATTCTTATATTCTTAAGGAATATACTGCAACTAGCTAATCAATATTTTTCTTTTCTATTGCACATTATTTCGCTTACCAGGATGGGATCGATAATATTCCGTGTAATTTTTACAAGGGATT
>NC_134786.1:15871201-15876201 GCF_046742065.1 Oratosquilla oratoria | reverse complement strand
GTATTAGGATGGTTTGGACACATGGAAAGAATGAGTGAAGAAAGATTAGTAAAAGAAGTGTGGAAGGCGGAGGTGGAAGGAGTGAATATGAGGGGGCGTCCTAGGATGAGATGGATGGATGGGGTGAAAGGGGCATTACAAAAGAGAGGAATGTCTGTTGAGGAAGGACGGGAGAGGACAGAAGATAGGGGTGAATGGAGAGGGGTTGTGTATAGATGATGCTGTGATGCATGAGGAGGAGTGGGTGGGGGATGGGGGTGAGGAAGTATGTATGAGAAAAAAAAAATTGACGCAGCCCGAAGGGATTTCTCCCCTTCTCCTTTTCTGCATGAGAGGACGGAGAGGGGGGTCGCCGAATTTATGAAGCGGCCTTGCTGTGGATCTGCTGTGTCTTTCAACACTGCTTCTGACCCAGAGCAGAGGACAGAATGCAGGGATGACTCGTCATCCAGGAGGTGCCAAAATAAGAGGTAGGGAGGAGGGTGGAGGGGAGTGGAATATATAGGAAATGGAATGGGTGGGAGTGGTTTCTATGCCTTTTTCTTTTTGGCTACCCCCCGTGTAGGGGGAAAAAGTCTTTGGTATATGTATGTATGTATGTCTCTTTGTATACTTCCGCGTATTTTATGGATTCGTTTCTAGTTCAATTGTTGTACAAAAAAATTCTTCTTTCACTGTTCTATATTGTTTATTATGTCAATCATGTACTATGAGAGAAAATTTGTTGTCTTATTCCATCCCTGCTCAGTAATTTTTCATATTTATTTTTTTGTTTCTTCTACCTGTTAGTTTTTTTTTTTCTCACTTTTACGTTTTGTATTTTTTACTACAGTTCTCTTAATGTTTTTTCTCTTATACTTTATACATTGTTCTTGGCAAGAAATTTTAATTGTAGCCATACATAACCGCTGTTCTTAAGCTGCGTTTTCAATGGATGCTTTTTAATTCTTTCTAAATTCTTGTGAACAACAGGACTGATGTTCTTGTTCTCACTCTACATCCTGGGTGCCTCATATAGATATTAGAGAATAAAGTTTTAGGTTATCAAACTAGGACTATCTCTGTTTACGTCTAGTCCTTAACCTCTTTATTTATTTTGAAATTCCTTCAGTGTATTATTTCCAGTTGAAGTCTTCCAGAATTAGTCAACGTTTGGTTCTGTAGTGGTAATCCCCCAATATGAACAGCCGAGCTGTTCATTTTAAAAAACGTTAACCACCTCACCACCATCTGAAGTAGCACTGATGCTGTCTCTGGTTTGAACCCAAGATGTCTATCAGTTTCAACTGTATTTTTTTCATTTTTTCACACATAACAACGTGATAATCGGCGACTGCTCCTCGTCCTACCACTTTCAGTTGTTTACATGGAAGGAGTCCCACAGCAAAACAATACAGACAACTGTCTTGTCTTTCTTTCCAGAGAGAACTATGTGACGGATCGTGGACCATTACCAGTCGCCAATATCTGCTCCCCTCTAAACCGTCATTCTTAATCTGTTCTTCAGGACATTGAGAGTGGAGGGTAAAGAAGAAAAGAGGAGGATTAGAGGAGCTGAGGATGAATATATTAAATGGTAAGGAAAAACAAAGAAAATATCAGAAACTCAGAGAGGCTTGAGAGGTAATAAAGGACAGAGAAGCAGCAGATAGAATTACATTTATTTCATTATGTATATTCCAATTTCCATATTAATGATCTGTGGGAGACCTTATCAAAAAAGTCTCCAGATAGGTATAAAAGCTCCACCCTAATGTCTCACTAATAACATATCAATCGCTCACGAGTAAAAACTCAAGAAATCTGAAACACGCAACCATAATTACCTGAATCATAATTGGCTATATACCAAGATTCTCAGCTAAATATATTCTGTCATTTTGTCTTTTTACACTCTGGGCACATTATATTTTGTGTGCTGGTCAAGCATATAAGGTTATGATTCAGGGTTCCTTCTAGTTTCCTCCAATGTAAATCCGGACCACTTCAGCCTTTTTCCAGTGTATGCATATAAGTGTATGTGCGCGTGTGTGTGTGAGTGTGTGTGTGTGTGTGAGTGTGTGTGTGTGTTTGTGTGTGTGTTTGTGTTTGTATTTGTGTGTGTGTGTGTGTGTGTGTGTGTGTGTGTGTGTGTGTGTGTGTGTGTGTGTGTGTGTGTGTGTGTGTGTGTGTGTGTGTGTGTGTGTGTGTGTGTGTGTGTGTGCGTGTGTATATGTGTTGCGTGTGTGTATGTGCATGCATTTACCTAGTTGTATTATACGGGAAGGTAGCTATGCTCGTATGACACGTCTTTGTATCTTTCAGCATCAAGTTTTTTCGTAAAATCTTGAACTGTGTTTGCACATACTGTTTCTTTGTCTAGATTATTCCAGGTATCTAGTACTCTAATGTGGGAAGCTATTTTTTCAGATCTCTTCTATAGTTATCCTTTTTGAGTTTCTTTTTGTGTCCTCTTGTTTTCCCATTGTCCCATTTTAATAAATCATTCCTTTCTATGATTTCCATTCTTTTCGTGATTCTATAAATAGTCAGTAGATCTTCTCTTTCTCTTCTTTGTTCCAGGGTTGGTAATTACAGTTTGGACAATCTTTGTTCGTATGTTAATTTGGAGAGAGTTGGTGCCAATTTTGTTGTTGCTCTTTGTATTATTTCTAATTTCTTTATATTATTTTTAGTACTGAGTGTCCATTGTGTTACTGCGTACACAAGTTTTGGTCTTATCAGTATAACTACTTTCATTGACCTTAATAGGTTGAAGGTTTCTACGACTATTTTATTGATATGTTTGTCCGGTGTCATGTCTTTGCTGATTATTTCTACAAGGTCTCTTTCCGAGTTCACTTTTTTTACTTCTTCACCAATTTTAGAATTTCTTGATATTCTATTTTTACTTTTTTTCCATCTGGGTGTGTGTATATGTGCGCGCCTCTGTGTGTGTGTGCGTGTGTGTGTGTGTGTGTGTGTGTGTGTGTGTGTGTGTGTGTGTGTGTGTGTGTGTGTGTGCGTATTTATTTGTATGCGCGTGCACGCTTGTGCGTGTATGCGTGTGTATGTGTGCGGGTGCATGTACGTGTGCATGTGTGTGAATGTGCGTCTATGAATAAGCGTGTGCAAATGTGCGTGTAAGTGAGCGTCCGAGTGTGAAGGTGTGAGTGCGTGTGAGAGTGCGTGTGTGAGTGCATGTGTGTGTGCATGTGTGAGTGTGCGTGTGAGTGTGCGTATATGAGTGTGCGTGTGTGAGTGTGTGTATGTGCGCGTGTGAAGGTGCGTGTGTGAGTGTACGTGTGTGAGTGTGAGTGTATGAGCGAGTGTGTATGTGTGTGTGCGTGTGGGAGTGGACATGTGCGTTTATTTATATGCGTATATTTATCCATCTTTAATTAATATTTTTGTATAGGCGTATGTTTTTTTCTGTAAAGCAGATTGAAGTGAAAACTGAATTATGTTTAACAAAGAAGCAAGGTTGAGTTACATTTAGGAATGGATTTATGATCAATTAAATCAACTTTATGATTTACGTTTGAATAATGGTTTAGAATAGGATAATAAGTTAATATTGTGGTTTAAATACTATATATAATTTGACATGTAACCTGGAATTCATTTCTTTATTAAAATTGGGTCTGAGGAATAACATGTGCTAAGGATTAAATCTAAAGATAATTCTAATAAACTTTGAAAGAGACCTTGCAGGGTACGACAGCTCAACGGAATGAAACCCTGAAAAGGAAATAGAAACAACTTTTATCTCCCATTTGATTGTTGGCTAAAGCCGTTTGATCCTTAAACGTGTATTTCTTTCAACACTTTAGCCATTGGCCGATTTGCGTGGTCGTTGCTGTTGCTGTTGCTGTTGCTGGAAAAATCGGAGGCCACATCGTCACCACAGGTTGAGGAAGGAACAGCGCTCTGTGAGGTTGGGTGGGCAGGGCAGCTTTTGTTGAAGTTTGTCGGCCCTAGACCGATGCTTTTACTGACGTCACGTACTCTCTCGTGAGGTTTCAAACCGTCTCTATTTGTATTCTTTTTTCGAGACGGTGGTACCCGAGTACATTCGGCTACCATCCTTTTCCACTGAATTTTAGATTTATCTAACAACCACTCTACAGATGATGAGCAGATATGAATGAAACAATAAAACAAAGAAATAAATGGAGATAATAAATAGGTAAATAAAATAAACAAGGAAATACCCTCTACTGTTCCTACTGCTACTCCTATGTTCTCCCTTCCTCCTCTTTCTCTTCCTCCTCCTCCTCCTCCTCCTCCTCCTCTGGTCCTCCTCCTCCTCGTCCACCTTTGTTCCTCCTCCTCCTCTGTTGCTGCACCTCCTTCTCCTTCCTCTCTGTTGCTCCTCCTTCTTCCCCTTTGTTGCTCCTCCTCCTTCGTCTCTGTTGCTCCTCCTCCTTTCCCTCTGTTGCTCCTCCTCCTTCTCCTCTGTTGCTCCTCCTCCTTCCCCTCAGTTGCTCCTCCTCCTTCTCCTCTGTTTCTCCTCCTTCCCCTTTGTTGTTCCTCCGCCTTCCCTTCTGTTGCTCCTCCTCTTTCCCCTCTATTTCTCCTCCTTCTTCCCCTCTATTGCTCCACCTTCTTCCCCTTTGTTGTTCCTACTCCTTTTCCTCTGTTGCTCCTCCTCCTTCTCCTCTGTTTCTCCTCCTTCTTCCCCTTTGTTGCTCCTCCTCTTTCCCCTCTATTTCTCCTCCTTCTTCCCCTCTATTGCTCCACCTTCTTCCCCTTTGTTGTTCCTACTCCTTTTCCTCTGTTGCTCTTTCTCTTTCCCCTCAATTGCTCCTTCTCGTCCTCCTCCTCCTCTTCTGTTACTCCTCTGTTGCTGCTGCTGCTCCTCTGTTTGTCCTCCTTCCTCTCCCTTGAGCAGTAGCATAGGAAATTGTTTCTCAAACTTTCTATCTGAAAACTTTTGGTATTTCGGAAATGTTTTATACTATGCTTCTTATCTTTCTAATAATTTGTACAATGTAGACTCTAACCAGCACCTTATCAGA
>NC_134786.1:15861201-15866201 GCF_046742065.1 Oratosquilla oratoria | reverse complement strand
AAAAAATAATAATAATAATAATAAAAATAAATACCGGAGATCGACGAATGGTGTGGGTATTCATACAGATATTCACATTTATCTGATAGTGCACACCCATGAGCTATGAATGATTAGAAAAAAATTGCTGCACAAATGTGCATTTTTAGCAAGACAAATAATAGAGATCTTATTTTGTGGTGGGCAAAACCAGTAACAAAAATAGCGGTGACGGATGTTATGAATAGGAGAGGTTGAATCTATGAGGGGAAGGAAGGAGACCAGTAAGGCAGCCCTTTAGATGATTTGTATATAAAAACCGTGTAGTCAATTTTCAGTCTTCTGTAGAGTCCCTGAAGAGGTTGTACAGACGAAACGTCTACTATAATAAGGTAGTGGCCTCTGTCTGTCTGTCTGTCTGTTTGTTTGTTTGTTCACGATCTCCTCCTAAGGTTTTGGAGATAGACCCCCTATATTCTGATACCCTATCACTCTAGGTACTTGAATAACTATATTTCATAGAAAAAAAAAGGTTAGGGTTAAGGGTTAAAGTTAGGTGGGGTATGATTAGGTGAGTGATTATTCACGGAATACTCCTAGGTTTTTGCATATAGACCCCTATAACCATATATATTCTGAAACCTTATAACCCAAGGTACTTGGTCAACTATCTTTAATTTGTCTATCTGTCTGTTTGTTTGTTTGTTTCTTCGTTTGTTTACGAAATCCTCCTAGGGTTTTGCATATAGACCCCCATAACCATATATATTCTGATACCCTATCACTCCAGGTATTTGGATAACTATATTTAATTTAAAAAAATATTTTGGTTAGGGTTAAGGGTTAAAGTTAGGTGGGGTATGGTTAGGTTGATTATTCACGAACTCCTCCTAGTTTTTTGCAGATAGACCTCTATAACCATATATATTCTGAAACCTTATAACCCAAAGCACTTGGATTACTATCTTTCATTTGTCTGTCTGTCTGTTTATTTGTTTGTTTGTTCACGAACTCCTCCTGGGGTTTTGGAGATAGACTCCCATAACCATATATATTCTGATACCCTATAACTCCAGGTACTTGCATAACTATATTTCATTTCCGAAAAAAATACATTTTGGTTAGGGTTAAGGTGGGCTATTGTTAGGTTCGGGATTATTCACGAACTCGCAGCAACGCGCGGGTAATTTGGCTAGTTTAGTAATAAAACTCAACAAGCTCTGTCCCGAGTTCCTCCCTTATACTTCTATCTCATCTTTGTCAGCATTGACCACTTATAGTATTATATATATATATATATATATATATATATATATATATATATATATATATATATATTTAAATATATATATATATATGTATAAACACATACACACAATATATATATATACATATATATATATATATATATATGTGTGTGTGTGTGTGTGTGTGTGTGTGTGTGTGTGTGTGTGTGTGTGTGTGTGTGTGTGTGTGTGTGTGTGTGTGTGTGTGTGTGTGTGTGTGTGTGTGTACATATATATCAAACTAGTGAAATGGACCTTTAGATACCTTCAGTGGTATCTATAAATTTAAAGTGTAGTTTTCATATATGTAATAATGCAGTGCTTCTTGGAAAATAAGAATAGCACTCACAATATTAAGACATACGTAAAATATATTGTTGTAATATGATGATTAAAACGTAAAAAATTGTAAATGAAAATACACGATTGTATACTTTTTGAATACCTTAGTTGTTGTGGTTGTTTTGGCATTGCGTTTCCGTTTGGTCTGATTTGTTTTCTATCTGGCTGTCGAATTGCTATGTATAGGGATTTGATCGTCTGTTGAAGTTACCAGACTTAATATAATGCTTATATAATACAATACTTAAGAACAAATTTAATAAAAATTGTTACTGATGCTGTTGCTGGAATTCATGTACATTGATGCGAATAAATTCGTGGAACGACAAATGCTCACAAGACAAAACAGATTTTCACACGACATGCTCACATGACAGATGCCCACACCTTGAACAAAGACAAATGCTCACAATATGATATATCTCAATTTTTATTTATATTTATATGTCAAACATATAATTTGATACATATCTAAATGTTTATAGAAATGTATCTTTTGATCCAAGTTTTCAGTAGAAAAACAATACATTTTACACAATTTGGTACACAGCTTCTTACATACAAAAAAAAAGAAAGCTATTAAATAGAAGCGTCATTAGCCTCGTTTATGGCCTCGGTGCGGACTTAATTGCATTTGTTTATCGAGTATTCCTTTTTCCTGCTGCCTATGAAGTCCTCGATAATAGCTTTGAGCAGGTTTTTGTATTTATAATCATATTTATCGGCGTCCCTCTCAATAACGCCCTCCACATAATATTTCAGAAGGTTTAAATCAGGTGAACTAGGTCAAATGTCAGGGGTAACATGATCGTATAAATTTTTGGTCAGCCAATTTTGGGTCCAAGGGTTGGGTAAGAGGGAGCAGTCTTGCTGGAAAATGCACGGCCTCCGATGAGCTATTTCCTTAATCCAGGGCTTGACACCCGTGTCAAGTGCCTTGATGTAGGCGGCAGTATTAACCCGGAGCCTTTGAGTGAAAAAATGAGGTATGACGTGTCCTTCATTCCTCAGTACCCCCCTAAGACCATCGCAGACAACGGAAACTTTCTTTGTATGAGAGTGAGGAACTTTAGTGGAACTGGCGGAGAGCTACATGTGATTCGTTTTTCCTTTTTTTTTTTTTCATCCAGGTTCTTCTCCATTAATAAGAACCAGAGCTTGAGATTATCAGAGTATTTTTTTTTTCAGCAAGCACCTCGGTTGTTCCGAAGCGTATTAAGCATATATACCTGACGTCCTCATTCACCACTCACCACACGTTTGACCATTGACTCCGATACATGGAACTGATTAATAATGGTCCTCATTGATCTATTGTCCTTTCGACGTCTGACCATCACTGTTTTTTTTCACCTTTTTTTTTTCCTTATTATTATTATTATTATATATATATTTTTTTGTCACAAAAGGTATTCTTCCCAGAGGCTGGAGCTCTCTTCTGATCTCAAACCCAAAGGAAGGACTTGAAGACATTTAAAAAGATTAATCTTCGAATCTGCAGTTCGCGTCGAAGGCAACGACAACTTTTCAAATCCCAATTCGAAGCTTCTGTGTTGGGTCTGAAAAACTGGTCACTTACGTTTTCTAAAGTTTTCTTCTCAAATAACTGGCACATCTCGTCCGTCACCTCGTCCGTACGTCCGTCACCCCGTCTGTCCGTCCGTCATCCCGTCTGTCCCTCACCCCGTCCATCCACCACCTAGTCTGTCCGTCACCCTGCCCGTCCGTCCGTCCGTCCGTCCGCCTTCTAGTCCATCCGTCCGCCTCCTAGTCCGTCCGTCACCACGTCAGTCCGTCACCCTGTCCCTCCGTCCGTCCGTCCGTCACCCCATCCGTCCGTCCGTCCGTCACAATGTCCGTCCGTGTGTCCATCCGTCACCCCGTTCGTCCATCATCCCGTTCGTCCGTCCGTCCATGCCTGTCTGTCTGCCTGTATGTATGACTGTATGACTGTATGACTGTATGACTGTATGTATGTATGTATGTATGTATGTATGTATGTATGTATGTATGTATGTATGTATGTATGTATGTATGTATGTATGTATGTATGTATGTATGTATGTATGTATGTATGTATGTATGTATGTATGTATGTATGTATGTATGTATGTATGTATGTATGTATGTATGTATGTATGTATGTATGTATGTATGTATGTATGTATGTATGTATGTATGTATGTATGTATGTATGTATGTATGTATGTATGTATGTATGTATGTATGTATGTATGTATGTATGTACGTATGGATGACTGTATGACTGTATGTATGTATGTATGTATGTATGTATGTATGTATGTATGTATGTATGTATGTATGTATGTATGTATGTATGTATGTATGTATGTATGTATGTATGTATGTATGTACGTATGTATATATGACTGCATGTATGGCTGTATGTATGGCTGTATGTATGCCCGTATGTATGGCTGTACATATGCCCGTATGTATGCCTGGCTGTAAATATGCCCGTGTGTATGCCTGTATGTATGGCTGTATGTATGAATGTATTATAACTATGTACAATTATAAGTACGACTGTAAGTAACACTGTATGTACGACTGCATGTATGACTGTATGCATGACTGTATAAATGACTGTGTATGACAGTATGTATGTCTGTATGTATGACTGTATGTATGACTGTATGTGTGACTTTATGTATATTTATGTATGTATGACTATATATGACTATATGTGGCTGTATATATGTATGTATGCATGTAAGCATGTATACATGTATGCATTTATGCATGTATGTTTGAGGCAGTAATACAAATGTAGTTCCTTCTACAATTCAGATAGGTTAATGTACGACTGCATGTATGACTGTATGCATGACTGTATGTATGACTGTGTATGACAGTATGTCTGTATGTATGATTGTATGTATGATTATATGTGTGACTTTATGTATATTTATGTATGTATGACTATATATGACTGTATATGTGGCTGTATACGAGTATATGTATGTATGCATGTAAGCATGCATACATGTATGCATTTATGCATGTATGTTTGAGGCAGTAATACAAATGCAGTTCCTTCTACAATTCAGATAGGTTAATGGACAAATGCCTTTCGATTAATAAAGAGAGTGGATGAAAATGAATGTACATACATATACCAAAGATTGAAAGACTTAAAGCTACAAAATCCCCGGGTCCAGACGATTTTTTTCCGAGAATGCTTAAGGAGTGTAAATTTGAAATCTGCGACCAGTTAACTGAAATATTTAATAAATCGGTAGACACTGGTTTTGTGCCTATTGCTTGGAGGCAGGCAAACGTTGTTCCTGTTTTTAAGAAGGGAGATAGATCGTCTATATGCAACTACAGGCCAATCAGTTTGACATCGGTTATAGGAAAAATGCTTGAATC
>NC_134786.1:15842685-15847685 GCF_046742065.1 Oratosquilla oratoria | reverse complement strand
ACAACACATGTTTTGCATAATTGATTAATTTCAATTGTTTTTTTACTGTAACGATAGTAATTTCATAGCGGTAAATTATGCTTTTTCCATTCTGAAGTAATGCATCACAAGATGATATCTAAATTATATGAAACAATCTTATTCAATCAACGCACCCAATTACAAGTCTTAATGATTTAGACAATTTCTATTAACACATGAATAAATTTTGTAGCTATTTTGTAGTTATCATGGGTTGACGCTATACAACAACCTATGTCTATAATAGGTCAGCCGTCTTTGCAGAGCTGGTCCCTAGTAATGCACACAAACAATTGAGAATGAACAAGAACACGGGCACCTAAGTAAGGGACGATGGTGGTAAAATGTTTTTGTTTAGACCTAAGAATATGAATACAAGAAGTATGAACATATTGATATGTGTTGTGTTACACCAGTAGGGAGGGTGAACTGGACAATCATATCAAAGGTATATGAGACTGGGTAATACCTTATTGTTTCGTACTGCCTAGTTGGGTGACGATTGGAGGCGAGACATTGTTCCCATATTCTCATGCCATCCTCAGGTCTCTGGAAATGTATGAGGGGTATGTCGTATATCTGGCCAGCGATCGCAGCTCAGGGCTACTTGAACCCTTTGTACCGGGTGGCTACAAGAAATGAAAGTCAAATGGTGGGAAATACACTGTAATCACTGATACCACTGACAACTAATGCGTTTGTATACAAAGAGAGCTGGCTCTCAACTGACGCCAAGCTGCCAATTTGGCGCGAACAGACATGCATCGTATTTGCGATATCCAATATAATTATAATATACACAATGATTACACATAATTACAATAAATAATAAAACAACAAACAACAAAACATATGACAATTTTATAAAGAGGGGGAAACATATAATTCCCCAAATAAGCAACACACCAGTACAATGTACAATGATAATGGTATGATATACAATCATATCACGCTAACACACCTTCGTGATTTATTCATATGTAACAACGCTTGGTTCGACCTAAAGGCTTGAGATTTCTCCAAATGGACCTGTGACTGGATACACGTTATCGAGTGGTAAAGTTACCCAAGTGAAACTATATACATATATACACACATATATATATATATATATATATATATATATATGTGTGTGTGTGTGTGTGTGTGTGTGTGTGTGTGTGTGTGTGTGTGTGTGTGTATGTACAACAATGAATGGGTCCCAGTGATTAGAGATGCATTTTAACAACCACAATGCACTTTAATTCTAAGCACATTTCAATTTCTGGTTGTGGCCTCCATTGGATCTCCAGATGTTGATGGCTTAGAATTAAAGTGCATTGTGGTTGTTAAAATGTATCTCTAATCACTGGGATCCATTCAGTGTTGTACAAATACTTTCCCGCGTTTGTATACTTCCAATTGTACTATCATAGTGGAGATGGGTTGAACGCAATATTTCATGTATGTGTATGTACTCGAGCATACAAATATATACAGTATAAGGAATACTGCGCTTGACTTATATCTCTCTTAATAGCGTACATATATATATATATATATATATATATATATTTTATATATATATATATGTGTGTGTGTGTGTGTGTGTGTGTGTGTGTGTGTGTGTGTGTGTGTGTGTGTGTGTGTGTGTGTGTGTGTGTGTGTGTGTGTGGGTGTGTGTGTGAGTGTGTGTGTATGTGTGTGTGTGTATTCACCTAGTTGTATTTACCTAGTTGTATTTTACGGGAAGGGGAGCTATGCTCGTGGGGTACCGTCTTCATATCTCATTTTATCTAAACTATTTTTAAATTCATGTATTGTTTTTGCACACACCACTTTCTCATCTAACTTGTTCCAACTGTCTATTACTCTGTGAGGAAAGCTGTTCTTTTTCAAATCTCTTCCATAGCTGTCTTTTTTTATTTTCTTTCCCGTGTCCTCTTGTATTTCTGTCAATCCCATTTTATCAGATTCTCTCTATCAGTAATTTCTATGCCTTTCATGATTCTGTAAATAGCTATCAAATCTCCTCTCTCTCTTCTTTGCTCTAGTGTCTGTAGTTTAAGTTTTCGTTAGTCTCTCTTCATATGATAGTTTTGAGAGTGTTGGTGCCAGTTTTGTAATTGCTCTTTGTATTCTTTCAAGTTTTTTTATACATTTTTTTGTACTTGGTGACCATATCGTTGCTGCATATTCCAATCTTGGTCTTATCAGGATGATTAGGATTTTCCTCACCATTTCTTCATCCAGGTATGTAAATGCCACTTTGATTGTTCTTATTAAATTGTAAGTTTCTCCAAAAATCTTATTTATATGTTTCTCAGGTGGACATATTATCCATAACCATGACTCCCAGGTCCTTCTCATTTTCTACTTTTTTTTATTCCTTCTTCTCCCAAATTATATGATCCTGTTATTCTGTTTTTGCTTTTTCCAAATTCCATTATACTACACTTTTTTGTATTGAACTCCATCTCCCACTTCCTACTCCATTCTTGTACTTTATTTAAATCTCTCTGTAGTGATTCACAATCTTCTTCAGTTTTCACTCTTTTCAGTAGTTTTGCATCATCTGCAAAGAAGCTCATATAGCTTTCAATTCCTTCATCCATATCATTAATATATATAGCAAACATTATTGGGGCCAGAACTGTTCCCTGCGGGACACCGCTTATTACTTCATTCCATTTTGAGTGCTGGTCTCTTATCACTACTCTCATTTTTCTTTCTTGCAAAAAGTCTTCCATCCAATTTAGCAATTTACCTTGTATTCCTCCTTCATATTCTAATTTCTTAAGCAACTTCTTATGTGGTACTTTGTCAAAAGCTTTTTTTAGGTCTAGAAATGCACAATCAGCCCATCCATCTCTTTCTTGTATTATATCTATTAGCCTTGAATAGAAACATATTAAATTGGTGACGCATGATCGTCCTTGTCTGAATCCAAATTGCCTTGGATTTAGTACGTTGTTTTTTTCCAAGTATTTTACCCATCTACTTTTGATAATTCTTTCACAAATTTTTGCTATTGTACTTGTTAGAGAGACTGGTCTATAGTTGGTAGGTTCTTCTTTATTTCCTCCTTTATATATAGGTACTATATTTGCTTTTTTCCAATCTTCTGGAACTTTTCCTTCTTTTAAGGAACTGCTTATTATGCTATGTATTTTGTCTGCCAGTTCATTCCTGCATTCTTTCAGAATCCAGTTTGCTATTTCATCTGGCCCATGCGATTTTCTGACATCAAAATTACCCAAGTGTGTCAATATTTCATTCTTTGTTACTTCTATTTCTTCCATAGGGGGGACTTTTTCTTTCCACTCAATCTCTTCAGGTTGTATATTTTCCCTTGTAAACACTGATTTAAAATGTTTGTTCATAATTTCTGCCATTTCCATTTCCTCAGTGTATTCAACTCCTCCTTGTCTTAATTTCTCCAAGTCTTGTTTGTTTTTCAGTTTATTGTTTACAAATCTGTAGAATAGTTTTGGTTGATCTTTACACTTTTCTATAACATCTTTTTCATATTTTCTTTTTTCCTCTCTGCACTTTTGTACATATTCATTTCTATAACCAGTATATATTTTCCATTTTTCAGGTCTTCTGTCTTTTTTCCATCTGGTCCAGGCTTTGTCTCTTTTGTCTTTTAACTCCCTACAACTTTTGTTTTACCAGCATTTTACATATTCTTTTTCTTGTTTTTGTCTTGGGACATACTTTTCCACTCCTTTTTTGTAAATTTTTGTCAAAATATTCCATTTCTCTTCCACTGATGTTTCTTCTTTGTATATCTCTTCCCAGTTTTCTTGTTGGAAGAATTCTCTTATTTTATCAAAGTTTGTTTTTTCATACATCATTCTTCCTTTTCTATATTGTTCATTTCTTTTCATATATTTTTCTTCATTAAGTTCCAGTTCAATCAATATGTGGTCACTTTTACCTATTGGTGTTTTATATTCAATCTTGTCCACTATTCTAGGTTCAGATGTAATTATTAAGTCTAGCCTCGATGGTTCTTCTTCATTTCTATACCTAGTGTTCTCTTGTATCCATTGTGTTATTGAATGGTCAGTAATCATCTCAAGTAGAGCATTTCCCCATGAGTCATCACCACTCTTTACTGTCATTTCTTCCCAGCAGATTTCTTTGCAATTAAAGTCGCCCATCATAACTATTCTTCCTCCGTCTTCCATTATTTTAGTTAATGCTATCTTTGTGTCCTCTAACATACTTTTATGTTCACTCTCCTCCCATGAGGCTGTTTTCGGAGGCACATAATTGATCACAAATTTTCTGCTCTTCTTATCTCGGTCTTCCACTTCTATCATAATCATCTCTACTGTATTCTTTCCATATATGACACCTTTCACGTTTATATCCTTCTTAGTCAGGAACATAACTCCACCCCCTTGTTTTTTCTCTCTGTTTCTAATCCAATAATTGTATGCATCATGTCCTACACTGTTGGGTGGTAGTGGGCCTTTTAATTTTGTTTCTACAATTCCCATTATGTCCGGTTCTTTTTCTTTCAAATAATCATTCAGTTCATTCAATCCTGTTATCAATCCATCTATATTTGTGTAAGACGCTCTTAGTTTTCTGCCACTTCCATTGTGTTCTCTGTTTCCCTTATGTTTTTCTTTAGTATGTCGAACTGCTTTATTTTCATGTTCACTACTCTCCAATAGAATCTCTCTTTCTCTGATTCCGTTCTTTCCTCGTTTTTTGCCTTAGCTTCAAGTCTTTTCTGCTTTTCTGCTTCTCTTTCCTCCTTATTCATTTCTCTTTTTATCCATACCTTTTTATATTGATCATTTGTTGCTAGTTTCCCTGTTTTGGATAGAATTTTCTCTGCCGTTGTTTGTGACCTGAATTTAATCTTAATTGGTCTGGTCTTATCTGTACTATATTTTCCGAGTCTGAATTTTTCCTCAATTTCCTTTATAATTTCTGGTTCATCTTCCTGGACTAATTCTAATAAACTGTTTACTCTTTCA
>NC_134786.1:15832685-15840185 GCF_046742065.1 Oratosquilla oratoria | reverse complement strand
GAAGGGGAGAGGAAGGCTAGCAAAAGATACTCACAGACATGTCTATAAAATTATCTGCCATAGGTAGTGGTTGCTGTGGACGTGGCCATATGCCTATTATGGAATTCCTTGTCATCATGATCATGCCCTTTACGCTGGTGGAGTTTGGTGATTATATTAATAGGCCTACAGGCCAAGCTAGACTACCTCATGACTGTACTCCTAATCTGCTTAGGCCTAGTCAAAAAAAATCATCCAAGCCTAACCATACTTGTTAAAGATTGTCAGTGACAGAGTAACACAGTCCTACCTATATACATGATGCAGCCTGATACACCTACCTCCAGGCGTTGTCTTTTATCAATAACAGTACTCCTTCGACGGCGTTTGCTTGCTGAACCTGGGGCCTTATCGTTGTTGCATCTTCTTTTAGAATGGGATTCATGCTAATTCCTAGTGACTCGGCAAGGCCAGGGCCAGGAGTGTACTGTTTTTCTTTTTTCAAAATGTTTCGAACAGAGTTTCGCTTTTAGTGCAGGCTTCCATGACTCGTGCAGTCTGCACCGAATGACCCAGTCCTTTTTGCAAACAGGAACTTTCGAAAAAGAATGATAATGAAGTCAATGTTTCGTTGAATCACACTTGCAATTTGCGGAGATACAATAAACCATTTTTGAACTAAATACTTGATAAAACCTTACTAACACATGAAATATGACAGACCAAGTTGACAGCGCGGGGCGGCATTTTATAGTGCACGCATATGGGTGTAAACAGCGAGGTTGGCGTCACAGCCTTACGAGAACAGCCGAAGATCGGTTAAGGAAAGTTCATGTGCTACCGATATTTTGATAGTTTATTTTTGACATTGCGTAATTATTAGGATTTATTTTTGCATTATTTGATCAAAAAATGGCTAAGCGTCACAGCCTTACGAGAACAGCCGAAGATCGGTGAAGGAAATTTCATCTGCTACCGATATTTTGACAGTCTATTTATCACATTGCGTAATAATTAGGATTTATTTTTGCATTATTAGATCAAAAAGTGACAAAGCCATGCATCTAGCAAATATTCACCACCTCTTTGAAAACTTACTCAGTTGACCTTTAATGGGTGGTCACCCCTCTCCGTCCCCTCATGGAGAAATAGAGAACATGGGGAGAAATCCTTGGGGCTGTGTCAGAATATCATTCACACATAAGCATCTCCTACTCCCATATCTCCATCCCTCCCTTTCTTGCATTACAGTATCATTTATACACATTCATTTTGCATTGATCCCAATCTCCTTCCCTCTCCTTTCCTTGTTCAATACACCTCCCTCTCTTGATCAGTGCTCCCTTTACTCCATCCATCCATCTCATCCTCGGTGTCCCCTCGTGTTCACTCCCCCACCTCTGCCTTCCACACCTCTTTTACTAATCTTTCGTCACTCATTCTTTCCATATTTCCAACCATCCCAATAATCTTCCATCAGCACTACCTGTCATATCCTTTTTCACTCCATCTTTCCTCCTCACCTCCTCGTTTCCCACTTTATCCAACCTAGTCCCTACCATACTTCTCAGAAATTTCATCACAAACACATTTAATCTTTTCCTCTTTGCCTCTCTTAAAGGCCCGGATGGACAGTTATTGACAGAAGAGGAGGCAGTAAGTGGAAGATGGGAGGAGTATTTTAAAGAATTGTTAAATACGGAGGAGGATAGGGACTGATCGGTGGTAGCAGTGGGGGACACTAAGAAAATGACGGCGATGGGAGAGGATATATATATATATATATATATATATATATATATATATATATATATATATATATATATATATATGTATGTATGTATATATATATATACATATATATATATATATATGTATGAATGTATGTATATATACAGTATATATACATGTATATATATATACATATATACGTATATATATGTATATGTATATATATAGAGAGATATATAGATGTTGAGACATTCTGACAGGTTGAAGAAAGCGGAATAGGAAACACAGGAGTCTTAGTCTTGAGTTTATTCCTGACTAGTTTCGCAGGTATGCTTTGAAAAAGCATACCTGCGAAACTAGTCAGGAATAAACTCAAGACTAAGACTCCTGTGTTTCCTATTCCGCTTACATATATATATACATGTATATATGCAAAGAAATCACAAAACACACGTGATAAACTATTTTTGCAGAAACCACCGG
This sequence comes from Oratosquilla oratoria, assembly GCF_046742065.1. Classification (NCBI taxonomy): domain Eukaryota; kingdom Metazoa; phylum Arthropoda; class Malacostraca; order Stomatopoda; family Squillidae; genus Oratosquilla; species Oratosquilla oratoria. The sequence goes on along the minus strand of NC_134786.1, from coordinate 15,837,992 downwards.
GAAATTGAAAAAAAAAACAGATATCGAACGTTTTCGTCTATTTAGACATTTTCAAAGGTACAAAAAAGCAATACAGAAAGAAACAATGAATACATAAGAAGACGAGGATACTCGGAGAGGTCCCATGTTATATTTTATCACACACAATTTTGACAATAGTAAAATTTTCCAATTTAAATAAACCCAAAATCAAGTTCCTGTTATTTCCAAAATTTCTTTTTATAAAACAAGATTCAATAATATTTCTTTCTATAATATTATTACAAGAAGTAATTATTTTAAATACTATCTGGATACCAAATTTGTCAAAAATGCTAGGAAGATTGATTAAATTTTCGTGGTACGGAATTGTTAACATATTTTTACAATTAAATGGTTTGACCTGCGAAGTATTAAGAAAACATTTCCTAGCTTTGATTTTTGTCTTATCAATAAGATGTTTTGGATATTTTAAATTTTCTCCAATGTCATAGATGAATTGTATTTCTTGATCCAAAAACTCAGGGGAACAAATTCTATAAGCTCTCAGGAACATTGAAGAAAAAACTGACAACTTGGATTTTTGACTGTGATACGAGTAAAAATGAATGTACGAAAAGACATTGGTCGGTTTCCTGTAAACGTCAAATTTAAAATATCTTCCACATCGGTAAATATTTACATCTAAAAATGGTAACATATTATTTTCTTCAACCTCTACTGTGAATTTAATAGAATGCACCCAATTATTTAAATCTGACAAAAAAGTATCCAAATGTTGATCATTAGGCCAAATGCATAATATGTCGTCAACATACCTGTACCAAGCTGCATTAATTGGAAGAATGTTTGGTAATAACTCTCTTTCAAAAAACTCCATATACAAATTGCTAAGAATTTGAGACAGACAGTGTCCCCATGGCCATACCAAATGTTTGAGTACAAAAGTTTCCATTAAATTCAAACTTAGAGTCTATTACACATAATTTAATTAAACTAATAATAGTATGAGCAGGGTGTGTTAAGACATCTCATCGCATATGTCCGAATATGTTATTATCCATTTATCTATTTATATGTTATTTGCAGTACCATATGTAAAACTGTACCATGTATATATTTTTGATAACATTCTGTCATACAACGATATGCGATGAGATGTCATGTCACTTTAAGTTAGCACATTATTTATTTTCATTTTATTTCATTTTATTTCATCTTATTTTATTTGTCTGGATATTTATCTTTATATTATTTTATACTTTAAGGTATCTTATGGCACTTGTTAGGATTCCCACATTTTTACACCACTCACTTCACTTACACTGTTACACCCTTGGTCAACATTCCACACACACCGGAGCTGTTTCATGATAACATCACAAAAATGTATTGTATGCTGTATTATAACTATTGTTCATTGTATTAAAAACCATTGTACAACCAAACGGAACCCACCTCCAAGGAGGGAACGCGGTCCTACTCAGACTATGTATACCGCCAGATTCACTCCAGAATCACATTCCTCTGAAGAAGCATAGAGCGAAACCGGTCAGGAATAAGCTCAGAAACTCGGAACTAGACCCGTGACTTCTTTTTCCACCATCATATATATATGTATATATATATAAATATATATATATGTATATATATATATATATATATATATGTATATATATACTGTATATATGTAATGTACGTTTGTATATGTATATATACAGCTATATTTTTTACCAGAAACAATCTAAATATCTGCGTATTGACCAAAGTTGCTCGTATATATATATATATATATATATATATATATATATATATATATATATATATATATATATATATTATATATATATATATATATATATCTCTCTTACGGAACCTCGTAATTGTAATCATCCCAACCCAATGTTAGATTGATGCATATATTCTCACTGTCAGTGCTACACTGTTTCTTATAAGGTGCACGTCTCATCCTCTTCTAATACGACAACCTCTGCATGAATGCAGAGGTTTTGATGAAGCTAAGTGTTGGCTTTCATATTAAATATACCTTTGCGTACACTTCAACCTGACCCTTGACGCTTCATAATTATGCAGACATATTTTTCGTCTTCATAGTATTGGCAAACTTTTGATCAAAATTCATATTATTATTTATTGTAATAGAAGTGTTGTACATGAAAGTATACCAAATAATCAAAACTAAAGATACTATGTTGTATAGTTCTGATATGTCGGGTGTCCGTAGTAGTACGAGACTCTCGCGGTAGTTGGGTCATGTGGGAGTGTGACAGACGAGAAGAAACATTTTCCCTCTATGCTTTTCTTTTTTCAAGGTATAAAGGAGAGGAACAGGAGAAGGCGGAAGTGGAGGTCAGGTAAAGGGGAAAGAGAGGAAGGAAGAGGTCGAATGCAAAGAAATATGGTATGTGGAACTGTGAGACAAAATCAAATGTTTCCATGTAGTATTTTTTTATTTTTTTTATTTTTTTTACAAGGGTGGGATTAATTGAATGTCTTATTTTGGAGCAGATAACTAGCCATGTTGAAATTAACATTTGCCAATAAAAAAAATTTGGAAGAAAATAAAGCAAGAGGATTTGAAGGCGGTATGAAGAGAACAGAGAAGGAAGATATATGAATAAAGATTCAGGAATTCATAGGAGAAGCGCAAGGAAAGATACAACCAACGAAAAAGAAAATAAGAGGTCAGAAGGGAAAATAACTTGGAAAAGGAGAGAAGTAAAAGAGGAATATGAGGATTCTTTGAGACAAATAATAAAACTAGAAATAACAAAGTTACACAAAGTAACAGTTATTGGTCTTCCGAATAAATATACATTGATCTCTATATCTTCCTATATGACGATTCCTGATGCGCTTATGTGACAAGAAATACCCCGTTCATCTGATAACACTATGACCCAACAGCTTCTTTGAACTGAATAAAATCGTCTGGAAGTTTCCAGAAGAAGATTCCTTTATATGTACAATTTGATATCAGGGGTTTTCAAGAAAAACCATGACCTTATATGGTAAAAAGGTTCTACCACACTAATTAAAGCGGTTTTTTTTTCTTGTGCATACCTAAATCGACGCAAATCTCCATAGCATTAGTAATTTCACCATCCACTGTAACATCGTATCTTATATCATTAGAACCCAGTAGTATCTTTGATGATTTTGTTTGGGTTAATGTCAGGCTACTTGATTTCATCCAGCTTAGAAGCACCTCCAGTATTTGGGGGTTGAAAGTTCACGAATTGAAACCGATGGGCAAGTTTGATTATTTTGTTCTAGCTACCAAGGGTAATGGGTGAGGGGATGGGGGGTGAGGTAGTATGTGTGAGCAAAATTTGACGCAGCCCGAAGGGATTTCTCCCCGTCTTCTCCTTTTATGCATGAGGGGGACGGACAGGGGGGGTCGCCGATTTAATGAAGCGGCCTTGCTGTGGATGTGCTGTGTCTGGCGACACTGCTTATGATCCAGGGCAGTGGACAAGGTGCAGGGATGACCCGTCATCCAGGAGGTGCTATGACAAGAGGGAGGGTGGAGGGGTGTGGGGTGTATTCAGGGATGGACTGGGTGGGAATGATTCTATGCCTTTTCCTTTTTGGCTGCCTCCCTTGTAAGGGGGAAAAAACCTTGTTATATGTATGTATGTATGTAACAAGGGTATATACAACCTTCAGAGGCATCTGATAAGTAGCATTTTTGTTGGGTATGGGACTTTTTTCGGCTGAATAAAATCGCTTGGTGACAGCCAGAGCAAATACATAAATCGTGAACATCAGTGCAAGTCAAGTGGTGTGACCATTCTAGTGTTCTGAATAAAGTCTAGGCAGATGACCTTTTTAATTAAATTTTGAAGAACCTTTCCTTTCCAAATGGTTAAGAATCAATATACTGTGGAGTTTTATGTACTTTTTCTTTTCTTTTCTTTTCTTTTCTTTTAGACGACTTTGCAACTTGTTCCATCAGAGTTGATTCACCATCTTACTACACCGTACCACCTTGGTATGGAAAACATCGATTATAATTCAGATGAGCGTAGTCTTCTATAACAAAATAAAATTATTTTCTGAAAATAACACTGATAATTATCAGTGTTATTTTCAGAAAATAATGATCCATGTTTAGATTATTTACCCATGGTATCCTCATCATGGGTATGATAGAACTAAGAATTTAAGACCAATTAAGTGGTACAATGTACATCATTATACCTTGAGGACTGTAATATTGCGGACAATTGAAACTGCCTCATGGTGTATCAGAACTGTGCATATCCAGGAATATTTCCTTGTTGCACTATTTTAATTCTACTTATACATCACACTTTAATCGCAAGATAACAATTGCATATGGAAATATATTATATTCTCAACGACGAAAGACCTATTCTTGTATTTCTGATACACTAAGGAAGCGATTTCAGGTGTTAAGAGTAGTATGCTGTAAGGGCATTTTCCATGCTGAGAAAGCTGGGGCAAGGGGCAATCATCGTCATTTTTGGGACACATACACACTCCTACTGGTCACTGATACTTGACCGGTGATTATATGCAAATATATGATTGCTGTTGCATGATTAAATTAGTATGTACAGAAAACTGCTCATTGTTAAAGAATTACTCTATATGGAAACGTAAGAATTCAACAACAAAAGGTATATCTGCAAGTTTTGGTACTTGATGGATCAGGTTTGGGAGCTTGCAATGGAGTTACAAAAGGGAAGGGGGAAGGGGGGAAGGGGGGGATTCTACAATTGATCCTACTGGCGAAAACAACTTATGACCTCTAGCAACTACACGTGTCTCGTCCAACGACATTTTCACAAGTGAAGAATAAAAATTTATCCTTGTCACAACTTTTTGCAGGAATGTTTACGTCACTCCTGATTGCAAGTCTATATACTTCACCATTTCTTCTGTAGTTATATCATAAGACATAATTACTCATCAGAGGAGGAATCGTGTAAAGATTCTTATCTACTTCACAAAAGTCGCGTGGGAATTTGTTGTGCCTACGTAGCACAATCTCTTCTCACACAGTGATACCAGTTCATTACTCGTATGATATCACTTTCATTACAGATGTATCTCATGCCCTCATGCGTACGAATATCTCATGGGATCATTTGTAGACTCCCCACACCCACGCACACACATACTAATCAAAAAAGGTACGAAGTGCTCCGCCTTCACTCTGCTCCATCACTAAGGCACACGCCGTCACTCAAGTCATGGTAATGTTATACTATAATTCAATTTACGGTTTGGAAGGATCAATGGTGGTGTTAGTAACCTAACCTAACCTAACCTAACCTA
>NC_134786.1:15825185-15830185 GCF_046742065.1 Oratosquilla oratoria | reverse complement strand
GAAAACTCTGAAATGTAAATTTCATTTTTGGAAAAGGGTCCGTACGCCCACACGCACACAAGCACAAACACTCACATACATGGATAAAACACACGATCACCCACTAGTACACACAAATACACATAAACATACACAAACGATCACAAACACACCAACATACGAACACACACACACGAGTTTACACACACACAGGCGTACACATACACGTGCAAACACACATACACAAACACACAAACACACGAGCACACACACACACACACACACACACACACACACACACACACACACACACACACACACACACACACACACACACACACACACACACACACACACACACACACACACACACACAGACACACACACACACACACACACACACACACACACACACACACACACACACATGCACACACACACACACACACACACACACACACACACACACACACACACACACACACACACACACACACACACACACACACACACACACACACACACACACACACACACTCACGAACACACGCACACTCAAGCATACGCACACACGAACACACGCACACCTAAGCATACGCACACACGATCGCACACAACATGAGTAATTACACACACGAACAAACACGCACGAACACACACGTGCACACACGAAAACGTACAAAGGAACTAGCAAACACGAACACGAACACACGAACACACACACGAGCACGTACACACGAGCATGCCATACACGAACACGCTACACACGAATACGCCGCACACGAACACGCACACACTAACATGCACACATTAACACGCTCTCATTAACACGCTACCACTAACACAGTACCACTGACACGCTACCACTAACACGTTACCACTTACACGCACACATTAACACCCGTACACTAAAACGTGCACATTAACACATGCACACTTACACGCGCACACTAATACGTGCACACACACACACAAACACACACACACACACACACACATACGTACACACACACACACACACACACACACACACACACACACACACACACACACACACACACACACACACACACACACACACACACACACACACACACACACACACACACACACACACACACACACACACACACACACACACACACACACACACACACACACACACACACACACACACACACACACACACACACACACACACACACACACACACACACACACAAGCATACACGCCTGGAACCCCACATGCGCTAGGGTGTTTTTTTCATGCGTGCCTTGGTTTTTGTAGAATAGATTTTAATCTTATTTTTCAGCATTTACTTTCATATATCTATTATTATATATTCATTATTATTGTTATATTCATTATGTTGATTTTTATAAATTAATTAATTTAGCTTTTGTTCCAAAACTTCTCGCCACCGAGTCCTGAGGTAAGGCTTTTTTTTTTTATAATTTTCAATATATTTTAAGTATACAGAGATGTGTTCCATGATCTGCAATCTCATTGTTAGTCGATACATTTATGTTCTGATATGTACGCATTTGTAAAATGATATTAAATGTATGGATTTATCTTTTCATGGGGTTGAAAAGGAAAGGAAGACTTGTTGTTCAGGCCGGCCACACATGAGATGCAGAAATCTCATTAGAACGAGAGGATGAAAAACACTATGTGACACAATTTTTGTCTTTGACAAGCAAGTGTTATTTTTCATTTCTTTTCATTGTGAAACAATAGAAATGTCCATTATTCCTGTCAAACTTTGCTTTTGTGGCTTTTAGATTGATTTTTTACCCCAAAACAGCTCAACTATACCATTTTCATAATTTTTGGGCAGAAAAAAAAACATGAATTCAAATGACACTTTATTTTAATATTCAAAACTATTTTTTAGGATTAAAAATGGACAGCTTTTAATGATTTGCATGAATGTAACAAATCACTATCGCGTATGAGACCCCAGATGCAGTTTCCCATCATGTCTTCCCTGAAGGATATCTCATATCTCTGTTCAAAGCTTATCATATCTTGGCGAAAGCGCTCCCTTTGTTCATCTGAATACGCTTCCATAGTCTCCTTGAAGTTGTCGAGGTGAGCATCCAGGATATGAACCTTCAGGGACATTCTGCAGCCCATCTCACCATAACCTTTCACTAAAGCTTCATCCAGTTCTATATAGTTATCAGCCTTGTTGTTGCCAAGAAAGCCCTGTAATACAGCTATGAAACACTCCCTAGCCTTTGGCTCCTTTTCTGTGAGTTTCTGTAGAATTCCCGAGCACTCCATAATTTTTTCTTACTTGTGGTCCAATGAAGACACCAGCTTTCGCCTCTGCCTCTGAAGGCTTAGGAAAAAAATCTTGACGATTATCGAAGGCAGCCAACTCCTTGTAAAGAGCTGTAACAAACTGTTTTATGAGACCCAGTTTGATGTGTAGTGGAGGAAACAAAACCTTTTAAGAAGTCACCAATGGCTCATGTTTGATATTTTGTGCTCCCTCTGTAGTGTCAGTCTTTAGAGTACAGTACTTTCTCTGGTAATGTGCTGCTCTGTCTCTACTGTCCCCCCCCCCCAAAAAAAGGGGGGGGGATTCTTGGTAAACCTCCATGTCTCATCAACAAAGCCATTATCTTGAAGCCTCCTATAACTTCCTAGCCATACTTGTAGTTCAGTTTCCAGTAAAAGCTTTACACTGCTGTAGTCTTTAAGATGTACAGAATGAGTAGAAGGAAGCGATGGATATTTGTTTCCATTATGCACACACACACACACACACACACACACACACACACACAAACACACACACACACACACACACACACACACACACACACACACACACACACACACACACACACACACACACACAACACGCACGCACGCACACACACACACACACACACACACACACACACACACCACAAACACACACACACACACACACACACACACACCCAAAAACACACACACACACACACACACACACACACACACAGAGAGAGCTTTTGGAGGAGCTGTCAATGAAGAGGGTTCATTTATCTGCATTGCAAGTAGTTCCAATAGCACCAAAAAAGCCTGATACATCACTGCAATGGCATAGCCTGTTCTCCTTTGCAAAGAAGCTGGAGAAATGTTTTTGACGTTTTCTTTGGCTGATCACATACTGTACACACCGTCATCAAGTAAATCCCATTCCTTCAGTCTTGAAATCAAAAGCTCACCATTTGACTTTATTTGATGAGGTCACTGAGGCTTCTTTTGTTTGGATAATAAGGATTCTTCCCAACTACATATCTGTGATGTCACAGCCTTCCTTTCTGTTTAGCTCATCTTCTGGCTTGCTGCTTTCTTCTGAGAGTTGACTTCTTTGTGGAGGACCTGGTACAGGAAGATCAGTACTAAGTGATATTAGTGCAATGGAAGATGGAATATCTGGATAGAAACAGCAGCTGTATTTTTCCCAGATCGGCGCTTGGAAGGATTCACCATGCAGAAAAAGCAGTCAGATGTGTGATCAGTAGGTTCACGTCATATTCTATACCATCCTGTAAAAGGACAAAAGTATAAGTTTCTGTTAATCTGATTTTGCTTTTAGCTTAATTCCTAATTGGATTTTGCTCTTCAAATATTACAGATATCTTACCTTCTAGTGTTCTCTTACAATACTTACAAGTAAAATGAGGTGCCCAGGTCTTGTCTTGGTCACCAACTGGTACACCAAAATTTGCTTTGCAAGCTTCACATATTTTTTCAGATGTTTTCACAGAGATTTTCTTTGTTTTTGTCTTGATGAATTGACCACATATGTAGCGGAATGCATCTGGAGGATGATTGCAGCCTCTTGATACTATTTTACTTTTTGAAATGTGTTTTCTCAGGTAGACAATGCAGAATTGATAGATGGCCTGCAAGCCCCAGCTATTATATAATCAAGCAGTACTCTAGATTATTTGTAGTCTTTCTGGAACGTGTTCTTCAACGTTCTCAATCTTTCTAGAATATCTTAATCTACTTTAGAATATTATGAATATTCTAAAAGATAGATTTATTTTCTAGAAAGTTCTTGAGTATTCTACATATTTCTACTGCATTTTAGAAAAATCTAGGATATCCTAAAAATTTTGAAATTGAATAGAATATTCTAAAATATTCTAGAAACTTAAAAAAAAAGGAACATTCTGGAACATTTGGGAAAAATTCTTAAATGTAAGCAAATTCTTCTAGATATGGGAAAGTTCCTGGTAGATCTGGTCAGTTCAAGAATGATCTTATTAAAGAAATCTTTAGAACACTTTATATTCTTATTTACAACATTTCAAAACCAATTAGATAAACAAATTAATTTTTTCAAAAGTCTTTACATCTCATGAAAACCAATAGTAACCTATACTATAATGAAATAAGGCAAAAATGTAAATTCAATTTTCTAACCACAGAAGGATAGTTTAAGAATCAAAATAACTTTTTCATGTTATTTTTAGATCTGAAAAAAATATTATTTGGGGCCAAGGTTAAGACACAAGTGAAATTCTGTTACCTAGTAGAATCAGTTTCATCACATTTCGTGACTAGTGACTTAAAAGCATAAAGATGTCTTTTTGAAGTCGTTTAAACCTTGCTCATATATTACTAAATTTCACCAGACGATCTTCTATATCAGGAATATAATGAAGGTAAAATGCTGATAAAAATCAAAGATGAGGATGTAAAGGAAGATCTATATGTGCCAATACATTAGAACTATCCCCTTTCAATCATAGTTATAATCTTGACTTCGTCTCGTTACAATTAATACTTACACAAAGAATTATAAAGGATTACAAAGGCGGAGCATACCGACAGGAGACTTTTTGATCCATATCTATAATATAATAAATAAAAACTATAATAATGTAAATAACAAATAAAATAAATAAATTAATGCATAGGTATAGTTGAATAATAAACAAACATGTAAATAGTAAATAATGATAAATTGAAATATAAATAATAATTAATGAAAATCAGACAGACAAAT
>NC_134786.1:15820185-15822685 GCF_046742065.1 Oratosquilla oratoria | reverse complement strand
GACTCCTCAATGCTTGCATCACTTCATGCTGTAAAATTAAGTGATAGAGCTGCTTCTGAAATCTTGATCCCATCAATCGGTGTCCTTGGGTAAATCCCTGAATAATATAGTGTTAGCTATTCATCAATACGGAAAGCAAGACAAAGGAACTGCAAGGCAGCTGCAGAAAAAAAAATGAAGCAGGATTTAAAAGCAAATTCTCCTCATTCAAATACACTGGGGTGGCAGACTAATTAAAGATATTACTGGCCTTAAAATTTTTGAACGCCTGCCAATCCTAATTTCTGGCCAAAGAGCTGGTCTGACTTGGTACTCTCAAGCTTGCCAATGGAACAGGTCAAAACACCCCAGATGCTGTACATCAGTTAGTACTGGAATGGAATATATCTGACCAAGTAAAGTGCATGTGTTTTGACACCACTGCCTCCAACACAGGTTATAAGAATGATGCTTGTACATTACTAGATCATAGAATGGATGAATATATGCTGTGGCTAGCTTCCCAACATCACGTTTTGGAAATTGCGTTAAGATCTGCAGTTTCTGTCTTCTTGCCAGCCCCCTCTGGCCCTGACATTAAACTATTTCAGAGATTCAAAGCAAAGTGAAAATTGATAAGACAAATTAGAAAACAGCAGCAGATGAGCCTAGCACCCAAGTGAAAATCTCAGATGCAGGAGGAATTATTCAATTTGCTCAAAATCAGCTTAATGAGTAGCAGCCCCGTGATAACTACAAGGAATTGCTCTAGCTTATCACAGAGCACAATGGAGAGCTAAACTAATTTACCGCTTTAACCCTGAATAGGAACGTCCAAATTTATGATTTTGCATGGAAGTTGTACCACTTCTGGTACGACCACTTTTAGAAACAATAAAAACCAAAGGTTTATGGGAAGAAGTGCTCCAAGTTATAAAGTAAAATAGGCGTGCCAGAAGTGATACAACTTCCATGCAAAATCATAAATTTGGACATTCCCTGTTCAGGGTTAAAATCTGGATGTTTAAGACTGAGTTTAAATTGACTGAAAAAGAGTAATGAGGACTGAGAGATATTTGTTGTTTTCAGCTGCAATATACATCAGATTATGGTTTGTGGTGTCTGTATCTTCATGCACCCCCCCCCTCACATTCAGATTTGCATTTTATGCAAAGTCTGCAGCTCTACGAGCAAAAGTATGACAAAACTGCAAGTGCTGCACTGAATAAAATTTAGAGACATTTGTAGTACCTCTCCGAGGAGCTTGTTACACTCGATTTTTTTGATTGAGCTATTTCACATGAGACGAAAAATAAATGAAGCGCGCTCTACAGAAACTAGTAGACTCCAGATCAAGGAAACGAACATCAATGATTCCTGAATCAACTGGACAAAAACAACTGCAAACAAAAATGTTCTTTGGAATCCTAGGGTTACCTTTCACATTTCTTGAAAAAAATGCTGAAGAATGGATTGATGATGAGAGTTATGTGAATACAAAAGACATCGTATGAGGGCTTAATGTAGTGAACGACAGTGCAGAAAGAGGTGTACGATTGCTGGAAGAATATAACAAACTGATAACCAATGATTAAGAGCAGAAGTAATACCTTTTACAAGTTGTGAAAAATTATAGATCGTCACTCGCAAAGATAAGAAAACAATACTCTTGCTTCACAAGAAACAAATTAGACTCATGTAAGTGATTATGATATGCCTACTGTAACTCAAGGGTGGTACGAAAATCAGCGTGCCTATAAGTTACCATTTAATGAAACCAGTACTAGTATAGAATGTCATAGACTTATCCCGAATTATGTATCTAAACAACTCCGGCATAAACATAAAAAAAATAATCCATTTGAGCAAATATTGACATATATCTACCTTTCAAAGCTTGGTAGCAACCTCTAATTTTTTTGTTTTAATCTCAAACTTTGTATACAATGCTTTCTTTAGAATTTAATACAATGGGAGGGTATCCCCATACAATAAAGAAAAAATGCCCTTTTTTGCATCACCGTAATATATATATATATATATATATAAATATAGATATGTATATATATATATATATATATATATATATATATATATATATATGGTGTTACAATATAATGTATCACTTCTTCCTAAGTAGTTTTCATATGAAGAACAGCCTCACTGAAAATCAAAGAATTCTCCTGAGGAAAAAATTACAATACAACATAATAAAAAAGTACAAATCTATGATAGACAACAATTGAATAAGTTTAATTAAATTACATCGACTTTGAACGTATTCTATTCCGAGAAGCAAGGTTCTGTCCTCATGTCTCGCATTTTTATATGTACGAGTATATATTATTTTGAGGTGAAAGACAGCTCATCCGAAAATGAAACTCGATTAAGTCAACCTATAATTGTTTTTATTTTGGTGAGGAGTTCAGACTCTAAGACTTCTATTTTCAATTATTCGATAGTCTTTTTTTTTTGCATGAGAAAAATCCTGTCTGTTCCTCAGCACTGTAATGAACGTATT
>NC_134786.1:15805185-15810185 GCF_046742065.1 Oratosquilla oratoria | reverse complement strand
ACACACACACACACACACACACACACACACACACACACACACATATATATATATATATATATATATATATAAATACATATATATATATAAATACATATATATATATACATATATATATATATATATATATATATATATATATATATATATATATATATATAAAGAATTACAAAGGATTACAAAGGCGGAGCATGCCAATAAGAGACCTTTTGGTCTATATCTAGGTCGGATGCGAAAAAAATCATAATAATAAAATAATAAATAAAAACTATGATAATGTAAATAACAAATAAAATATATAAATAAATGCATAGGTATAGTTAAATGATAAACAAACAGGTAAATAGTAAATAATAATAAATTGACATATAACTAATAATAAATGAAAATCAGACAGACAAATGATAACAAAACAAAAACAAATAATATAAGATAAATTATAATCATTACAGCATCTTGCTTAGGTGTTTATCTAAATGATTCTTAAGGCTTCGAAATGAACTACATTGCACTACCTGTGCAGGAAGTTTATTCCATTCATTAACTACACGGTTGGCAAAGTTGTTTCTACCTACTTCCAAATTGAATCTATTTCCGGACAGTTTGAGACCATTGTTTCTTGTCTGATTCTCATTCAATGTGAAAATTTGGTCACTTTTGATGTTGTCAATTCCCTTTAAAATCTTAAAGACCTGTATCAAGTCACCTCTGAGTCTACGCTTTTTTAGGGAAAACAGATTCATGTGCTTTAGTCGATTTTCGTATGATTTATTTTGATATTTGGAATCAGTTTTGTGGCTCGCCGTTGTACTTTTTCCAGTCTGTCAATGTCTTTAATGAGATTCGGTGACCATATGGAAACAGCATATTCCAAATGTGGACGAACTAACGATTTATATAGCTTGTTAATGAGTGATGGACTTTTGAAATCAAAAGATCGCGCAATCAATCCCAGAATCTTATTTGCTTTCTCAGAGGCTGAAATACACTGCTTGGATGATCTGAGGTCGTTACTGATAATTACGCCGAGATCTTTTTCACAATCCACTTTTGTTAACGAATTTCCAAATAACTTGTAATCGTACCTACTATTATTTTTACCTATGTGCATTACCTTGAATTTACTTGTGTTAAATTTCATTAGCCACTTTTCAGACCATTGCTGTAATCTATCTAAATTTTCTTGAATATCTAATTGGTTTGAGTGATCATTTGCCATTCCGCACAGTTTTGTATCATCAGCAAATTTGGAAACAGTAGATTTTAGTCCATGGTCTATATCATTTATATATACTATGAATAGAAGTGGCCCAAGAACGGAACCCTGAGGAACTCCACTTGTAACATTTTTCCATATAGAAATTTTTCCATTTAAAATAACTCTGTTTTCGACCATTTAACCAATTACTAGTCCAACTTAATAGGCTACCACTTATTCCGCGTAAAGCTAATTTAGTAAGTAGTCTTTCGTGTGGGACGGTATCAAAAGCTTTTGCAAAGTCTAGATATATCAAATCTATATTGTTTCTTTTGTCATAATTCGAGATAACTGTGTTGTAAAATTCGAGTAAGTTAGTCAAGCAAGAGCGTTTCCGTCTGAAACCATGCTGACTATCATTTATCAAACGGTTACTTTCTAAATGATGTTCGATAGCATCTCTGATGATAGTTTCCATTATTTTTCCTATGATTGAAGTCAAACTTACAGGCCTATAGTTATTTGGTTTCTTTTTGTCACCTTTTTTGAATATGGGAGTAACGTTAGCTAGCTTCCCTTATCTTGGGATATCTCCGAATATGATGGATTTCTTGAAAATATATTCTAATGGAACAACAATTTCATTTTTCATTTCCTTTAAGATTCGTGGATGCCAACCGTCAGGCCCTGGTGTTTTATTAACTTTGAGTTTATCTACCTTTTAATTTTTTCTTTTGTTATATTTACCGTAGTAAGATTTCAGATTACACTTTGAGGTGTTTCGTTTACGAATACCGAGCTAAAATAATTGTTTAAGATATTACACATTCCTTCATTTGAATATTCAAGTTGACCGTCAGCAGATAATAGTGGACAGATTTGATTCCTAACGGTCTTTTTATCTCTAATGTAACTATAAAATTCATTGGGATTCTCTTTGGATTTATCAGCGATGTTCATTTCGTATTGTCGTTTTTTATTGTCTTTTTTAAATCTCTCTGTTATGATACAGTGAGATCAGAGGAACTTGTTAGGAATTACAAGGTCCTCCTTCAGATGAAGGAACGTAGGAGCCGTGTCGTAGTCTGTGGGATGCTTCCGAGGATCTACGCTGGTTTGTGTTGGAACAATAGAGCCATAGGGACCAGTAAGTGGGTATCATAATTGTGCACGCAACTGGTATACCACTTTCTTGATCCTTGGTATCTCTTCTCCAGGCGTCATGATCTTTATGCTTCTGATGGGATCCACTTCACTCGCAGAGGCAAAGATGTTCATACAAACCTCATTGTGAGAGTTTGTAATGACCTAGTTCCTTTTTTGGGGTAGAAACTCAAAGAGAAGGGGAAATAGAGTGTGTTGGGGAAAACAGTAAAAACAGTAGGGTATAACAATAATGTAGAGCTATATGTCAGTGTAGGAGAAGATATCATTTAAGGATATAATGTCGACAGAGGACAAAGTATCACATTAGGATGTAACGTCAAAGGTCAAAACATCACGATGGGATGTAATGACAGTGGAAGACAAAATATCACGATGGGATGTAATAGTAGTGGAGGACAAAATACCACAATAGAATGTAATGATAGTGGAGGACATGGTTTTAAGAAACTCGTGATTATTTCTTTTTGACACATTTTGAGTTTCAATATTATGTCTTACATTATCATTTTGTTTTTTATTTATACCTTGCTCTATATCATTATTTGGTCCTTCATTGACATTCAATGCCTCAATAACATTTCTCCCATCAAAATTAACATTTCCCCCATCACAAACATCTAGTCGATCACGGTCATCCGATCTCTTTTGTACATTTTGTCCCCCTACGTCACCGTGATTCACGCCGGCCTCCCGTCGTTCATTGACATTATATCCGGCATCCTTTCCTAAAATTATATTTTATCCTCCAGTGACATTTTATCCTACCGTGATATTTTTTCCTCCACTATAATTACATTCCATCGTGATCTTTTGTCTACCACTGTCATTACATCCCATCATGATATTTTGGCCTTTATTGACATTCTGTCCAGTATCCCTTCCTGAAATTATATTTTGTCCTCCACTGACATTATATCCTACCGTGATATTTTCTCTTCCATTAGCATTACATCCTATCGTGATATTTTGTCCTCCACAATCGTTACTTACCATCGTGATCTTTTGTCTTCCACTGTCATTACATCCCATCGCGACATTTTGTCCTTTGACATTACATCCTAATGTAACATTTCGTTTTCTACCGACATTATATCCTAAAATTATATTTTGTCCTATACTGGCACATTGTTCTACATTAATGCTATACTCTACACTGTTTTCCCAAGTACATTCTATTTCCCCTTCCCTTTGGGCTTCTACCCTAAAAAAGGAGCTAGTTCATTACAAACTCCCACAATGAGGTTTGTAAGAACATCTTTGCCTCTGCGAGTAAGGTGGATCCCACCAGAAGCGTAAAGGTCATGGCGCCTAGAAAAGAAATATCAAGGATCAATAAAGTGGTATCCCAATTGTGTGAACAACTGCGATATCCTATCATTGATCCCTATGGCTCTACTGTTTCAACACGAGCCTGCGTAGATCCTCGGGAGGATCCCACAGACTACGTGGCGGCTCCCACGTTCCTTCATCTCCTGAAGGAGGACCTTATAATTCCGAACAAGTTCCTCTGATCTCACCCTGCCTACATCGTTACTTCCCGTATGAACAATCGTAACCGTTTTCGTCCGTCCTTGCTCCCTGATGGACTGGGTATAATCGGCGATCCCACGGCTCGGTTGACATACAAGCTTGCAACGTCACTTAGTCTTCCGCTGCAAGATGTCGTCATAGCCTCGCACCATGGAGTCCCCCACCCCCAAGAACTCCTGGTTTTCAGCCACTTCATCCTCCAGTAGAGCAAACCGATTGGCTAGAGCCAGCGGTTGCTGCACAGGGCACACGTCTACCGAACGCGGGCTCGACAAACGGGACCCCACGGAGCGCCACTTGTTCACGGCAGTGACAGTAGGGGAAGAAGTGGAACGCTCTTTGGGTTGTGGGGAGGGTTCACTCTTCTCACGGAATGCACTCCTGAGAAGACGAATTTCCTCCTCACACATCCTGAGACGAACCTCTAGGTTCACGCAACTTTCACAAGCCATTTCGCTCCTCCTTTAGCAATAAAAACGGCAAAGAGAAAATACAAATCAACAACAACAGAAACAAAGTGGTCTCTAATAAACTAAATATACGAAGCTTATTCTGCTTACTTTATACTATTTCTCCTACCTTTGGAGTACAGTAACAGAAAACTTTTTTGAATTTAAATAGAACACTACACTTTATCTTATATCTGTAACTGTATAGCGCTATACGTATACAATTACAAAAACACAACACAAGCACTATTCGGAGATATAAATTTCACAGGTATTCGCTAGCTGGTGTCTGTGCAGACACACACACACACACACACACACACACACACACACACACACACACACACACACACACACACACACACACACACACACACACACACACACACACACACACACACACACACACACACACACACACACACACACACACACACACACACACACACACACACACACACACACACACACACATACACACAAACACACACACACACACACACACACACACACACACACACACACACACACACACACACACACACACACACACGTACGTGTATATATATATATATATATATATATATATATATATATATATATATACATAACAAAACTTAATGTAGATTTTTCTTTAGCTTGATACAAAAAATTGT
>NC_134786.1:15795185-15797685 GCF_046742065.1 Oratosquilla oratoria | reverse complement strand
TAACTGTTCCGGGATCTAGTCTCGCCCACTCACTGGGAGCCGCTTTACGGCCGCTTGGGCTGGAAGTCATCAATGACACAGGTAAGAAAATAGGACATTTGATAACACCAATAACGAAGGTAAGACGCAAGTGTAGTCTACAAGATCCCTTGTAGCAAATGTAAGAAGGCTTACTTTGGCGAAAGCCATAGAGGTCTTCAAAAGAGAATTAGGGAGGACAAGGCGGATTTAAGAAACCATTGCCTCTCAAATGCGCTGGTGGGCCACGCGGAAAAAGAAAAACATCTACCCAACTGGCAAGAGGCAAAAGTATTGAAAAAAGGCTAACAAAGAGACAGAGAAAGGTAATTGAGGCCTTATCCGTAGCTACCGAAGAGAACATGAACCAAAAGGTAGGGGATATAAAATGGTCTAAATACATAGGGAAATACGCAGCTGTTAGGAGTAACAAAAACACGGTGCCGACTTAGAGCGGTGGTCAAAACGTCCAATGATCCTTTGTCCTGCAGGTTCCAAATCCCACACGTAAGTTTTCTCATTTGTTTTACATTCTTACTCACCTTGAATATATGATTTGAGAAACTCAGTTTATTTTATTCTATTTTATTTTTTATTTTATTTTATTTTATTTTATTTTATTTTATTTTATTTTATTTTATTTTATTTTATTTTAAATTAATTAGTTAATTATTTACAGGCCTCTGCCCACCGACCCACGTCCCTTGCCCAGTTGGTGGGATTATGGTCTCGGACTACTATGTATACCGTCAGCGTCATCCAGGATCAACATCCCTCTGAAGGAGCTGTAAGCGAAACCGGTCAGGAATAAACTCGGCCTTAGACCCGTGTCTTTCTCTTCCTCCTTTCTCAAACCTGTCATAATGTCTCAACTTATACACACACACACACACACACACACACACACACACACACACACACACATATATATATATATATATATATATATATATATATATATATATATATATATACATATATATATATATATATTTATGTATATATATATATATATATGTATATATATATATATATATAATATCAACTACATTGCACTTTAATTCTAAACCACCAATATCGAGAGATTCGAGGAGGCCTTCATGCAGAAATTTAAACGTCGTAGAGCCAAGGGATTGAACTTGTGCTAGCACGTGACAAGTGTTTGTGACTTAACTGATTGTGCCATCTCTTGATGGCAAACTCGGTTAAGTCATTAACACTTGTCATGTGATAGCGTAGGTTTAAGTCCTTGTCTTTACCATGTTTCAGTTTCTTCATGTTGGCATCCTCGATTCTCTCGATGTTGATGGCTTAGAACGAAAGTGTATTATGGTTGATAAAAATGTGTATCCGTTTACTGGGACCCATACCTGCATATATATATATATATATATATATATATATATATATATATATATATATATATATATATATATATATATATATATATATACATACAAATATTTATATATGAATATATAAATGTGTATATATTTACCTAACTACACACACACACACACACACACATGTAAATGTATATATATATATAAATACAAATATACAAATATATACATATATATATATATATATTTATATATATATATATATATATATATATATATATATATATATATATATATATATATATATATATCTTGTGGTTCAGAAATATAAAAAAATGCATCTAAAATTAATTTAATAATTTCAGTAGTTCAATCTTGCCATTATTTATTTGGAACATATAACTTTTTGTGATATATTTTTTGTTAAATGGAAACAAATACTTGATAACTTTTCCCTCTGCGTACATTGTTCATATAGTTCACTTCAATAGCAAGTATTTGTCTTGTAAGACTAAGACTGATTATCCTTATATTAATATCCTAAAGTTCTTTCCTTTTCAAAGGGAATTTATAAAGCCAAAATGAAAACATTTTCCCATTCAATAATAAACCAGAAGCGAAACAATGTCTTCGAGCTGTAAGGAAGGATTTTGTGAATATTCAATTTAAACGCAAATAATGAAGAGACTGGAAGAGACCATAAGGTCTATACTAGGTTGTTCATGTTCATTACCACCTATCATCTCCATGAAATTATCTAACCTTCTCTTAAAACAACCGATAGTTTCAGCGCTCACTATGTTGTTAGTGAGTCTATTATATTCGTTGACCACCCTATTGGTAAACCAATTCTTACCTATTTCTTTCTTAAAACTAAATTGATCCAATTCAACTCTATTAGAGAGTACAAACTAAATTGCCTAAGCCTGTCTTCATAAGGTAAATTTCTGAGCCCTTGTATCATTTTGGTAATTTTGCTCTATACTGATTCTAGTTAATTAGTATCCATTGTATAGGACTGAGATCATAACTGCACCACATAGTCAAAGTTGAGTCTATCTAACACCAGAGAGGTTTTGATAACTATCTCTGCACTTTTATTCGTAACCGTCGTAGTAATGAAACCTAATGTTCTGTTG
>NC_134786.1:15772685-15785185 GCF_046742065.1 Oratosquilla oratoria | reverse complement strand
AATATGACAGTTGATAGAACAACAAAATATCGTCACACTGAAGGCTGCTGGCATCACATGTACAATAACTGAGGATTTCAATGTTTGGACAGCAAACTTTGACATGATTTGTTTTCCTCACAAATAATTGTATGGAAATCTTGAAAAAAAACATGTATTGTCAAGGTGGTAAGCTATGTCCTCACATTAATATTACAATGCTGTTGCATTAGTCCTACTTCACTTGTAAATCTGAAACATTTTAGATATGAATGATGTTTGTATATAGGTGTTGGTCGTTTGTATAACATCTTTACATCACAAATGTACTACATATCTGTATAGTTAATAGGCAAGAAGACTTTTTAAAGAGATTAGTTGCTGCATCCAGGAATGTTGACAATTGCATATAGACACTTAACTGATCAGCAATTATTGTTGACTTGATGGCATCAGCCGACCAGGTGTCTGCAAATATTTAAGCAATATGAATTATTTTGTTTTATTTATATCTTATAAGAGTTATGTGGATTACCATCAGTATGAACAGTTGATATGTGTAATTGATGGGGCTTCTCTGAATATCAAACACGTGACGGTAACCAGAACAATGTACAAATCGTAATGAGGGTTGATGGAGATACCTATAACTCCCCTGCTGAATAAAAGTCTGAAATGACACGGGACAGTTTTACATAAAAGCAATAATAATTTACGATGACCTGGTGCTGCGAAAAAGTAAATTGCAAAACAATGACACGTAGCATCCCATTGTCTGCAGAACACGCAGAGAGGAAAGAAATACCTACTCTTTTGTCACCCTGATTTGAAGAATACGGTGTCTTACAAGGCACGGTAATCAACTCGACAGGCACTACCCCTGCAACCCCCAGAAAGCAAATGTTATACAAACTGTTGTTGAAAGGTTGTCACATATTAGCATGCATATTTTAAACAAACCTGCCCTACTTTACCACCGTGGACAATTTTGGTATGTCACAAACTTTGAGCAAACGTTTGGACAATGTTTTTTTGGCATGGTATATAGATTGGTTATAAAACAGGACTAAGGAATCATATGAGAGGTACAAAGTAAAGGGAAGAGAAGTTAAGCATAATATAAAGGAGGCAAAGAGGAGAGCAGATGTGAAATAGGGTAAGAGTATTACAGAAAATTTTGAAAGGGGAAGAGGAGGCAAATCAAGTGAAAAAGTAAAGGTAAAAGGTGCAGATGCAGAGATGATAATGGAAAAGAAAGCAGTAAGAGGAAGGTGGGCGGAGTATTTTAGGGAGTTGCTAAATGTGAAGGAAGATAGGGTGGAAAAGGTAGTCCCAGTGGGAAGCGCTAAGAAAATGACCGTAATGAGTGAAGAAAACAGAGGAGAAATAAGGAAAGATGAAGTGAAAGCAGTTGTTAAGATGATGAGAGCAAGAAAGGCAACTGGGTTGGATGGATGCCATGCAGAATGTCTGAAAAAAGGAGAAACAGTGATGGTAGACTGGCTAGTGAGGTTATTTAATGATTGTTTAAGAGAGGGTAGAGTGCCGGAGGACTGGAGGAGTGCCTGTATAGTTCCACTTTACTAGGGAAAGGGGGACACGTGTGAGTGTAGTAGTTTCAGAGGGATTAGCGTGTTAAGTGTAGTTGGGAAGCCTTATAGGAGGATCTTGATTGAGCGGATTAGGGGAGGAACAGTGTGGGTTTAGGACAGGTACTTGTGTAGATCAGATTTTTGTGGTAAGACAGATATGTCAAGAAGCTATAGAAAAAAGGTAAGGATATATTTTGGGCTTTTATGAATCTGGAAAAGGCTTATGACAAGATAGACAGGAAGGCACTGTGGGATGTTTCGCAGATATATGGGGTAGGAGGAAAGCTGTTAAGAGCAGTCAAGATTTTTTACGTGAGTAGTAGAGCTTATGTTAGAATTAGAAACGGGGAGAGTGAGTGGTTTGAGGTAAAGGTGGGACTTCGTCAGGAATTTGTTATGTAGCCCTGGCTCTTCAATTTATACATGGATGGGGTGGTGCGAGAGATGAATGCAAGGGTAGTGAGTCAAGGATTGGAGATGGTTAAAGAAAATGGAGAAAAGTAGGAGATAAACCAGTTCTAGTTTGCTGACGACACTGCGCTTGTAGCAGGATCAGAGGAGGGATTGAGAAAGTTAGTGACAGAGTATGGGGAGGTGTGTGAAAGAAAGAAGTTGAAGATAAATGTGGGTAAGAGTAAGGTGATGAGATTTACAAGGGGAGAGAGTGGCAGTAGACTGGAAGTGAGTATTAAAGAAAGAGACTGGAAGAAGTGGATAGTTTTAGATACTTGGATACGAATGTGGCAGGAAAGGGTGGAGTGGAGGTGGAGGTAGAATGTAGATTGAGAGAACCGAGTAAATGCCCTGGGTGATTGAAAAATGTAATGAGAAATAGACATTTGGGAATGAATGCCAAGAGGAGATTGTATGAAAGAGTGATTGTGCCGACAGCACTGTACGGTGCAGAAACATGGAACATAAGAGAGGAAGAGAGAATATGTTTGAATATGTTTGAGATGAAATGCCTGAGAAGTATGATGGGGGTTACTAGGCTGAATAGAGTGAGGAATGAGGAGGTGAAGAGGAGAACAGGGGCGGAAAGGGAGTTGGGAGATATGGTTGATGAAAGAGTATTGGGATGGTTTGGGCACGTGAAAAGAATGAGTGAAGAAAGATTAGTAAAAGAGGTATGGAAGGCAGAGGTGGAAGGAGTAAACATGAGGGGGCGACCTAGGATGAGATGGATGGATGGGGTAAAAGGGGTATTGGGAAAGAAGGGAATGTCTATTGAGGAAGAACGGGAGAGGACAGAAGATAGGGGTGAATGGAGAAGGGTTGTATATGGATGGTGCTGTGATGCATGAGGGGGAGTGGGTGGGGGATGGGAGGTGAGAGAGTATGTATGAGAAATAAGTTGACGCAGCCCGAAGGGATTTATCCTCGTCTTCTACTTTTCTGCATGAGGGGACGGAGAGGTAGGGGTCACTGAATTAAAGAAGCGGCCTTGCTGTGGATATGCTGTGTGTTACGACACTGCTTCTGACCCGGGACATTGGACGAGATGCAGAGATGACCCGTCATACAGAAGGTGCCAAGATAAGAGGGAGGGAAGAGGGTATAGGGGAGTGGAGTATGTAGGGGATGGAATGGATAGGAGTTGTCTCTATGCCTTTGTCTTTTGGCTGCCTCCCGAGTAAGGAGGAAAAAGCCTTTGGTATATGTATGTATGTATGCTAGACAAATAGGTATCTAAAATAATTTTCCTACAAGATGCTTTGAATACCATATGGCTGTGTATGGTATGTAGTGAAACGTCCCTGCAGTTAGTTCCATACACGTAAAGCTGTCAATTTGAAGAAACTTTGGTCCAACATAGACCTAAACTGAGGTAATAGACAAAGCCACTGGTTCAAGTGTTGTGGGAGTGCATAGAGTTGACGCGCACTATATCATGCATCAGGTATTTTGTTGCCTGACTATGTACAAGTTTGTGCAAACGTCTGTGTTAATTATTCTAAGAAAAGATTCAAGACTTTTGTAAAATAGGTCAAGTTTGTTTGAAATATGTGATGAAACATACTTTGCGCAGCCTCTACTAAACGTTTGCTACACGTACGTTTGTTATACAAACTTTCAACAAATGTCTGCTACACGTACGTTTGTTTTGTAAACATTCAACAAACGTCTGTACTAAGTATTCTAAGAAAAGGCTCAAGGTTTTTGCAAAGTAGGTTAATGTTTGAAGTATGTGATGAAACTGTTTTTCTTAGGATATTTCAAATATATTTTTACATAGATCATGCATTAAAGAACGGTATCTATATAGTTTTAGGCATTTTATTTATACTTGAGACAAAATAGTACTTTTTCTTTGAAAGTCTGTCAAAAGTTTGTTTAAAGTTCGTATTGCACACTTTACTTAGCATCGCATAGCAAGAGGAATTTTAATAAGAATTAATTTATTGAGTTACTGTATTCGATTTTACATGAATAAATTTCTAATATTACAATTATTAAACAAACATACATTTCACACACCTTCAACAAACGTTTGATAAAAGTATACAACCATGATCTCTTGCATTCAGGGTCTGAGAATAAGAAGACATTGGACTCTTTAATCAGATTCTGTAGGGGTGATTTTGAATGCCAACGAGTGTCATGGAAATGAATGAAGTAGCCTGGTGGCAGCCAGAATAAGAGGGAAAATGTAGTGCGGCTCAGAACAGCTAAATCAAGATAGGTGCAATTCCTTACCAAAGGTCGCTACAAGAAGGGTACCATTGAGATAAAGCTAGAGTAGCAATGCATATAAGGTATGCAAGGGCCTATGGATGGAAAGAAATTCGTCAATACTTGCAGTCTTAGTAGCCGGTAATGAGAACATAGACAATTTTCTCCATAATAATTCAAGAATGAATAAGAAAAATACTTTCTTTAATTGGTTTACCAAGACGATCATTGGCAATTTTTTTTAATTCATTCATACATTCATTTGTTTATTTATTTATCTAAGTTCATTTCTGTATTTATTTCTATCTATTTTTCCATGCTTTGGTATGGGCTGTGACTCAAATAAAGAAAATCATCTGATTTTTATATCGTCCGTGAAATGACATGCGTGGGATGGGAGACTGCAGAGGTTGAGAAAAAATAAAATAGAAGAAATGGAGGAAGAAAAGGGTGAAAAACGTGAATAACAAAGAAAACAGGATGACATGAAAAAAAAGGGTGGGGGGAGAAGAAGGAATGAACGATGTCAAGAAAATGAATCTAAGGAATAAAAGAGCTACGTTCGAGATGGGAATGTAGGGTTGGATATGTCACGAGAAGAAGAAGAAAGAGACTCGGAAGAAAAAAAAAAATTGGATTTGAGAGATTGACAAAGACAAACGCTACACGCCTATTTGCACAAAACAGAGAAAGAACAAAAGAAAAGAAAAAGGAAAATGGAAGAGGCAAAAAAGAGTGATGAAGAAAAGAGGGTAAAAGAAAGAAGGGGAGGATGTGGAGAAGTAAAAAGCCCATTAAGTTTGAAAGACTGACATGTGAAAAACCCCAATAAATCACTCGAGGGAACAAAAGAAAAAGAAACGAAAGGAGGACGAAAGCAAGCCAAAAATAAGAATAAAGAAATGAGAGAAAAAGGAAATGGAAAACAAGAAAAAAATGAAAATAGTAAAATAAAGCAAATGGAGGAACTAAGGGAAGGAAGGGAGATAGTGAAAGGGGCTGGTGAAGTAGGATATATAATTTTTTTTTCTTTCCATTTTATTTAAGACAAAAGAAACTTAATAGCTAGAGAAGGAACAAAAGGAATAACGAACGAATGAATAGGAAAATGGAGAAAGAGGAAAAAAGAATTATGAAAAAAGGAGCTAATGTATGAAAGATTTGAATGAAAGAATTAAAGAAAAAGGGACGAAAAAATCAAACCCACGAGGAACGAAAGAATAAGAAAAATAAAATTTTAAAATATACAAATATAAGTAGTCGTGAAAAAACGGGATTAAGGTATCTAGGAAAAAACGAATGAACGAATTCAGAAATAGAGAGGAAATATATGAAAAAAAAGAATAAATGAAAAATAAAAAGGATATGAACAAACAAATTAAGGAAATAAATAGATAAAAATATAAACGGAAGGAAAGAGGGAATTAAAGAGAAAAAAGCGTGAGAAGTAGAAAAAAGATTGAACTGAAGAATTACAATGACGAGAGAACAAAACAATGATATTAATGTGGATAGGAGGTAAAGTGATATTAATGAGAATTTTAGACAAATAAATTAAGGAAAAACCAAGAGAAACAAATTAACTACAGAGGTAGAGAAAAAAATCAGAGAAATAAATTAACTAGTTAGAGAAAGAAATTAACGAGGGAGATAGAGAAAGAAATTAAGGAGAGAGAGAAAGAAACTGACGAGAAAAAGAAAGAAATTGACGGGAGAGTTTGAGAAAGAAATTAAGGAGAGAGTTAAAAAAAGGAGAGAGTTAGAGAAATTAATTAAGGAGAGAGTTAGAGTTCAAGAAAGAGATGACGAGAGAGTTAGAGAAAAAATTTTACTAGAGAGTGAGTGAAAGAAATTGATAAGACATTTAGATAAAGAAATTGACGAAGGAGTTCGAGAAAGAAATAGGCGATAGAGTGAGAGAGATAAATTGACGAGGGAGTTCGAGAAAGAAATTGACGAGAGTGAGAGAGAGAAATTGACAAAAGAGTTAGAGAAAGAAATTGACGAGACAGTTAGAGAAATAATTTGACGATAGAGTTAAAGAAAGAAATTGACGAGAGTGAGAGAGAGAAATTGACAAAAGAGTTAGAGAAAGAAATTGACGAGACAGTTAGAGAAATAATTTGACGATAGAGTTAAAGAAAGAAATTAACGAGATAACTAAATATAGAAGTTAGCGAGAGAGCTAAAGAAAGAAATCAACGAGAAGATAAGAGAAGAAAAATAACGAGAGAGTTAGAAAATAAATTTGACGAGAGAGTTAGAGAAAGAAATTGAAGAATTAGACAAAGAAATTGACGAGAGAGGGAGAGAGAGAAATTGACTAGAAAGCTAAAGAAAGAAATTGACGAGAGAGAGAAAGAATTTGACGAAACAGCTAGAGAAAGAAATTGACGAGAGAGTTAGATAAAGAAATTGACGCGAGTTAGAGAAAGAAATTGACGAGAGTGTTAGAGAAAGAAATTGACGAAAGAGTTAGAGAAAGAGATTGACGAGAGAGTTAGAGAAAGAGATTGACGAGAGAGTTAGAGAAAGAAATTGGTGAGAGAGTTAGAGAAAGAAATTGACGAGAGAGTTAGAGAAAGAAATTGACGAGAGAGTTAGAGAAAGAAATTGACAAGAGAGTTAGAGAAAGAAATTGACGATAGTTAGAAAAAGAAATTTATGAAAGAGTTACAGAAAAAATTTGCTGTGAGTTAGAGAAAGAAATTGACGAGAAAGTTAGAGAAAGAAACTGACAAGAATGTGAGAAAAAAAAACAGAATTAAAGAAAAAAGATGATGAGAGAGTTAGAGAAAGAAATTGACGAGAGAGTTAGAGAAATAAAGTGACATGAGAGCTAGAGAAAGTAATTGACGCAAAAGTTAGAGAAAGAAATTGACGAGAGGGTTAAAGAAAGAAATTGACGAGAGAATTAGAGAAAGAAATTAATGAGATTTACAGTAAGTAATTAATGAGAGTTACAGTTGAAATTGATGAAAGAGTAACAAATTAATGAGAAATCTGAAAAAGAAGTTAAGCAGAGAATTATAGAAGAAATTAATGAGAAAATTATAAGAAAAACTAATGGTAGAATTAAATCAAATAAAATGGAAAAGTAGAGAACAAAATTATAGATTAAGGAAAAGATCTTCGAAAGATTTTTTTTATTAAAGAAATAAAGAAACCAGGTAATCAAAATTAAAATAACAAGACAGTTGAATAAAGTAACGAAATGATTAATGAAAATAAAACGGAGGAAAACAGTTATGTAAAGAAATATATATACATATATATATATATATATATATTTATATATATATATATATATATATATATGTGTATATATATATATATATATATACAGTATATGTATATATATATATATATATATATAAAGGATGAGAACAAGTTTTCACTGAATATGAAAAGAAAAATCGTCGAATAGAAAGTCTTTTGTTACAGAAAGGGAAAAAGTCAAAGAGTATTTCTTTTTTTCTAAAGAACACATTAACCCTTTCTCCACAAAGGTGTGTTATGGAGATCCATGACATTGACTGGTAGAAGCCAGAACAAAAGAAAAAGGGTTGCCTCGTGCGGAATGAGCTTAAATAAATTGAGTAAAAGATGAATCACAATGAATAAGTAAAAAAAACAAAAACAGGATTGAGTGGGGATTTCTAGGAAGAACATCAAAGTAAAGGTAAACAAAGGACGAAATCAGTGGAGTTGACAAATGAGAACGACAAGGTCATGTTTCCATGGACAAGGAGGGAACCTGTCACCGGGGACAAGGAATCAAAAGTTTATCAGCGAACAAGATATCAAGTTAGTTTATCCTCTCGGAATAGGAAACACAAGTGGAATTCAGGTGGAGGTACGGGGATGAAAGATAAAGTCCCAAGTGGGTGACAAAAAAAAAAAAAAAAAAAAAAAAAAAAAAAAAAAAAAGAATTACCCACGTTTGCCGAGAGAAATGCAAGCTAAAAGAGGAAGCAAAACCTATATTTGCTTGCTGAAAAAAAAACGATGCTACTAGAGATATTTGTAAGGACAGAATATTGGCTGAGAAAATACTCTGAAATAGAAAAAGTAGCACTTGAAAGAAGAAATTGTCACACACGGGGACCGAGCTAAGAGAAGGCAGTCGTCTCAAGAATAGTAATTAGGACAGGCTGTACTGGAAGAGGATGAGATGAAATGAAAAAGGAAAGAAGTGAGAGAATGTATAAGAAAATGTAAAAAAAAAAAAAAAACGAAAAAAAAAACGTATGACATAGATAAGGAGAGATTTACTAAAAGGAATGTAATTAATAAGACTGAGGAAGGGAGCTCCCTTGAACTGAATAGATTCGCCTTGTCTCAGCCGAAAAGGTCACGTATGATCAGCCCTAAAGACTGTTTGTTTGTTTTTTTTAGTGCAGAGGGGCTTATTCTAGCTAAATAAAATCGTCTGTTGGCAGCTAGAATAAATGCTTAAGTCGTGGAAGAAAGCGAAAGATTCCATCGACATAAATTCCTAATGTATTTATCTTTTTGCGCCGAGGCGTTACCCTCAACTAAATCTAATAGCTTGGCGGGATCTATAACAAGTAATGAAAGGGTAAAACGCATCGACAGGGTTATGTTAAGACAAGAATAG
Organism: Oratosquilla oratoria; assembly: GCF_046742065.1. Taxonomy (NCBI): domain Eukaryota; kingdom Metazoa; phylum Arthropoda; class Malacostraca; order Stomatopoda; family Squillidae; genus Oratosquilla; species Oratosquilla oratoria. The sequence goes on along the minus strand of NC_134786.1, from coordinate 15,776,320 downwards.
ACCCATAGAACAAACCGTACAAATAAATGGTCGATGAGCGAAAGACGGAAAGTAGGGGAATACGCGACTGAAATGAAAAAGAGTTTAAAGATTAAAGCTGAGGAGTTATTATATGCAAGCATGAAAAGCCATGACAGAAGGAGGACGAATTCTCACTCTCAAGCTTTCTATCTCTGAATCTGTGTCTGTATCTGTATCTGTATCTGTATCTGTATCTCTGTCTCTATCTCTATCTCTATCTCTATCTCTTTCTCTATCTCTAGCTCTATCACTAGCTCTCGTTCTATCTCTGTTTCTGTCTCTGTCTCTGTCTGTCTCTTTCGCTCTCCTGCTCCCTCGCCCTCCTGCTCCCTCGATCTCCTGCTCTCTCGCTCTTTTGCTTTCTCTCCCTCCTACTCTCGCACTCTCTCACTCTCTCGCTCTAAAAATCTCTCGCTTTCTCACTCTCCTGCTCTCTTGGTCTCCAATTTCTCACTATACGGCTCTCTCACACTCCTGCTCTCTCGCTCTCTTGTTGTCGCTGTAGTTCTCTCACTCTCTTGATCTCGCTCTCGGTCTCTCGCTCTCGCTCTCTCGCTCTCGCTCTCGCTCTCTCGCTCTCGCTCTCTCGCTCTCGCTCTCGCTCTCTAGCTCTCGCTGTCGTTGTCATTAACTCTCATTCTCGCTATAGCTCTCTTTCACTCTCGCTATCGCTTTTTCTCGCTCTCACTTCCACTTTCTCTTGCTCTCACTATGGTAATTTCTCTTTCTCCGTCGCTTTCTCTCACTCACACTGTCTCTCTTTCTCTTTATCAGTCGCTCTCTCTCGCGCTTTCACGTTCTCTCTGAGTGCGGATGCTAAGGCGTTAGTGGTATAGTGCGTTGGCACGTTGACATGTTGATGCGTTGGCGAGTTGGTGTATTGGTGCGTTGTTGTGTGCGTATGCGCTTGTACGTTCCGTTTATGCTTGGACCTTGCAGCAGTTCATGGTAAGGCCTGAGATCTCCTAGAGGATTTTATCGTCGGACCCTGAATTTGATGGCCCCTTTCCCCTTGGGCTGGAAGACTGGGATCATAGCAAGATCGAGATTCTTTGGTGAGGTAGTCTGTTTGGTTCCTCACGTTGGGAGAAAAGTCGATGGTTCAGTGCTTACAGGATGACTACGAGAGTGTTCGGATGAAGTCTGAGGAGAAATAGAAAACGATATACGTATCTGGATGAAAGTAGACAGGAATATAAATGCGTCGTTTGGTATATAAAAAATAAATTCATGTAACATGAAATAACTGTTTCCACAGATGAATAGCAACTGAAAGATATATGTTGATATGTTTTGAACGTTAGAGCTATCATATATATAACCATAAAACGTTGAAAATGATCAAAACATTGAATTATTTTTTCTAAGTTAATCTTGTATAGTGATAGAAAGCATAATGGTACTAATATATTACGTGCAAAGATAGAATAGATAGTGTGTGTGCGTGTGTTTGTGTTTATATGTGTTTGTGTGTGTGTGTGTGTGTGTGTGTGTGTGTGTGTGTGTGTGTGTGTGTGTGTGTGTGTGTGTGTGTGTGTGTGTGTGTGTGTGTGTGTGTGTGTGTGTGTGTGTGTGTGTGTGTGTGTGTGTGTGTGTGTGTGTGTGTGTGTGTGTGTGTGTGTGTGTGTGTGTGTGTGTGTGTGTGCGTTTGCGTGTGTGAAATAATACATTTTATGTAAATGCTGATAATATATTTTAAAAAATGTTTCTCAGATTCTATGATAAAAATAAATGTTGATAATATATTTAAAAAAATGTTTCTCAGATTCTATGATGAGAATATTTGAGACAGTGACTTTGTATTCAATCGGCTTCATTTCTAAACAATACTGTCTTTCATGTCTATTGTAGCTAGAGTATTCATGTACAAGTATTTAATCGGAATAGTTGACCATTCATCTTTTAGATTAAGAACAGTTCGTTCACGTACAAAATCTACAACACAAAAGTACGTGTTTGAATTAGCTTTCTAAAAGACAAGAGTCACCGTCATCATTACAAATTGATGCAACTTTATAAGTAGATCTGTATGACTTTATAAGGATGATACTGACTAAGCAACCACGTTACTAAGTTTCAAAACCACCTATATGCTTATAGCTGCCACTTAGCTGATGCATCATAATATTAAGCCTGGAACTTAGTATCATACTAAGATATCGGAAATATAACATTGATTTTAATCTAGGGAACTGCATAGAAATAGACCAAATATTCAAAGGAGAAAGATGTGTTCTGATTTATCATGTGTGTCAGGTTTTGTCTTCAGTACATATAGATCGATAATGACAAGATTAAGTTCTCTTCTTACTCATCAGATTGGTTCACTTGACAGACTTACACCTGGTTTATATTTGTTGTGTTATGGTACTATTGCACCAAGGAGAACCTGATCCATGATTAATCACAATTATGGAAATACAGCTTTCATTTTTTTATCTGTATTATACTACTTTGTTTACAATGAATAACTTTATGGCAACAGAATTATTCTATGCAAGTATACATGATGTCTCAGAAGTCACTATATATTTTGAAAGTTAATCATATTAATTTCTTTTCTATAAGCCACGAAGAACCTTTGTTTCAAAAGTACATACATACATATACCAAGGCTTTTTCCCCCTTTCAAGGGAGGTAGCCAAAAAGGGAAAGGCACAAAAACACTCCCACCCATTTCATCCCTAAATACACTCCACACCCCTCCCACCCTCCCTCTCATCTGAGCACCTCCTGGATGACGGGTCATCCCTGCACCTTGCCCACCGCCCTGGGTCAGAAGCAGTGTCAAAGTAAGTGCCATATAGATTCAGTACTATTGATTTTCCTTCAGATCGTGACAAATAGTGTCTCTAGAAATTTCAAGACGATAAGTTATTTCCAGGAGCACACTTATATTTATACATATATATATGCTAGAAAGAAACACTGTGAAAGAAAAGCAGAACAAAGCAAAGCATTTTCGTATATTACATCTTCAATGCAACATACTTGGAAAAAGATGATTACAGCAATACATGCATATTCACCCAAAACCACTTCCGGATTCTTCAATGGACTATATATAAAACTTTTATATAGTGTTCAACCATCCCCCTCTTTTGATACTAAGAACCTGATTTTACCATTCAGTAACAATCTGACTCAAGTTCTTCACATCCTAAAATCATGGAATATTAAAGTTGTATTTAATAATCCATATACTTTTAAGAAGTTAATTATTAAAAATTCACCGAGTGTTTCAAGTGCCTGCATATACAGGATCCCTTGTAGAGATTTTAAAAAACATTACCTTGGGCAAATTCTAGTTTCTTTTTCCGCTTTCCTTTGTGGTTATCAGCAATTTATTGGATCACGTGTTTTTGTGATCCTATTGCATATGTATATATATACATATATATATATATATATATATATATATGCTAATAAGAACACGGGTACGTGTGTTCACTTATGCAAAGTAGACCACTTGGAAAAAGAAACTAACGAAGCAGAGCGCTTTCGTATATTACATATTCAGTGCAAAAAGAAGATGCGCTGAAGAATTAATATACGAAAGCGCTTTGCTTCGTTAGTTTCTTTTTCCAAGTGGTCTACTTTGTATATATATATAT
>NC_134786.1:15752685-15760185 GCF_046742065.1 Oratosquilla oratoria | reverse complement strand
ATCATTGAGCTGATCTTAGTTTATGAGCAGTAGCTGGAAAAGAAAGTCTCGTGGTTGTGGAGGATGAGGAGGAGTGGGAGGAGGTGGAAGAGAAATGAGTGTGCGAGAGGTTCGAAATGCATTTCGACACTTGTCAAATGCTTACAAATGACGTTTTCCGTCACTCTTCTGTTCAAGGCAAGTTCTCGATTCTACCCGCGTGTGGAAAGGACAGGTATTGGATAACTCTTCCAAGTCTCATTATTGCAAGTGTAAAAAGTAAATTACATAATCTCGACTCTTGTAGAGTAGTAGCAGCAGTAGAACAAGTCATAGCAACGACAGCAGCAGTGGTGGTAGCTAAGATAGGGGTGGTAATAGCTCTGGTGTTGATATGGTGGTAGCGATAATGGTGTTGATATTGCTTGTGGTGGTGATACATATGTTGACTATGGTGATGGTACGTGTGTTGATAGTGGTATTGGCACATGTGTTGATAGGGGAAATAGTACATGTGTTGATAGTGGTGATAGTACAAGTGTTGACAGTGGTAACGGGACAAATGTTGATCGTGGTGAAGGCACTGGTGTTGATAATGGTGATGATATATGTGTTGATAATGGTGGTGATACTGGTGTTGATAGTGGTAATGGTAGAGGTGTTGATTGGGGTGATGGCACTGGTGTTGATAATGGTGATGACACAAGTATTGTTGGTAGTGATAGTACAGGGATTGATAGTGGTAATGGTACAGGTGTTGATGGTGGTTATGGTACAGGTGATGGTACATGTGTTGATATTGGTGATGGTACTGTGTTGATAGCGATGGTGGTACAGGTGTTGATAGTGATGATAGTACAGGTGTTGATAGTGGTGATGGTACATGTGTTGATAGTGGTGATGGTACATGTGTTGATAGTGGTGATGGTACAGGTGTTGTTAGTGGTGATGGTACAGGTGTTGTTAGTGGAGATGGTATATGTGTTGATAGTGGTGATGGTACAGGTGTTGATACCGATGATGGTACAGGTATTGATAGTGGTGATGGCACAGGTGTTGTTAGTGGTGATGGTATATGTGTTGTTAGTGGTGATGGTATATGTGTTGATAGTGGTGATGGTACAGGTGTTGATACTGATGATGGTACAGGTGTTGATAGTGGTGATGGTATATGTGTTGATAGTGGTGATGTTACAGGTGTTGTTAGTGGTGATGGTAAAGATGTTGATAGTGGTGATGATACAGATGTTGAAAGTGCTGATGGTACAGGTGTTGGCAGTGGTGATGGTACAGATGTTGATGTTGGTGATAGTATTGGGGGTCATGGTGGTGATGATACTAGTGCTGATAGTGGTGATGATACTGGTGATGGTAGTGATGATGGCACTGATGGTAACGGGGGTGATGGTACTCGTAGTGATAGTGACGATGGTATTGATGGTGAAAGTAGTAGAGATAATGGTAATGGTAGGAAAGGAATAATAATAGAATAACGAAGAGAAGGTGTAGGAGTAAGAAAAGTAGGAAGAAATTACACGAGAGGGCACATGAGAAATACAGAAGGAAAAATGAAGGCAAAATGCAACGTAAAACAGACGAAACAGAGAGTGTTTTAAAGTAGGGTAGGTGTTTGAAAAAATATCTGGGAGGAAGTGAAAAAAAAATGAAGAGGGGGCATTAATCAAGTATAGAGATAAAAGTAAAGCGTACATACGGATAGATGCTAATGGAAATGCCCTTGGTAAGGACAATGTAGGTTGAGTACTTCAGGGGTTTGTCGAATGAAGAAGAGAAGGTTAGAGAGGGTTTGACTGTGGCAGTAGGAGATGCTAGGAAAATAACTGATGGGAGGGAAGGATGATTGTGTTATAGGAGAAGATGAGATACAAAAATCATTGAAGAACATGAAAATTGGAAAGGTACCTGTGTTAAAGGGATGTCACGTGGAGTCTGACAAAAGGAAGAGCAGCAATAGTGGACTGGTTTGTGATCTTGTTTGAATTTCCAGTGATGGAAAGTGTGCCAGTGGACTGGAGGAGTGCATATATAGTATACTGTAGTTTAACCATACAATGGGGAAGGAAACAAATATGAATATATTGGTTTTAGAAGGATTATTTTTACATGTAGTTGGTAAGGCCATAGGAAAAGGTGGAGGTTGAGAGTAGAAGGGAAAAAGGAGTAATTGGTGAAAAGAAGTGGGTAGAAACAACTTCGCCAACCGTTTGATTAATGAATGAAATACACTTCCTGCAGAGGCAGTGCAATGTAGTTCAATTCGATGCTTTAAAAATCATTTACATTACTATAGTTTTTATTTATTCATTTATTATTATTTTGATTTTTTTGCATCCGACCTAGAAATGGACCAAAAGGTCTCCTGTCGGTATGCTCCACCTTTGTAATCCTTTGTAGTATGGAGGGTATTAGGAGGATAGATAGTGAGAAATGAATATGTGAGGCAGAGATCGAGTTGGAAAGAAAACTGAAAGATAAGGTTAAACAAAGAATATGGAGATTGTTTGGGAATGTGTAATGAAGAAAGGAAGAAGATTAGAAAAAAGAGTGTGAAAGGTGGAGGTGAATGGAGCAAACTTAAGGGGAAGACAGTGAATAAGGTAGATGGACTGGATGAAAGGAGAACTGGGTGAAAGAGAAAGGTCTGATGTGCAGGGGAGGGAGCGGTCGAGAGATAGGTGTGAGTGGACAGTGGTTGTTAATGCATAAAAAGAATGACTGTCCAAAGTAATTCTTCCTCTGATCTGTAGATTCCTAAATGAATGAGAGAAGGAGGGCACCCATACAGTTAGGTGGTTCGGGTAAACTAGGATTGGCTGTAGGAACTGCTTTTGAGTTATTATGCTGTATTCCCGTATTCGTGAACAGTAGGCGGGAGAAAGGATGACCTTTATTTACAAGTAGCTAAGGTAGAAAAGGACAAGAAAGTGATTTTAGATGATTATGGGGTGGATTACTCGGTCACCCTTTCTGTAAGCCGGAAAATGCCTTTTGTTACACAAAATAAGAAAATATAATGATACTAGAGGGGAAAACATGAATCTTAACGTTTTGCAACCACATGATATTTTTGTATATTATATATACTCCTAGAAGTTTTCGAAAAGACGTATCAGTCGGTACTTCTGCAATCACAAACAGACGAAAAGGGTATTCGATATTTGTGTCACCAAAAATGTAATTAGACAGTGTTTCTGAGTGGGTAGTGTCAAAAAAAAAAAAAAAAAAAAAAAGAGAGAGCTTGGAATATGCAGGCTTAGTGATGTGGAAACTTGTCAAAAGCAATGTCGGGATCTCTCTGGATAATGGCAATAGTCTCTCTCTCTAGATGAATAGAGAAAATTTTTAGATAACGCATGGAGGATTATTCTACTGCACTAGTATATGAATAATTTCCCTAGCATGTATAATCACTTCCAGTCCGAAGGGTACTTTTACTTTAAATCCAGAAGCGACCGAGATTTTTATACTTTTCCGTGGTGCCTCTCAGCGCCAGAAGGAGAAACAAAAGAGAGAGTGCTCAAACATCTAGTGGCAATTATCTTTCCTTAGCCGGGCTTCACGTCCGTCCGTGTGTGTGTGTGTGTGTTTCCCCTCCAAAAAAAAAAAAAAAAAAAAAGAGAAAAAGAGAGAGAGAGCGCGTTGGAACGAGCAAGAGCGCCAAATAGCATGTAAGAGCGAAGGTCTCCAGCCGTTCTCTCTCCGTCTTCAATCTCCTCTCTCGTCTCATCTCTCTACCTCCCTCCTCTCAGCATCTCTCTCTCTCTCGTCTCCTCTCTCTCTCCTCTTACACCTCTCTCCTCCTCATCCCTCTCCTCTATCCTCACCTCTCTCTCTCTCTCTCTCCCTCTCGCTCTCTCTCTTCTCCTCTCTCTCTCTCTCTCTCTCTCTCTCTCTGCTGCTCTCTCTCTCCTCTCAGTCTCTCTCTCTTCCTCTCTCTCTCTCTCTCTCCTCCTCTCTCCTTCTCTGTCTCGCTCTCTCACTGCCTCTTACTTTTTTCATTCTCTCTCTCTCTCTCTCTCTCTCTCTCTCTCTCTCTCTCTCTCTCTCTCTCTCACTGCCTCTCACTTTTTTCATTCTCTCCCACTCTCACTCACCACTCTACTCCCTCTCAGTCACTCTCACTCACTCTCATTATTTACTTTCTGACTTCCATTTCATCCATTTGTTGGGGAAATGACCGAAAAGTATCATAATACAGTTCCTGTTCGAGCAGCCTATGGACAATACTTACTATGTGAAATCTGGCCGTGTGATTTTGCTGAAGGCAATACAAATACTTTTTTTATATACATGTAAAATTTTGGAATGCAGCTCCAGTTCGTTGAAACAGGGATGTTCTTGTTTCTTTGTTTTTCATACTGTTTTTGGTGCTGATCAACATAATTAAACATTTGAATGACTGGATTTCAAAAATTAGTTAAATTCAATTTACGGTGACCACAACCAACCATCCTACTAAAAGCTGGCTCAAAGTATGTTTATTTTATTTTATTTTATTTTATTTCTAATTCATTTTATTTTATGTTATTTCATTTTATATTATTTTGTTTTGTGTTATTTATTTCTATTTCTATTCATGCATTTATATTCTTATTTATCTATTTATGCATTTATATTTTTATTATCTATTTATATCATTTATTTTATTTTATTTTATTTGTTTATTCATCTATTTATTTATGTATTTATTTATTTATTTATTCATTTATTCATTCATTAATGCATTCATTTATCTCTTTATTTATTTATCTATCTTATTTATTTGCTTATCTATCTATGTATTATTATCATTTTTATTATTACTATTACTAATGTTATTTATAACTTAATTTATTTTTATTTTATTATTATCATTTCTTATTTACTTATTTATTTGATTTGATTTATCTATTTATTTATTTTTTGCTTAAATAGTTCCTGCATAACCAGTACCCTAAACAGCCTATTGAAGACACGGCTTCCTCAATATGATTCTTTAGTACTATCCCCTCATTTTAAATTTTGTACAATTCAGATTTATGCGAAATATTACTATTTGCTTTAGAATCTTCTTCAAATTTTCCTAAAATTGTCTGTCATCTGTAGGAGTAAATATATCTAAATTTTGTAAGCCGAAGATTTTCTCAGAAGCTGAATGAAATCGTCTGTCGTTAACAAAAGCTAAACTGATAGACTCACTTGAACAGAAGAATGGGCGTAGAGCTCCGTAAATTGCATAGAATCCTTTGCTTGATTAAAGATAAAAAGAAGTGGACTCTAAAAAGAGATCGCAATCGTATTACCTAGTTCATTTTAACCTGGCAAAAGTTTCCTACACCAACGTTACCATAAAGTTGGTTTTCAGTTAAAACATTTCACTGAATCGGATTTCTTTGTACCATTTCATATATCTGTGTTCATATGACTGTTTCGCAACGAACTCCAGTCGTTGATTTTCTTTTTCATCGTCTGCAAATTTGCGCCAGGTTAAAATGAACACGCTATATAAACATATTGACGATAGCAGGAGTGGTGTTACTACCTCAGTTCTATGTTATTTCGTCGGTGAAAGAAACGAGTGTGTGTCATGAAGTCTGGCAATTGCAGGCTTCTAACCAGACGTTATGTCAATGGGGAAACTGGAAAATAACACTGAATATCTGTCGTAGATCATTCTTACAAGCAGAGTTGTGATAACAACGATGGTGACAGTGAAGACAATGGTGATTGTGGTGTTAATGATGATGGTGGTGGTTACAATGGTAATGGCAGTGATGATGGTGGTAATAGTGACGGTGGCGGTGTGATCACAGCTCGATTGGTGCGATTTATTACAGACGATAGTGCTGTGCAGCAGTATTATTTCATAGTTGCGGAAAATGATATTTAGTTTTTGTGACCCGAACCCCATCCGGACTAACTGGATGTATATATGCATTTCAGCTTCGTATTGCTTTTGATAAGATCAGAATTCATTATTCCTTTTGTTGTTGATGGAACACACATCACAACCGTTTTGGAATTGACGGAACATGAGCGAGTGAGCGAGCGAGCGAGTGAATAAGCGAGTGAACGACTGAGCGAGTAAATGTACGAGTCCGTCCGTCCGTCCGTCCGTCCGTCCGTCCGTCCGTCCGTCCGTCCGTCTTCCGTCCGTCACCGTCCGTCCCCGTCCGTCCGTCTGTCCGTCCGTCTGTCTCCTGTCTGTCTGTCTTCCTGTCTTTCTGCCTGCCAATCTGTCCTGTCCTGTGTCTGTCTGTGTCTGTCTGTCCTGTATCTGTCTGTCTGTCCTGTGTCTGTCCTGTCCTGTGTCTGTCCTGTCCTGTCCTGTCTTCTGACCTCTGTCTTCAGTCGCGTCTGTCTGTCTGTCTGTCTGTCTTTCTGTCTGTGCTGTCAGACTGTCTGTCTGTCTTCTTTGTCCGTCTGTCTGTCTGACATCTGTCCGTCTGTCTGTCTGTTTGTCCTTCTGTCCGTATGTCTGTCTGTCTGTCTGTCCTGTCTGTCTGTCTGTCTGTCTGTCTGTCGGTCCCTGTCCTGCCTGTTTGTCTGTCCCATGTATCTGCCGTCGTCCGTCTGTCTGTCCATCTGTCTGTCCAGTCTGTCTGTCTGTCTGTCCGTCTGTCCCTCTGTCCGTCTTTCCGTCTGTCCGTCTGTCCGTCTGTCCGTCTGTCCGTCTGTCCGTCTGTCCGTCTGTCCGTCCGTCTGTCCGTCCGTCTGTCCATCTGTCCGTCTGTTCGTCTGTTTGTCTGTCTGTCCATCTGCTTGTCTGTCTGTCCGTCTGTCCGTCTGTCCGTTTGTCCGTCCGTCTGTCCGTCCGTCTGTCCGTCCGTCTGTCCGTCCGTCCGTCCGTCCGTCCGTCCGTCCGTCCGTCCGTCCGTCCGTCCGTCTGTCTGCCTTTGGCAGGGTTGGGAACATCCTATCGTAGTGGAGGGGTCGAATTAAGGCCACCAGAACAGAGCGTGCTGTTAAAATGAATTGAATGTTGGCGGACACTTTACACCCTCAGTTCTGGACTGATTCGATACGATCTTAAGCGACTCACGGAAGATACTGAGCTTACAACGATAGTATTTATTTACTCCTTAACATGTTTAAATGACATGAATACGCTTTGGTAGCGGTCGTCTCTCTAGTCCCTAAATCTGGGCAAACTTGAACTAGGGGGCACATTACAGCGGACTAACGAACAACTTTGGGCCACTGCGAGCTCATATAGTGTCTCAGATATCTGGTCGTAACCGGGGGAGATTTTATAAAGTGGCCAATGACGATGCTCGTGCGACTGTACAAACGATAAAAATGTACAGAACCAGGTCTTTATTGTTCAATATAACAGAATCAGGTATTGATATGTTTCAGTAAAACAGTAGGAGCAATGGTGATTTGTCGGAATGTTAAACAGGTAGCAATCATGAGTCTTCAGCTCCCCCCCCCCCAAATAATAAAAAAAGGTAAATAAACAAATTAATAAATAACAAATAAATTAATAAATTTTGAATAAAATTAGAATATGTGATAAAG
>NC_134786.1:15748668-15752185 GCF_046742065.1 Oratosquilla oratoria | reverse complement strand
ACGACAGAAGCCAAACAAATCAAGATGGACGGAAGGCGCAAGGAAAGGGCCGGATGGAGAGCGGGGAGCGGGAGGTGGGGGGGGGCGTAGGAGGATTAATGTTCCTGATACCTGGGGGTGGTAGGTGGAAAAGGTGGAGTTACCGGGGTGGTTCCACATGTGGACTCGAGATGTGGGAGCCGGGGAGGGTGGGGTGGATGGGTGAGGCTGTGGATCAGGGACAAAGTGAGCAAAGGAAAGCAAGTGAGAGGTAAGAGGTGGAGGGGAGGCAGGCTGGAGGGACGAGAGGGAAATGCTGGAATTTGTGTATTTACCTACCTAGTTGTGTGTGTGTTTCACCATTGTCTTGGATCACGTGCTAGACTCGTGATCGACAGCTGCTACCCCTCGGATGAGAGCTCATATATGACCGCTCTAAGGCTAATACTGTGACTTTACACGTACACATACATACAACTCCCCACCCACGAGAATTTGAGTAACGACCCACAGCGCAACGATACTGAAATTATTTTAGCCCTGGGCGGTATTTGAATCCGGACCACCATAGTGACAGCCGCGAACGCTACCACTGTGCCGTCGAGAACATATGTTAGTTTCTGTGTGCGTAGGGACTTGAATAGGTTGGTGATGGGCGGAGATGTAGTGTTGATTTTTTTTTTCCCATTACTGTACTTCCTTGTGTCTTCACTAGCGCATCCATTCATGTGTTGACGATCACAATTCGTTGTTGCTCGTTTGACTCAAGTCAGTGGACTGCATGCCCAGACGTATGCACTGACTTTACGATTATTATTACTATCACTGTTATCATAATCATTATTACTATCATTATCACTATTACTATAATTATCTATCTATTCATTCTGCCTCTTTGACATTCTTCGAAATATGTAGATAAAAAGAGCAGTGTGTTCACAGCCCCTGTCCCCCACCATAATCTCTATTCTCAAAACATTAAAAAAAGAAATTCCATGCGCGCACTAGGGTGCTACCTACATGACTTGAAATAAAACAAAGATTCATAGGACTGATGAGATTCAGTGATTCCTTTGGAAAAATATGGATTGGGTCTTCGTCTGAGGCATACAATGATTACCTCACGTCTCCCTTTGAATTCGGTGCGGAAGAGGCTACATGGATGAGAATGGGTGTACAATAAGAGTGACGATAATCTTTGGATGACGATAATAACCTTTGATATTAAGAGATAATGATATAATGTAACATAATATAATATCATATGATATAACATGTGATTAATATTATAATAAGGTAACAACAGATGATAATAACAACCTTGGGATGATATTAGGTGGAATCCTCTCCTAGTTGATGTGGTAATAGAGTAGAATAATGTCGGAGGTGAGCGAGAGTAGGAGATGAGGAGGAGGGGGAGGGGGAAGCGACAGCTGGGCGAGTGGGAGGGATGGGGGGGGGGGGCAGAGGCCCGGGGAAGGCAGGGGCAGATGACAATCTGCTTGATCGGACATTAGAAAGGCGGGAAACCGTTAGAGGCCAAATACCTTTTGCTGTCCTCTTATTTGTGTAGCTGTTTAATGCATTCTATAGTTACTGCATATAGATGTATTGTGAAACTATTCAATTTAATATTTTCATTATAAACTTTGTATAAACGTCTGTAAACAATTATTTGTACGTCTGTTGCTGAGGGGAAAAGGTATGTCAGATGTTATGGAGGATCTTATAAGGGCATAAGAACATAAGAATGAGGGTGACTGCAAGAGATCATAAGGCCTACACTAGGCAGTTCCATGTCTGTTACCACCTGTCATCCTCATCCATAAAGTTGTCTAACCGTTTCTTAAAACAACCGATAGTTTCAGCATTTACCAAATGGTTGGTTAGAGAGGTGAGGTAGGAGTCAGGAGACCAGGTGCCATTGCATGGTTTCTTTTTACGAGTTAGTTAAGTTTTTGGGATTTCAAGATGGGGGCAGTTACTTTCTTTGTTAGATTACGAGAGGGTCCTATTCAAAATTTTCTGTGAATATAGAACGACAGGAATTTGTTTCCCAGATATCGATCTAAAAAATTTACGGTGAAAATAACATCTTTCATTTTTTATTTTTTTATAGCACGTCGACATTTGCCATGCGACGTTCATACAGGCTTTTTGTGACAAATCAATTTGTTCCAAATCACCCTTGAGTCAGCATCGAGGGTGTATGGTATGTCTTTGAGAAGGAGGATAGGGACCAGTGGTCCGAAAGGTCGTTGTGTTTTATCGATGAGGAATTAAGCATTTAAAGCAATGGTTGCCCAAATTCAGGGCAAAAATAATTTTCTTGTTACCGACACACACTCTCTCTCTCTCTTCGGTAAGACAACGCCGACTAACACACATTGCACATGGCGACAATAAAATCAAAACCAAGAAATAGACTTCTTTCACTTGAGGACGATATGAGAGTAGCATTATCAGCAATTAGACCTGATATCAAGCATCTGTGTTCCAAGCCTAAATCACAGGTCTCACACTGAGTACACATGCATGGTTCATTGGGGTGTGTTTATTTGTTCCTGTTGTAGCATTGTGCAAATGACTTGAATATATTGTACAACTGCTCTAACTGTCACAATTATATCTTTGTAATGTCATCCATTTTTGTTCATTAAAGCAGCATAAGTGTAAAGATGAGTATTTTCATATCATCCAGGGACAAAATTTTGTTACACTGATGCTGAATCAACCAAATACTGACAAACTAGAATTCAGATTTTTTAATAAGGGTGCCGGGGACTTCTGAAAGGCTTGGCAAGGGTGCCTCAAGCCAGAAAATGTTTGGAACCTCTGATTTAGAGGCTACATGAACCGGCTGCTCACTTTATGATACTTCGACGAAAACCAAAAACTTTAAACAAATGAAAGTTGTTGACATCGTGATGGTTACAACGATCAAGATAGTAAGATTGAAAAGTGCTATCTTTATTAGAAAAAAAAAATAGTGAGATTGAGAAGCGCTATCTACATTAAAAAAAAGAAGTGCATAATAACTTCCTTGATGGGAAATTCCCTGGCGACGTAGTGTTGTCGTGACCTCGAGGGATGCAGGAAGCCAAATTTTGTTGAGACAAGACACTCACTACAACACCGACGTACCCACCTCTTGTGGTGAGCAATACCAGGAGGGCATGGTGAGAAGGATATGTGACGCGTGGCATCAGGGGGGAGGGGGTAAGTTCTTCGTTGAAATACAGTCTGCTTGGAACCAAAACCAAATATAGAACTACACAGCCAGATTCACAACAGGTTTGCGATACAAGTATCTGTTAATGGAGGGTGATCAAAGATTTATAAATATATACATATATGAATATATATATATATATATATGTATATATATATATTACATATATATATGTATATTTATACATATATATATGTATATATATATACATATATATACATATACATATATATATATACATATATATATATATATACATATTCAATATTTAGATATAACACTAATCCTCAGGGATGTTTGCAAGAT
>NC_134786.1:15741168-15746168 GCF_046742065.1 Oratosquilla oratoria | reverse complement strand
GTGAATTTCAGGTTAATTGTCATCATCCCACCTCGCCCAGACGAACTACGGCACCGAAGTATTGTTTAGTTTGTTTCTTTGTTCGCGGCATTGCAGGAAAAGGTCCACGCCACATGACAGGAAACTCTAAGGGAAAAGGTAACCAATATACCTGATTTAACCCAAATTAAATATGGGAATAATTCTGCCAAGGTCGAGGTTATGGTCAGCGAAATTTTGGTTAAAAAAAATGGCTCGAACGTCCTTACAAACTGACTGGCTTAATTCACACATGACCAGACTGATATTAATGTACAGGGTTACGTATTCTAGGACTCATGATGATGTGGCAGTGTGGGAGACCAGCTTCTTTCCACCCAGGGACTAGGATGGCCTGATCTAACTTAACTGCTCAATTTAGCATATCTTGCTATAAAATAATACTGCATTATATATATATATATATATATATATATATATATATATATGTATATATACATATATACATACGTACATACATAAATACATATATATATATATATATATATATATATATATATATATAATATATAATACACACACACACACACACACACACACACACACAATATATATATATATATATATATATATATGTATATATATATATATATGTATATACATGTACATGTACATATATATATATATATATATATGTATATACATGTATATATATATATATATATATATGTATATATATATATATATATAAATATATTGAAGTATGGAAGACAAATGAGTGGAAGGGTGGTGAGTTAAACACTGTTGTCTGTGTTTAACTCACCACCCATCCACTCATTAACAAGCTATATAAATCGTTAGTTCGTTCACATTTGGAATATGCTGTTTCCGTATGGTCACCGAATCTCATTAAAGACATTGACAGATTGGAAAAAGTACAACGGCGAGCCACAAAACTGATTCCAAATATCAAAAATAAATCATACGAAAATCGACTAAAACACATGAATCTGTTTTCCCTAAAAAAGCGTAGACTCAGAGGTGACTTGATACAGGTCTTTAAAATTCTAAAGGGAATTGACAACATCAAAAGTGACCAAATTTTTACATTGAATGAGAATCAGACAAGAAACAATGGTCTCAAACTGTCCGGAAATAGATTCAATTTGGAAGTAGGTAGAAACAACATTGCCAACGGTGTAGTTAATGAATGGAATAAACTTCCTGCACAGGTAGTGCAATGTAGTTCAGTTCGAAGCTTTAAGAATCATTTAGATAAATACCTAAGTAAGATGCTGTAATGATTATAATTTATCTTATATTATTTGTTTTTGTTTTGTTATCATTTGTCTGTCTGATTTTCATTTATTATTAGTTATATGTCAATTTATTATTATTTACTATTTACCTGTTTGTTTATTATTTAACTATACCTACGCATTTATTTATGTATTTTATTTGTTATTTACATTATCATAGTTTTTATTTATTATTTTATTATTAATATGATTTTTTTTCGCATCCGACCTAGATATGGATCAAAAGGTCTCCTGTCGGCATGCTCCGCCTTTGTAATCCTTTGTAATATATATATATATATATATATATATATATATATAAACTTATGAATTGCTGAAGCCTTGGTAGAAACTTATCTTCCCTTTTCTTTCTAAGCAGCAAATTTCAGCAATATATAAAAAGCTGCAAAATGAAGAATTTCAAAGAAATCTCACTCATCTTTTCGATATTAAAAAACGAGTGGAATCTGGCTTTGCAGTGAAGACAAAGAACTTTACAGAAACAAATAGAATCAGGAGGCTTAGTAGGATACACGAATGAAAAAGTGGAACATGTGTCAACGATCCAACCTTCGAAACGGCCAAGAAATTAATCAGAACCGGCAACAACTCAAGTGCAAAAGTTGAGTAGTAGTAATAGTGAAGAAGAAAATAACAGCACTGGTTCTGATGTTGCAGAAGAGTTTCCTCTCATGAAACGAAAGTATCACGCAACAAAATCTGCTGTCAAGCTGGTGTCAAAAGTGTCCAAACAAGGAAAGCATAGAATGTTCTTCAAAATTTGGCTGAAGAATGAATAGATGTCCCCAAACCATCATAAACGGGAATTTGGCGTCGAGTGATCAAGGATGCAGAGTCAAGAACCCACTAAAAGAAATGATTGGTGAAGAGGAATTTTGTTTGCATTTTGATGGGAAGAATATAAAGTGGTCTGTGTAAAGAATTTTGCAAAAACTCTTCACCTCAGCATTTTGGCTTGTGAAAGCGGATCAGCTGAGGACATCTTTATCCCATTGCAAGCCCTGCTAGATGAATACAATGCATGGAGGAGTGTCAAAATGATAATTTCCGACACCACAGCAGTCACCAAAGTGGCGTTGTTGTTAGACTTCAGAGACAGTTCGGACAAAAGGGACTAGAAGAGCTTCAGTTTATTGGATGCCAACATCATATTCTCGACTTGGTTGTACGACACGTGATGGATTCCTTTTTCTCAACAAAACCATGGTCACCCAGCATTTCACTGATGATGTTTTGGCAGGCTATGAGAACTCATGAAAAAAAAATATATTCTGGTATAGAAATGATGCCAACACGAGAAAACACTGGGCGGAGAGATGACTTTAGATTTCTTTTTGAATTCTGTGAAGCATATAAGTACTACCACATGGAGGGAAAATTGACTCACATGAAATGGCGAAAGCTGCCCTCCCTTCATAATGCCAGGTGGAATTAACGGGCAATCTTTGGATTGAATGCGTTTTTTATCCTTTCGAAATGGAGAGATCAGCTGAAAGCTACTTGTGACTTCATCGCAGCTACATGGGTGAAGGCATGGTTCTCAAATCAACACTATTTAGAAGACACTTATAATGAGTTGCATGTTGCTATCTTTAAATTGAACTGCCCTAAGGCTTTAAAATGTTTTTCCATCCACTGGATAAGGAACTATCAGTATTCTATGTATCTCGCTCAAATATGTTTGCCGAGTGAGTTGTGAAGCTGATGGAAGAGCTTCACAGCACTTGTAAATCTAACAAACACCTCAAGAGCAACTTCATAAACAGTAACTCACAAACTTAAAAGCATATTTAAAGTTTACTGTACGTTATATTCATTTGCAAATAAATGCTTTTGTAAACGGCAAAATTTTCTTTTGATACTTCAGCCTAATGCAAAATCTCCTTAGGCGCGGGAATTATTTTCACAATTTGACAAAAAAAAGAAGAAGGCATTTTTGTGAGTTTTGGGCAAAAGTTCATCGTTTCCTACTACAGGCTTTTAAATCTGAAAAAGTCATATTCCTAATGTATATATATGTATATATACATACATATATATATATATATATATATATATAAATATATATATATATATATATATATATATATACACATATATATACACGTGGAGTTAAAAACGACAGCATTGTTGTAGTTGTTCAGTTTTTTTTTTCGTATTCTCGATTTTCCTGATTAGAGATTTTCCATTAACCGGGTGGATTGAAACTAGGTCTCTATATTCTTCCATTTGTTCTATTTGAAATCAACGTTTCGTCTTGAAAAAGACATTATCAAGATATAACTGAAATAATAAAATTACATGGTAACAGTAAAGGTACAAGACAATATCAAGATATAACAGAAATAACAAAAATTACATGATAACAGAAATGGTGACAAAATAATAAAGATGACATTATATACATATATATATATATATATATATATTGAGGTGTGAAGACAGAATGAGTGGTAGGGTGGTGAGTTTAAACGCCAAGAATCCGTTGAAGTTTTATTTCTGACGTCAGAAATAAAACTTCAACGGATTCTTGGCGTTTAAACTCACCACCCTACCACTCATATATATATATATATATATATATATATATATGTATATATATACATACATATATGAATATATATACATATATATATATATATATATATATATATGTATACACACATATATATACGAGTATATATATATATATTATATACATATATATATATTTATATATTTAAAAGTATATATATATATATATATTAACATATATATACTTATATATATATATATATATGTATATATATATATTTATATATATATATATATATATATATATATATACATATATGTGTGTAATAAAACCACTTGGAAAATAAAATGAAATGTGGCCGAACGTTTTCGTCTATATAAGACACCTTTGAAATTGTCTTAAATAACCGAAAACGTTCGGTCACCTTTCATCTTATCTTCGAAGTGGTTTTATTACACATTTTGTGAATCACGTGTTTTTGTGATTTATTCGCATACATACATACATACATACATACATATATATATATATATATATATATATATATATATATACATATACATATATAAATTATATATATATACATATTATTATATATATACATATATATCTATATCTGTAGATACATATTTACATACATATGTATATATATACATATATATATATATATGTTGTTGTGAAGGTTGGACAGATGAGTGAAAAGGTGGAAGAGAAATACGGGTTAGAGCGAGAACACTGTATTACAGTAATACAGTAATACAGTGTTCTCGCTCTAACCCGTATTTCTCTACCACCTTTTCACTCATATATATATATATATATATATATATGCTTACTGCTGCTTATAGAAGTCCGTCGCAGACGACGATGACATCACTCCATGTCTTGATTGATTAGATAAGCAGATATGTGTCAATGTTTTGGTGATTTCATACGAATTCGGTTTGTGAATTATTATGGTCAGTGGACTTTTTGATGGTTAATTAGTCCAATTTTGGACTTGCAGATACGGCCACAAATGTTACAAGGGAAGTGTCCTGCATTTTGTGGAGCATGACGCCGAAGACGTTGTTGTTCTGCAGTCCTGTTTATATTGGTGGTCAGCTGTTCACTTCCTTGGTGGCAGATGTTACGCCAACCTTGTTTGTTGGAGGCCAGGTCTTCAAGAACTGAAGGAGTGTTAGCAC
>NC_134786.1:15706168-15736168 GCF_046742065.1 Oratosquilla oratoria | reverse complement strand
TTCCTTCAGTTTGAATTTTACGTCTGTTCTGGACATTAAGCTCTGCTGTACCCTTTTTGAAGTTTGTAAATTTATCATTTCCATTTTTATTGTGTTAGTTTCAAATATTTTTATTAGTTTTTTTACTTTTCCACTTTTTACTATATCACTGTGACTTTTTCTTTTTTTGTAAACTTTAGATATTTTAGCTGTTACTATACTTTTTCGGCCAAACGTCCCTTAGCTAAATGTACATTCGGCCAAATTTCCATTAGGCCTAATGTCCACTAAGCCAAATGTCCATTAGGCCAAATGTCCGTCGGCCATATGTACGTCGGCCAAATGTCTTTCGGCCAAAAGTCTGGGTACCGATCACAGCAAGTGATCGAAATATACGGAAATTCGTTATTTCCTTCTTTTCTTAAATCCAAGGATTACTGTCTCTTAAAAGGCAAGTTGTAGTGGTTCAGTTACTGTCAATAATTTTTGTTTCTGTTGGATTTCTTTTATTTTTATTGGGTTTTTCTAAAGTTCCCGTTTTTCTGTGTTATCCTGTATGTATGTATATATATATATATATATATATATATATATATGTATACATATATATATATATATATATATATATATATGTATACATATATATATATATATACATATATATATGTATACATATATGTATACATATATATATATATATGTATACATATGTATATGTATATATATATGTATAAATATATATATATATATATATATATATATATATATATATATATATGTTGATGAAGGTGGAAAAAGAAGTCACGGGTCTAGTTCCGAGTTCCTGAGTTTATTCCTGACCGGTTTCGCTCTATGCTTCTTCAGGAATAAACTCAGGAACTCGGAACTAGACCCGTGACTTCTTTTTCCACCTCCATCAACTTGTCACAATGTACCAGCATATACATATATATATATATATATATATATATATATATATCAACATAACAGGAACCGAATTATTAAGGGGAACAAAATACTATTCATTTATTTATCATTATTATTTTGCCAAACTAGCATAATTTTAGATACTGCCCATATTGCTGCTAGAGAAATCTAGTCACCCTGCCCGGGACTCGTTCACGATTGATCTGTCTGGTAAGGGCAGGCTGGACTCGTATCCGGGGCCTTGGAATACAAAGCCGGCGCTCTACCACTAAGCCTTTGAAAGTTCACTTCATGGTCACGTATCTTTATTTATTGATTCATTTAGCTATTCCTTTACCTGTTTATTAATTTGTGTAAGGAGCCTTCACTCGAAAGCGATTCTAGACAGATGTTTACTATTACCAACACAAGAAGTCTCGTTTGACCTTTCATACATACATACTTATAGCAAAGGCTTTTCCCCCTTACACAGGGGGTAGCCAAAATGAAAAAGGCATAGATATCACTCCCACCTTTAAAGGTCAAGCTGAAGCGCACACATTTTAGAGTGTTGCTGTTGCCTCGAGTGTAACCACAAAATCTAGGGACGCAGCCGCCAATTGTCAGTTCTCCTTATGGAGAGGATGATGTCCAATCCAGAGACCGAGTGCCAGCCCCTCAGGGTTGCACCTCCAGGTGGAGGCGAGAATGTAGACGGGAGGTAGGGATGTGATTCTCTCGGACGTCCGTTTTGTTAAGGGTTACAACTCGAAAATGTACAGACGTTTGAGACATCCAACATGGAGGAAGTTGCAAATGGCAACATATAACCTTAACAAGTCAGTAATTAAACAGACGCCTGGCAAGGTTTTGTGTGTCTGCGACTACTATTTGTTTTTATTAAAGTTTTGGTTTATTTGTGAATAACCTTATTTGCAGTTCTATTATTACTGAGTATGCTGTATTCAAATTCATCGACAATTAACGCCATCTATGGAGTGAACGAAGATCTAAAGTGGTTTGTACCCAATCGTATTATTCGTCTCTTTCCTCCACCTCCTACTCGACTCTTGTTCCCCCTCCTTCGATTTTCTTCTAAACCTTTTTTACCTTCTCATCGAGCTCCTCCTCAATCTCCTCTTTTTCTTCGACTTCGCACTTCACCTCCTCCTCCTCCTCCATATCGATTTCCCACTCGACATCGTCCTTGACTTCCTCCTCAAACTTCTCCGCTTCCATTTCCTCCAGGTTCATTCTTCGCTCCTATTATTTCTCGCACACATTTTTTTTTCTCTTTCCGTCATTACTATCGTTCTCTCTACCCACCGTCGTCTCCCTCCCTTTCTTCTTCATCGCCAACTTGCCCTGTCGTATGTGTGTGTAAGAGCTAACAGGCCAAATAATTAGGAAAGGAAATGCGACTCTAATGGTACTTGACAACAGGGCCTAAAAATTTCCTCTGCTTTTCCTTCTTCCCCTGCCTTTCTTACATCGTTCTCCCTCTGCTTTTCTAGTCCTCCCCCTCCTTTGTGGAGGCGACTTGTCTGCCAGCCAGCCAGCCAACCACCTTACTCTAGTCATGTGATCTTGTTGCCAAAATTGCCCGGAGGCGAGATGCGGCTTCTTTGTCTGTCTGTGCCTATCCATGGTACGCCCCTCTATATCGACGTCTTCTTTAGCTGTATATATCTACCTAGCAAGTTTTTTTTTCTTGTTCTATTTGGTCTATGTTACCCATTTATTCATTCGTATATCTATCTATTTATTTTACTTCATTTACTTATTTATTCATACATTTATTTTGTACAGAATTGAACGGCAGTATCACTTTTTTAATTTTGGTTAATTCGTATCACTACTATTTAGTTGTTCTTAGTGCTGGCATTCTCTTCAAACATATTCTTAGTCTAATTTATTTTTATTCTAACTCTCACTTTTCTTTTTCTTTGTATTAACTTTGTTTCTCTTTTGGGTTCTTCTATTGAGCTATAATGTTTATCCGAGGTTAGCGTTATTTTCTTTTAGCTTCATAAGTTCTTTTCTTGTTGCATTTGGCTTGTTAGAACGTCGTCTACTGTGAGCCCTTCCATTTAGTGTAGCCCTTTTTATTATTGTTTTTATAATTATTATTATTATCATCATTATTATTATTATTATTATTATTATTACTATTATTGTTATCATTATTATTATCTTTATCATTATTATCATCATTATTTTGGCTACCACCCGGCTATTTAATTCGTTACACTGACATCCCCACCATCTCCCGTCTCGGTTGCAAAATATCCACGAGCTCATTTTGATTAACCTGAGTGTCACTTGTACTTTCATTTCGTCTATCGTCTGTAATGATAATGAACAAATAAATCAATAAATAAATGTGTGGATACTTTGTAATAAAAATGTTGGGAGCGTCTTCGTAATTTCATGCCTCTTCTAGTTGACATTAGGCGATTTCAGTCAGCTTCTAAATGGGCTGGTTGAGTGTAATGGGCCTCATTGTAGTGTTTTTCTCTGACACCTAAGAGAAATAAATGAAATAGCTTGGCAGAAGGCAGAATAAAGAAAAAGTATTGAAAAACTACAGAAATAAGATAAATGAATGAAGAAATAAATTAAAAAAAATAATAAATAAATGTATAATGAATAAATGAATATATAAATAATGAATAAATTAATATATTAATAAATAGACAAATTAACAAGTAATGTAAATAGGTAAATGAATAGAGTCCACGATCTGGCGAGAGGCCCACTTTTCAGTTTACGGGATGGCATCCGTGCGCGTACGCGTGGGCGTTGCTTGCAGACACACCAACGTAGCTGTCTCGCCATCCTTGACAAAACCCTATTTTCTTTCGAATTTATGGAAACTTTATTTAATGTTCTTAACGAAAAATATGTCCAATGGTTTCACGTACTACATCACAATACGCTGGGTAAATATTGTGGTGACAACGGGTTTTGTAAACTGTGTATACACTAGGGATGTATCTATGGTTTGTGATCCGAAATCGAGTTTTTATTTGTCGAGATTGTGCTATTGATATATGTTCATTTTTATAAAGAGATTCCTACTGGACACACATCCTTTTTATCATTTAATGAAAAAAAAAATAGGTGAGCCATCTTTGAAACTCAACAAATACGATCAACTGAAAGATATCATAAGTTTACCAGCATGTTGTGTAGGTTCACGTTACCACGTAAATTTCCAACAAATTTGAAACTAACAAATTTTTGATGATGGATTATTCCGAAATTTTGATAATTATCTAGGTTTAATATTCTGAATGGGTATATTAATTCTTAAGGACATCTGTAGAGGAGTTCTTGCTATTTGTTTTCACAAATTCCATCGACTATTAGTATACAGATGCTTGGATCTGGATGCCTACAAATGTGTTTTCTTTTACTTCTAAATCCTTCAGTGACCGGCGACTTTTGTTAGGTCCCTAGGATTCTTTGCCATCATCAGTCTAGGATCTAAAGGTGCACGCTGCTCATAGTTTCTTAGACACCATCACCCACTGTAATCTTTAAAATTGAAGGCAAATGTGTGCTTGTAGAATGCTCACCCGCTTTGCTGTCGTTGGCTTGCTTGGAAATGTTCCATCTACGGAAACGTGCCTTGACTGCAAAACGTCACTTGTTACTTTATACTTTGGGATGTTAGTGGTACGTCCCCCACTGGATATGGATAAGAATCACTACCTTCCCTCAGGTTCTCGCTAGATTAAATCACTTGGCTCTTTGTAGGAGAAAATACGAGGAGAGGGAGAAGTCCCAAGTAACCACGCTCCGTCCTTTTCAGTCGCCTTTTAGAACACGCAGGGATACTGTAGCGTTATTCTTATCCCCCTTCCAAAGGAAGCTTAGGGAAAAGGAAGTGGTAGACTCACAAGGGTGGTAAAGGGGAGATGTAAATATTTTAGTACAAAGAAAGGATAACAGAAACCAGTGATGATTTAGCTTTCTTCTTTGGGTGGATATGTCTCCAAATTGAAAACACAGCATGTCTCTGGCCCGTAGAGCTACTACTAAAGTTCCTAAAGTATCACAACAATCTACAAATAAAATCCTGGAAATGTAATACAAATCACGTCGAAGTAATACAAATTCTAGTCGAGGAGTCCAGACATGGAACGACAAGGCCATCTAGGTGACGTTCAGAATCTAGATGGCCTTGGGCCTGCAGGCGATTCTTGAGACGTAGACTCTTGTATCGAAATGCCCACCCAAACGTGTACCAACAACTAAATATCATCGACATTTAACCAAAATAAAGCATGGATTATTCATACACACACACACGCATATATATTTAAGACAATTCGATATACAACAGTTCTCTGATAACAATAGTTTTTTTTAGACAAAATTGTGACAATGCAAAAATAATAGAAAATACTTATGCACATTTCTAATATATCATGGATCTGAGTCTGATGTCCGTAAGACTCTGCCATGGATTCTGGGGTTGGCTGTCATCGTGTTATGATATTCGGTTGAAGCGGGCAGTACAGACCCCAAACCGAATTAAATCGAAGCTTTATCGGGATTAAACAAAACGACCGAGACTTGTCACTTCTGCCGACTAGATGGGAAACGTGCCCTTCCACAGTGTGTGTGTGTGTGTGTTTGCCTAGTTGTATCTTACGGGAAGGGAAGCTACGCTCGTGGTACCCCGTCTCTGTATCTCGCGGTGTCTAAATTGCTCTTAAATTCGTGTATAGTTTGTTCCATACATCCACCACTTTGTGGGGAAAAGCTGTTCTTTTCAGGTCTCTTCTATAACAGTCTTTTTTTTTTTTTTTTTGTTTTTTTTTTTTTTTTTTTTTTTTTTTTTTTTTTTTTTTTTTTAGTTTCCTTCCATATCCCGTTGCATTTCTCTTATCCCAACTTAGTAAGTCTTCTCTATCAAGGACTTCCATACCTCTCATAAATATGTAGATGGTCAACGAGTTACCTCTTTCTCTTCTTTGTTCCAGAGTCGGTAATCCTATTTTTGACAATCTCTCTTCATATGACAGGTTTGAAAGTGTTGGGGCCATCTTCGTAGTTGCTCTCTGGATTCTCTCAATTTTCCTTATATTCCTTTTGGTACTGAGTGATCTTAGTGTCGCTGCGTACTCCAATTTTGGCCTTATCAGTGTGACTAGTGTTTTCTTTATCATTTCTTCGTCCACATAAGTAAAGGCCACTTTTATTTGATCTTCGCAAGCTGTAGGTTTCTCCGACAATTTTGTTTATCTGTTTATCAGGGGTCATGTCCTTTATGATAATTACTGCCAGGTCTTTTTCAGATTCCACTTTACTTCCTGTGCTCCATTTTTATATTGTCTTGATATTCTTTTTTTTTTCCAAATTTCGTTAGGCTACATTTCTTCATGTTGAAGTCCACTTCCCACTTGTGATTCACCTTGGTCTTTGGATCACGTGTTGGACTCGTGATCGACAGCTATTTCCCTCCCGGAAGAGACCTCAGAGCTCGTCTGACCGATCTATGGATAATGCTATGACCTTACACGCACACACACAACTCCCTGCCCACGAGAGTTGGAGTAACGACTCGAAGAGCACCGATACTGAAATAATTTCAGCCCTGGGCAGGATTCGAACCAGGTACCGCCGGTACCCCCAAACTGACAGTCTGGGATTCTACCAACCGCGCCACCGTGTGTGCGTGTGTGCGATTTTTTTTTTTTTTTTTTTTTTTTTAATGAAATCGTCTGGTGAGGACTCAAATTCAGCTCTCTCAGAGAACCCGCCCTTGAGCTAGGGGGCGGGGGGATTGCTAAGCTTTAAGCAGAACCTGATGAGCTTTGATGATACAGGGATGGATATCGAAAGTTTCACCGGTAGTGGTAATGAGAGAGAAAATATAATAGGAGCGAGAGATGGGAACTGTGAGGGGTGGCATTGATGGAGATGATGATGGTGCTGATGATAGTAGTGCTTGTGGTGGAGATTAAGGTGGTGGCGGATATGGTATTGATGTTGGTAGTAGAGATGGTAGTGATGACAAAGATGGTGGTGGTGACGGGGATGTTGGTATTGGTGGAAGTGGTGGTGGAAGATGGCGGAGATGATGGTGATGGTGATTGTGGCCTCAAGATCAGATCGTACCGTGGATGAGATCCCTAACTGCTAACAGCAGAAGCGAAGGGGGTGGGAGGGAGGGAGGAGAGGTATAACATTGCAGATAAATCAACACACATAGAAAAAATACTGTGATAAGATCACTGGAAAAATATAAACATGGCCACATGATAAATTACTGTACTTGATAATAACTCTAAGGTTATGCGTGGGAACGGCGCGTACCGTTTTTCAAATCTATTTACTTATCTATTTATTCATTTAATTTATTTTTAAATTAAAAATGCTGTACTCGTGACCGCTGTTAATAATAGTTCTAAGGTGGATACGGCGTGAACTTGTATCTCAGCGCTATGTAATTTATTTTTCATTGTGTTTTGATTAAGTTTCTGTAATAATCATGGAAACATTTATTCCGAACGCATATCCATAGCGTATACCTATTTCCCAAATACGTATTTCCATTACAGATGCCAACATATCATTAAACATAAAAAAGGACATCTTGGTTTAGCAAAAGAAAAACTCGATAAAGGAAAATCAGTGGTCTGTAAAAGATTATAACAAATGTGACCGAGATCCATACAGGGAATATGGAACACTGAAATTAAATAAACAAATAAAATAAAATAGATATTATACTTAGCATCGGTACCACTGAATCCTTGAATTTTTTTTATATAGAAATACAAATTCAATGATTTGCTGAAAACTTGCTTTAAAAAAGTTTAGAAAAAGAAGTTCAACGAACGTCCATGAAAAAATTAACAAATCCGTACGATTTTTTTAACAGTTCACCATATAAAACGTTTAGTAGTTTAAATTGATTTAACATTTCAAAATTAATGTCAACCATAACTTACCAACACACGTTGCCACATGTACGATGCCACTCAGTTATAATCCATTCCAATAAGAAATTACATTCGAATTCTGCCGTGCAGCTCAGTACAGTTGGTAGTCCTGCAGACTCCTGTTGCACACAGGCACGAGCTACGGGTAAATTCTTCATGCCCTTCATAGAATATCATATTTCTCCCCTTTGTTCATAAGATAGGAATTTTTTATTTCAATTATTAGAAAGAGCAGTCATTCTACATCTATTTGAAAAATAAAAACTCGATTGGGTAGGAAACTAATTATATGGATTTGAATTCAAGGAAAAGAAATGATGGGTTAATATGCATCTTTACTTATAATCGATGTTTAAAGCACTTATAACAAGTGTAGAATAAATAATGTGTTCACTTATATAAGCAACTGCTGAACACGATGGTATTCAGATTTCACATAGAAAACCATAAAAATTGATTTAAGGATTTTTATCAATAAATTGCGTCACGACGCTCCTTCCAACTTATTCATCATTTAATTCACTATGAGGAAATACTTGTTCTCCATCATTCTTACTCGACACTATTTTTATGTAATGTGAATTTATCAATAATCTATCTACCGTCTCCACAGATTATTGATAAATTCACATTACATAAATATAGTCTTGGGTAAGAATGATGGAAAACGAATACTTTCTCATAATAAATTAAATGATGAATAAGTTGGAAGGAGGAGGAGGAGGAGGAGGAGAGAAGGATGCAACTATCATCCCTACTTCCTTCGCGCCACTTGCGTCATGACGCAAAATATTTATAAAAACCCTTAATTTTCATTTGTATGGCTTTCTATTTTAAATCTGAATGCACCATCGTGTTCAGGACTTGTTTATGTAGGAGAACGCGTTTTATTTTACACTTGTTATCATAATTGCTGTAAACATCGATTACAAGTAAAGATATGTATAAACTGATCATTTCTTTTCCCTGACTTCAACTCCACATAATTAGTTTCTTACCCCATCGATTTTTGAAAACTTTGAAAATATTGTAGACTGACTGCTCTTTCTAATGATTGAAACCAAAAAATCCTATATCATGACCAAAGTGGAGAAATAAAATATTTTATGTAGGAGGTGAGGAATTTACGTGTCACTGGTGCCTGTGTGGAGCAGGACTACCAACTGTACCGAGCTGCACGGCATAAATCGAGTGTAATTTCTTATTGGAATGGAGTATAATTGTGTTTACGGTTTTGCCAAAAGTGGGTTAGCTTACATAAAGAAAAAAAAAAAAAGTCTAGCTAGCCTTCGGAAACTAGTCTGTGAGTCAGCGTAAATGCAAATATACCGGGAAGAAACTTTAATATAATTACTTCCTAAAGCGTTGTTTACACGACGCTGCTTATATTCGCTCTAGACGAGGTTTGGGTCGCTAGAGACGAAACACATGAATTTACAGCGTCTGTTTGACGCTGCCACAAAGCTAAACATGTTCAATTTTACCGACCGCGTCTAACGTTTCAGTTGCGAATAAAGAAGCTGGCATCTAGCGTCAAAAACAACGCCTAGTAAACCAGCCTTAAATAACCTTTGACATACTGCCAATAAAATCATGTGGGATGTGGAATGTATAGAGGATGACCATAAGGCCAAAATGTCACGGAAAAGAGTACAGTGAGATAGGTCAGAAGTTGGGGAAGGAATCCAAAATAAATAAATGAATAAATTAATAAATAAAATAAATAAAAATAAACAAATGAATAGATAAATTAACAAATTAAAAGATAGAATAAAAATAAAATTAAAACAGAAATAGATAAGGTAATAAACAAATACATAGAATAAACACTAAATTAATAGATATTTAAATAAGCAAGTAAATGAATTAATTAAGAAATGAAGAGTAAACGAATAAAATTAATAAGTAAATAATAAATACATAAGCATATGAATAACACCTGGTCACCCGCAATTCCCAGGATGTGTTTTAACATTATCACGTGACCAGCACGGCGCAACACGTGGTCGATGATAATAGCAAAATGATGAATATCAGGTTGAAAATAGCATCAGCGCTATAATCCCCGTATTATTATAATAGTCACTTCATTTAGGATTGTGGTCGTTCCTCTATGGATCAGAATCACATAGCGTTCTTTTATAACTGGAGACTCGTCTTAATAAATAAATGAATAAATAAATAAATACAAAAATAACATATATCTTCCATCATTGTGACTCCATCACTTTGGCTCGATATTGTCACAAGAACAGAACCACTGGCAACTAATAATAGGAAATACAATATACGGGATACTTGTAGAAAATGAGTCGCCTAAATCCCATTAGTTGTGATTTATTATGATTATGAACGGTTTGTCAGACACGTATTTGAAGTGATGTTTGGCCATATGAACGGGATATTTGGTTGTCAAACAGTTTGGAGCAACTCTGGCTAAGCCTGACTTTTGTGGACGGCCTCCAAGCGACATGACGTCATTAACAAACCGTCTGATTGTGAGAACGACGGTCAAACGTCAAACCTCAGTAGCTGTTCGCACCTTGCAATGGACACAACAATTACATGGAAAGAGGAATGAGAGGAGGGTGTTATTGGAATATATCCGCAAATATAGAGAACATACAGCTTTATGGAAGGACTATGCTTAATAAAATACGATGTGACACACCTCAGCAGATCTAAATATGCTGTCTCGTGCAGTTTCATTTAACTACGCCAGTCATCTGGCTCGAATTTTAAATCGTCAAGCAAGTTGGTATGTAAAAATTGGTCTCTCTTCAACAACTTATCCTTAGTCTACTTTGATCCTCTTTTCTTTTTCCTTAATGCCACCGCTAAACCAACAGCAATTAATATGTCTTGGTTGAGAGGCATCTGCTTACTGCACGAGCCACACTGAGGTTGGATCGTTTGATTTGACCATCTGACACCTATTCAAACCTTATGATAAATCGGTTCGATAAACCGGGTTTGTCAAACCATTTGAACGTGTAAATGGCCCCTTAAGGTTTGACAGAGGTTAGGTTAGGTTACATTAGGTTAGTTTTAGGTTGGTGTAGAGGTAGGGGACGTAAAAATAATTTTGTTGTGTTGGACTAAGTGGCCGTGGGCACTATACACGTACGCATGATTAAGTGTTGTTGTCAGGGCCGTGGTGATAAATTCATTAAACGAATTGGCGGCTGTTGGTGTTGGTGTAAATGGATGGTGTTGGACTTGTGCGGACACCAGAACTACGTAAATATACAGTATTTGTTGTTGCTGCTGCTGCATTTATACAACTGCATTTACAAAACCACACGTTGTTGTTTTTGTTTATACTAATGCTGGTGGCATTCGTATCGACAATGAAAACGGGTGTTTATATTATCTTGGTAGTTGTGATGATTGTTGATAGTGGCGTGGGATGGATGCATCTTACTCCT
Source organism: Oratosquilla oratoria (assembly GCF_046742065.1). NCBI lineage: Eukaryota > Metazoa > Arthropoda > Malacostraca > Stomatopoda > Squillidae > Oratosquilla > Oratosquilla oratoria. The sequence goes on along the minus strand of NC_134786.1, from coordinate 15,724,896 downwards.
CTTAATTATTTCGCTAGTTTGTTGTTCAATTTTTTTTTTTTTTTTGTAATTCAATGCTAAAAAAGAATAGTACCGGGTATCATTCGACACCTGTTTTATAATTAGCTTAAATTCTCTTGGTAATCGAGACCGTCTCTGCCCGCATCCCAGACTAGTCGTCGACATCCCGTAGAGTTCAGTCAACACCTTAAGTTCGTTCTTTTGTCATTTTAAAACTTCGTTAATATAATTGGGAACCAAAATGCTTTTCGAGAATGTATCAGAATACGACTAAGTTTACCTGATTTTCGGAATTTTGTAGATTGTTGATCTTTTTTTAAATATTAGGACATATTAGATATTTTATGATTTTTAGATTAGAGAGAGAGAGAGAGAGAGAGAGAGAGAGAGAGAGAGAGAGAGAGAGAGAGCATTGTGTTCTCAAATTTGTTGCCGACATAACTAGTCATTTGTAACACCAATAAGAAAAAAAAATATTGATTTCCACTTGCCAATTTTGACATTTCTCTCGATGATGTGTTTCAGGGGTGATGGTGCTGCCGTTCGGTGATTTTATTCGGCTGAAGTGTGACCTTTAAAGCGAAGGCCAAACTCTGAACCTGATAACATTATTTTCGGGTTAATTTCAATATACGTAAATTAATTTAATTATGTTGACGGACAATTGAATTATCACAATTACGCATCACACACTTTATAAAAATTTATAGTTCTGAATGATCACTAAGGTATAACTGTTGAAAAATAACACAATCCTCCTGTATAACACAATATTTACAAGGTTCTCTTACATACTTAATGAGTATTTCAGAATCGTCAGCAGTCATATATTGGCCTGGCCTATTCTTAATCAATAAAGCACGATTAACGGAACCAACAAAAATAATTACATCACAGTTCATCCTTGCACTCTTACACTATTCATTACATACAGTCCTTTTGTAATCACTCCGTGTCCTATGCATTCCGTAACGCACAGATAATCATTCTTTGATACCACATGCTGTCACTGAGAAACTTGTTGATAATTAAGGAATGCCCTTATTTCTCCACATCATTTATATCAAACTTATTTCGTACGAACACATTCATCGGAAGCAACGGGATAGTAGTACTTTCGTTATTCACACTGAAATATCACATGGTTGATAGTACGGTCGTATCTGTACACTACTTTCGTTACAAGAACGCACAATCTATTTCATCCAATAATACCTTCCTCTTTTTTCAAATAGGAACAACTATATTCCAATGTAGACTAAACCACAAATAACACTCGTCAGCACATGGGTTCTGGTACAAGATCTCTGAATACAACGTACAACTCTGTTGGTCTCGCTGCCTACACGAAGCCAGTGTTTACCGTCTACCTGCCGCTCGTGTTCTGGCCGTAGGGAGTCAAGTCAAGAGTTGGCACGACGAATCGTTCATTCCCTCGGTCTGTCGGTCTCCTCCCTCTCCCACGAGGGTGTGTAAAATAGTTCCTCTTTCCGCGAGAAAGTGGACAACGGGATTGCCAAGTGGCGACAATGACAGATTATCCCTCCTTCTTTCGCATGCTCGTTGACGCGAGATTGTTTACCACCTTTAGTGCATTCAAATTTTAAGAAGTTGCCATTGGTCGATATTAATTTCGAATTGATAACTTCGGAGTTGGTACAGCATGCACAACACGGATCTTACTACTCCTACCTAGATCAGCCCAACACTGACTACAGTGTAGAATCGTTCTAGCATCAGTGAAGATAAAAAATTATAATTCCACTTGGTGGCTTTTGGCAACTCGTTCTCTCGACTCCATTCCATCTCTCCCCACAGTGAACTTCGTTCACAATCGGTGGGACAAGTGTGGAAAGGTAGTATACATTTGTCCATAGGCAAATTTATATTATTAGATCAATAGCTTAATTATCAATAGTTTGGGAAGTATTATATCATACCAGTGATGACTATCTGGATAGCCTATGCCCCTATAGCAACCGTGTCAGTCTATCAGACAGCAAGATCGGGAATTTCCCCGAAAGTTAAAACGAAGATAATTGGGGTAGTATAGGGCGTGTTTTGAATAGAGAAGAAGGTGGTTCTTACGGATTACGCGATGTATGACCAGGGAAGTAAGAAAATGTTGCACTGCAGAGTACGATATCAAGGGCAATGTAAGTATGTATGTGTTTGCGTGTGTTTCGTCCTAATTACATTTACCTAATTGTAGTTTTCAGGAAGGGAAAATGCTCGTAGAGTGTGTGCATGCATTTTCGTGTATGTGTGCTTGCATTTGCGTGCGTGTGCGCACTTGGATGAACAACAGGCACGTGACAAACGCATGCTCGTCCAGACACGTGCTAAACTTCCCAATGAATACGGTTGCATGCGTACTCACATAAACACACGCGCGCGCGTGTTGTCGACCATGAGTCCAACACGAGAGCCAAGTCCGTGGTAAATCACATGCAAGAAAAATGTTGCACGAGGATGGTCCGTGGCAGCGTCGACTACTTGTTGACCATGGAATACAACTATAATAATCAGATCTTCAAGGTGTCTGGATAACTTACCTCGACGAAACACAACGCATACCCATTATACATAAACTGTGTAGGATTTCATACTTTACAGGAATGCAAGAACTATATACAGTACACGAACGCACGCACACTTATGTTCACGTGCACATGAAAAAAACAACAACTGATGCAGCGCACGTACTATTGCGGACACTAATGTACGCCAGGAGGCTCGTCGCTTCACTTGCATCACGACGTCATTTCCCAAGGTTGTTCCAATCCATCCATCCACCCTTCCCATTTAAAACAGCTCTCGAAGGGCCCAGCCCATGAGCTCTGTTGATTTCTCCTCCTCCTAGGGTTGTCTCCCGTGGGAATAACATTGTGAATGAGATCCACATCAGGAGAAGATTGTTACGTGCTTATACAGCTAAAGTTAACGTTCATGAATTAGGTTGGTAACAAGCAGTGAACGAGTCTCACTGAGTAGCCGGTACTTTGCATTCATACTTCACAATTGCTGCCCTGAAGACACTTTGGGAAATTCCGTAACAGAGAGATTTACTGCACGTTCAAAAGCGGTCACTATTAAAGGTTCAGTCGGTTCCATTCCTTCCCCTTTCCACTGCTAAATGTTTTATGAATGTTTGGTATGAATTACCGTTACCTATTTTAATGAAGTTGAATTTCACTGCGGATGTATCGAGCAGTTTAATTTCATCTCGACAATAATCATTCTCGACAGTCAGATGATGGTGACTATTTGTTTTGGGAATATTCCAATACAAAAATCTATTAGCAGACATATTTCCAATATATGAAGGAGCGACAAGCACGCCATCTATTACCAGAAATGTTCAAACAGAAGGTTGTCGTCAAACTATGGATTTTAAGATCAACAATTTCGTATTATGCTTGTGTTTATAGATGGCACCTATGATATTGATGTTACACCTGCACTGTAATGTTTCAGTATAAAAGTATAAGATCTATTTGAATCCTTGTATACAGGAATCTGAGTGTTTAGTCACTCAAAAAAGTATCGGTAGGTGGATTTAGGTGTTCGTGGGAGACGAGTGAAACAACAGAATCGATGTTCCTGTACAGTTGGTAGTCGTGACAGAGTTGCGCCCTACCTTCCCTCCCCACCCCCCGTTAAAATACGTGGTGTAGAATAAGCATTTAATGCGTGAAGATGTGACAAGATTGAAAGTAATTATATTTGCACCGACAAGAATTGTTAATATTTCATTGTTACTGAAATCACACACACACACACACACACACACACACACACACACACACACACACACACACACACACACACACACACACACACACCAGAGCATACGCAATATATATTGCCACACCACAACATGTTTTCGGCCTAGACAACGTTACAGGTTCTCCTGTCTACATGGCAACCCCTACCCGTTACTCCATTTTCAACCTTCGCCCTCCCAGAGGGGCAGCCATTCGCCCTATAATAAAACACTTCACAGCTCCTTAGCAGTTAACAGGTTGTTTCTTCCAAGTAATATAACATTTGCGTAATATATAAACTTAAATATAATTAAGACGCACATTTATAAACTACAAAGCTATGAGAAACACTGGGGCATTGATACACAGGCGTACCAACAGTTTCCAAGTCTTTTGAACAATGTGTCAGAGTTTAGCATTTACTTACGTCAATTTCCGTATGATTTCTTACCGATACTTTTTTGAGTGACTGCGCATCTGGCTTCACCTCTGAGTACTTACACTGGTTGTCGTCTTCTATGAATCTGTAGCAGGCACATTTACTTATGTCGACCATTTACGATCTAGGTCTCAGATTACGCCGTAAATCTACATAATCGCAAATTTACGATCAAGAATCTGTCGAAACGTCGGATATTGTAGTTATTTCCGTCCATTGTTTTTTTTTTTTCTCTTTTTTACTATTCTTCCGTAGCACATGTCAGCAACATGCCCAGGACGAGTTCTAAGGGTTGATAGTCTAGAGTAAGCAAGAGAGAGTGATCAGGAGCTGGTCAGGCCAAATGATGACAACACCATATTTCTCTATTGTGGACATGACCGGCGCGAGGAGACGGTCCTGTCGCTTTGGTAGTGTGTTTTGATGATGGTGGTGCTCCGTTGGACGACAGGAATGGTAATAGGGACTGTGATACTATATTAATGATGCTCATGTAATTTTTTCTTTTATAGTAGTGATGTAATGGTACTGATGGTAGCTTTAAAAGGTGATGATTTTGGTGGTAGGAGTAATTGCATTGGCTGTATTAAAGGTGGTGGTAGTAATTGTAGAAAGGATAGTAGTTTCTTGAAGTTACTGGGTAGATCATAATAATTATGATGGTGGGCAGAAGAGTAACGCAGAGCTGCAAGATGATGTAAATCCTTGGGTGGATTAGTAGTGATTTGTGGTTGTGGTCCATTGTGATGCACAGTTGGCAGCACTCCCAAGTACTACTACAGTGGTTGATATATTCTGAGAAGCTGTAGCAAGCGTATTCATCTGTATCGAACATGTCCCACAAGTAGTGGTGGTAGTGGTGATAGTTGTAGTGGTCTTGGTGGTGGTAGAGGTGGTGGTTATGATGATGATATGACTGTCTTGTCGCCATCATCATCATTATCATTACTAGCATCTCATTCATCATCATCATCATCATTGTTTTTGCAGTCGTCATCACAGACGCCGCCGCCATGAACAGAGCGCGCGGTCCCACCCAGTCGAGTCACTTGAACACAACATTTCAAATAAAACTCAAAATTTGTCTCGTAGTAAGCGTGACAGAGTGAAGAGTAATGGCAGTGAAGATGGTGGTAACACATGCTGACGGCTCTAATACAGTTGGAGAGGAAGGAGGAAGGGAGAGGAAGGAGGAAGGGAGAGGAAGGAGGAAGGAAAAAATGAAAAAGGACAGTCTGAGAAGGAGCCATAAGAAACCAGGGCCAGGAAAAGGTGGAGGAGGCAAAACGGAAGAAGAGCAAAAAAAATGAAAATACGTAAAGGAAGAGGAGGTGTAGGAAGAGGAAATGTAAAATATATAGAAGAGGAGAAAAAGTAAAGAAAGAGTAGGAGGAGAAGGGGAAGGGAGGGAGGGGAAGAGTCATTGGCGGCCATGGCATCAACACAACAAAAATGCCAGTTTAAGAGACGATCTTTTGCCAGTCAGCTGACCTCAATAAAAAAAAATACACTGAAGCTAGAAACAAGAAAAGAATCTATCTGCGCAATGCCATAGGTATGTTAGGACCACTTAGAAAGAGTTAAAGGATGACGGGCAGAAATATATGTTTATTTAGATTTCCAGTTATCGTTACGTCTTGAAGATACGCGTTTCCTATGTTGTGTTAGAATGACTGTTTCAGTACACATTTATTAAATCAAACACAATACACACACGCTCACACACACACACACACACACACACACACACACACACACACACACACACACACACACACACACACACACACACACACACATACATACCTACATTCGCGCGTACGCGGCTTACTGGTACAGTGGTTAGCGTTTCGGGATCCGAAAGGTGGATTCCCGGGTTCGAGCCCCATTCTCAGCTTGAAAAGGTTTCACTGATGTTCTTGTTCTCTCACTCTCATTCATTCTCACTCGATCTTACTTGATTTCTTACTTTCACTCATTATCACTCATCCAATCTCGTTCTCTCTTTCATTTGCTCTCTCGCTTTTTCACTCGCTCACACTCACTCACTCTCATCCTCACTTTCATCCTGATTCTCACTCCCTCTCACTTTGCCAGTCGTTCACACATTCACTCGGGATCTCGCACTGTCTCATTTACTCGCTCTCGCATTCACACAAACACACATTTTAATTCATTTGTCTATCTACATCTTAACTCATTAAATTGGGCTTATGTATTTCATTATCTTGTATTGCTGAGCTCGACTCTTGGTAGCAATTGCGGTCAAAATTCGTTTTATGGGATGAGGAGACCTATTGAGGCTCGAGACTAGGTGGGAGTGGCTGTGGGGGAAGGGGGGATTGGGCCCTGGGGGAGAAGGAGGGAGGGAGGGAGGGAGAGAGGCATCATCAATGATATTCCCTTGAGAGGTCTTTTGTTGTATTTGTCGAATGACTTGATTTCTTTTTTTGTGTTTACGTTTACATTGTTGTTTCTATTTTTGTTTTTGTTTTTTGTTTTTTACTTTTTTTGTTGTCTTAGGCCGAGTGGCATCAATGTTAACCTTAAATTCTTTGTTATGGAGGTGAAGGGTGCCCAGGAAAATTAATATAATAGCATAACGGCAACGACAATAAAAAAAATAGTGCCATCAGTCACAGCGTTCAGTGCGAAGACGTATTTGATTTATGTGTTTCTGTTGAGGAAGGGGGGGCGAACTCAAGCTTGATGTCTGTATGTTTACGTATATGTGTGAAATTGTACACACACACACACACACACACACACACACACACACACACACACACACACAACACACACACATTGCTAAATTGAGAAGAAAAAAAACACAAGTGAACATGGAAAGAAGCTTAAAAAGGACAATTATAGAAGGGAACTGAAAAAGAACAGCTTTCCCCACAGAGTGGTGGATGTATGGAACACAATGGATGAAAAAAAGTGTGTGCAAAAACAATACGTGTGATTACGCAAGAGAGAGAGAGAGAGAGAGAGAGAGAGAGAGAGAGAGAGAGAGAGAGAGAGAGAGAGAGAGTACAAGGTACTTCTCCCACATTAGTTTTGGTAGAGATAACATTCAAGTACATACTGGCGACGTTAATCTTCTTATAAGCATGATAACCATAAAATGTTTTACAGCTGGACTTACAATGACACTTAAGATAGAAGAGTTATCATATCATTACCCTTCAAGTGTTGTTTATTTTCCTTCTTTTTTCGTTGGGAACTAGTTTTTTTTTCGTGTGTTTGTGAAGAACTTTTTGATTCTCATGACGTCAGGCATCTGCTAAATCATTCTGCCTTACTTCCCTCTCCTTCTAAATTGGCCTTTCCCACATCCCCATCTCAACCTCCCCACCCTCCTCGCCTCTCACGCTCTGCATTCACTACAAGACGACATTCCTATTCTTCACTCACGCTCTGCATTCACTACAAGACGACATTCCTATTCTTCACTCACGCTCACTCATTTAATTCAGTTTCAGCGCAACTTTTACACTGTCACTGATAACTCTAGTCTTACACGATTCCATTTGAATGTCTTTTTTCCCATTCTCTCTCTCTTTTTCCCTACCTCGCCCTTTATCTTTCATTGTCTCCATCCCTCCTTCCTCTCTCCATCCTCCCACTCTTTCCTACTCCTCATTTCCCCGTCCCTGCCTCCTTCTTCCTTTCTTCCTACCCCCTCTCTCCCTTTCTCTCTCTCTCTCTCTCGCAGTATATATCACTCCCTCCTTCCCTCACTCGCCACGCCTAACGAAGATGTCTGATTTGTCCGATTTCCCTTTATACTGTATACTCCTCAAAACCTCCCTTGAGAACTTTTATTTCTGCAAGAAAAAATATATATATATATATATGTATATATAAATATATATATATATATATATATATATATATAAAAATATACATATATATATACATACATACTATCTGGCACATTAGAATGGGAAAATATTTCCGTACAGTAGACTGAAATGATACTGTGGTGCCCCTGCACAGAATATACAAGTCCCTCCCTCCCCCCCCCCCTAAAAAAAAAAAAAATCAGTACCTTAGGTGGTACACCCACAAAACTGATATCCCTCTTACATACTTTACTACTGTCACCACCACCACCAACCCAACCACCCGCTCCCGGTCGATCCCTGAAGCCAAATCGTGCAAAGCCACGTCGACAGGTCATGAGTCGATTTCCTCGACTTGGTATACAAATGGAAAATGCTTGGCGGGTTTTCCTTTGTTTGGGAGTTGTTGTGAATGTTGCAAGTGAAGCTCATTTTTCATATGTATTGGTTCCCACCCTGCTAATTAGTCATGAAAAAACGGAGGGAAAGATAATCCATAATTAGATTTGATTGGTTATCAGCTGTGTCTTTTCAACTTCACTGAACACAGTCAGTGATATTGACTGTTCTAAAAATCAAATAATTGGAACAAATATACAAATACTCCTTTATCTGAGATCATAATTACGTATGAATAAGTCTCTCTATTGTGAATCTTAAAATTCAGAAATCTCCAATATTCAGAATGAAAATAACGTCCCAATTATGAGCAAGAATACTTCTAGTCTCTGGAATTATCGGGTTCCAAATATATCGTTATAAATATTTGAGATTTCCTGACTTACAAGAGGAAGAACTATGTTTAAAGATGGCAGACAAAAAGGAAGAAATATGTTTAAAGATGGAGGACAAAAAGGAAGGAATATGTTTAAAGATGGAGGACAAAAAAGGAAGAAATATGTTTAAAGATGGCAGACAAAAAGGAAGAAATGTGTTTAAAGATGGCAGAGAAGATAACAGGAGGAAGCCCTTATTGATTTACAATGTTTCGTTCGTTCAAGCTTTTTCAAGTACAGTTTTAGGATTAGGAACGCCTCGATCAGACCATCCGATCTTGCTGAATTTGTTGTTGCGGCAGAGGAAGAATAGTCTGTAGGAAAATTAAAGTAGAGACAAAGACTGGAAACTTTGAAGATATGAAAGCTTTGGCGAAGGGATTGGGGAAAGGCCCCGGAAGTTCACACGAAAAGTCTTAAAAAATAAATAAATAAAATAAAAATAAAATGAAATAAAATAAGATAAAATAAAATAAAATAAAATAAGATAAAATAAAATCAAATAAAAATGAATGAAAAATCACTACGGAAATTAAATTTATTTCTAGCGTTGCAATTTTGAATATTCCCATATTCTGTTCTATAGCATTTGAACCTCAAATAATTGAAGTCATTGCAGTTGTCATTCCGTTACTTCATTCTATTCTATCATATGATATCTTATTCCATTTTGCCTTATATTATCTTACTCTATTGTACTCTACTTTATTATATTTTACATCATAAATTTTTCATTTGTCAACTTATCTATTCTTATTTGTTTTTACCTCTGAAGGCGTGAACATTTGTCCTGTAATCATCACTTCTAATCTTGAGTCTGCTCAGGAGACGAGTAAAATCAAGTGAACTTACCAAGAAATAAAGCATAACACAGTGCCGATAAATATTTAAAGACTGTGTTGCTTTTAACCCAGATCAATCCTTGACCTTAACTAAGGTCCACTGACCTTGAATTTAACCACGTTGGGTTTCTGTGTTGGGGACGGGCGTCATTGCAACCAGACTTCCCTTCCAAACAAGGGGAGGAGGGGAGGGGAGGGGAGGAGAGGAGAGAGGAGGAGAGGAGAGGGTAGGGAGTTGCCCAGGAAGCAATTTCCTGTGTTCAGTCATGTGGACATCATTAAGGAAGAAAGTCAGACAAGGAGATGATGGTTGGAATGACTGTGGCAATGGCCACACAATAGGTCCACAATGCAGGGAACACCAGTGGTTATGGAAACAATATGGTTGTTGTGGTTGTAGTTATGTTTGTGGTTGTTGTGTAGTTCTAATTGCGGTTGTTGTGAAAGGCAACTGGATAGTTGCACGGATGTTACAGTACACGTCATATCAAACATAATTCTCCTGAATACATCCACTTTTCCCACGATGGTCACATCGTTGCCAGTCTGCCCACAAGTCGGCTCATACAGACCCAGATAATGATCCGACAATACCAAGGAAATGAATTGGAAGTGCGCTTTATTACGCACTTAAAACTTCCCAGCTCGCTTGACCAAAGACCTCGTGGTTTGGGGGCTGGATACATCCTCTTCACAACCCCCCTCCCCCTTCACCTTATCCCCCTCGGAAGCCACCCTCCTCCCTCCCTCCCTTTTCCTGGCCAACACACGGGGACGGTCGAGCACGCTGGATCATCATCAAGAATCCGACACTTTACCAGCTGCCGGCTTCCGTCCCCAGTTCGCTTGGTGGGGATTATCCAAAGCCATAATATGTCAAATAATTATTTCGTTGTGGCGATAAGCTTCTTCCTTAAGCTCTTACATGCGGCCCCAGGGACACCACAGGCTTCCGTCTCTGTCCGTTCCGATCGAGCGGATAGACGCGATCGCGGATTAGCGGAACGGCGACACGTGGACCCGACAGCTGTGTGGGAGTATTCTACAATGATAATTAGGACTTTCCTCCCCCTCTTCCCTCACTCCCCATACCTCTCTTCCTCGACTCCCTCTTTCATTCACTCCCATGATCTCACTCCCATCTGCTGCCCTGGGATCACGCCCTCTGACGCGGCTAGTTTAGGCTCAGTCTCATTTTCGCTCTTACACCAACATGTGAAATATAGGGGTATCGGACCACAGCGGCACGAGATGGCTCACAAGGATAGAAGCGCTGGTAAACTACGATTCATAACAACAATAACAACTCACATTCGCTCATAATTCCCCATCTACCCATTCCAGTTCAGGGCCGAGTGATACGGGCCTGTTATGAAGGTAGTTCGAAGAGACTAGCTTCGGACGGAATGCTCTCCTTTTGTTTGTCTTCAGATTCCATCATCTGGAAGTACAGCCCGTGGTGCCAGTCTTCGGTCCAGGTCTAAAATATCTCAGACCCCTCTTTCCTCCATTTTTTCACGCCAAGAAACCTGATAACCAGCGACTGTTCTCTTGTTCCTCTTTCATGTATCAACTGGGCGACAAAGAAACATCCACATTAATACATCACAACGACAGTCAAGGACCGTTGTAGGTTACTGTGGGGCTGCGGGTTTCCGGTCAGTGACCCTCAAGGAACCTTCGCTAGGAGCCGCATAACTGCGGCCGAAGCCGTCGCCTTTGCCCTACTATGCGTTTGGATTATTGAGGCAGGTAATCCTCACTGCTGGGAATCGGAAAGGAATGCGGGATTCGAACCCGCAACCAGGCGGATGCGAGTCCTGCTGCAGTATCTGCAGCATTTCATCACCGTTGCTTAATCTAATTTCCGTTTTTTTTTTCTTCTTTTTTATCTTCTTTCCAAGCGCTTTCAAAAATGTTAAATGTATTTGTGTGGTTGATATGGCTGGTTGACCTTGACTATATTTTCGAAGTCAACTGGGACACTATCGAAGTCAAACTTACCACCGGCCACTCCAAAGTCGATTTGAGCCACAGGATCTCGTGATTCAAGGACAAGGAAGTTGTATGACGTTTTCATGAAATGATTTCTCTTCATAAGGACATGACGTCATGAATTAATGAATGCAGTTGTTTATGTTATTCATTTATTTATCTATCTATTCACTTATCTATTTGGACAAGGACGTTGTATGACGCTTTTATGAAGCAATTTCTCTTCAATAGGACATGACGTTGTGAATAAATAAATGCAGGTGTTTATGTTACTTATTTATCTATCTATCTATTCACTTTTTTTTTTTTTTGCTGCCTCCCTTATGAGAGGGAAGAAGGCTAATGGTATATAGAATAGAATCTATCTATTATTTATTCATTATTTATTTATTCGTGTAGCTATTATTATAATCATGATGTGATTGCATGAGGTGGAATGGGCGGGGGGGTGGGGGGTGAGGTAGTATGTGTGAGCAAAAGTTGACGCAGCCCGAAGGGATTTCTCCCCGTCCTCTCCTTTTATGCAATGGGGGGACGGAGAGGGGGGGTCGCCGATTTAATGAAGCGGCCTTGCTGTGGATGTGCTGTGTCTTGCGACACTGCTTCTGACCCAGGGCAGTGGACAAGGTGCAGGGATGACCCGTCATCCAGGAGGTGCTCAGATAAGAGGGAGGGTGGAGGGGTGTGGAGTGTATTCAGGGATGGAATGGGTGGAAATGATTTTATGCCTTTCCCTTTTTGGCTACCCCCCTTGTAAGGGGGAAAAAGCCTTGGTATATGTATGTATGTATTATACTCATTTATCTATCTATTTATTTGACGTGGGTGGGAATGTTATAGGGTGGCTAAATGAAAGTATATGAATCAGTGTAAATAATAATATTAATCACAATGTGATAAAGCACTACATTATATAAATGCGTGCGTAGTTCGGAGTCAGAATAACAGCTAGACGCGAACCCTTGAGTTGGCACAAAAATATACAGAAGCTCGCTTGATTCTTCCTAGACTGTACAAGAATTGTAAATAAATAATACAATGACAATATTAAGGACTAACAACATCCCAAACATAATTACACAATTACAATATTAATCATACAATGGGGAAAACATGCAATTCCCAAATGAGCAATACGTAAGTAAAATACATAACAAGAATTGTACCAAGGTCTATATTCTTAGATCTTGAATTGTACGACGCTATAACGTACCACACCGTTTCTAAATTTATTCAATTATTTCTTATTTTCTTCTTGGTAACGCAGGAAGGCCTAACAACGCCGGAAAAGACAACAACAAGATTAAAGATAGTAACTCTCAAGTATTGATATGTGATTAGAGAAGACTGGTGATGTGGCCATAGATTAGATGACACATTTCACATTCGATTTAATCGTAAAATTAAGCGAAAATAATTAACGAACAGACGGTTGAATCGCGAGGGTGGGAGAAAACGTAAACAATATGAATATCGTCTACAAGAGGAAGTAGACTATGAACGAATTGAGACAACATAATTCGCATTCAATTGAATTGCAAAATTAAGCGAAGAACAATTGACAGACGATCGTGACGTCGGGATGAGTGGAAGTAAGCAAGGAAATTCATTAACGAATATACTCGATAATCGAATCGAATACTTGAGAAAATGAAAATATGAGCGAATTAAGAATAACATTTAATGATCTTATACTCATGAAAGGAGAGTGGGATGGAAATTGATTGTTTACATGGCGGAAAGTAAAGAGTATGTTAAATACGAGTACATATGACTGAATAATCTACTCATAGCATACCTGAAGGTCTAAGTCGCGCATGCGTACTACAAATTCCTTAGACATAAAGGGTCTGAAAAAATAGAGCCTCGTTGGAAAGATTAGACATCAACCTTGTTTACATTTCTTTCTTAACTTATTATTTTTTTCAAGATATGGAATTTTGATTCTGAACATTAATAACGACCTTTGCCAACACCCCATTTTCTATTTTATTGTAAACAAGCCCACCGGCTGCGCCGGGGGCCTTGGCCTGCGGCGCTGCGCCTTAGGCGCGGGCGCTGCGCGCCCTGGGCTACGCCCCTTTTTTGGAAAATAAAGAGTTCTTCTTCGAGTTCTTCTTCGAGTTCTTCGAGTTCTTCGAGTTCTTCTTCGAGTTCTTCGAGTTCTTCTTCGAGTTCTTCGAGTTCTTTTTCGAGTTCTTCGAGTTCTTCTTCGAGTTCTTCGAGTTCTTCTTCGAGTTCTTCGAGTTCTTCTTCGAGTTCTTCTTCTTCGAGTTCTTCTTCTTCGAGTTCTTCTTCGAGTTCTTCGAGTTCTTCGAGTTCTTCTTCGAGTTCTTCTTCGAGTTCTTCTTCGAGTTCTTCGAGTTCTTCTTCGAGTTCTTCTTCGAGTTCTTCGAGTTCTTCTTCGAGTTCTTCTTCTTCGAGTTCTCCTTCTTCTTCGAGTTCTTCTTCTTCGAGTTCTTCTTCGAGTTCTTCTTTTTCGAGTTCTTCGAGTTCTTCTTTTTCGAGTTCTTCGAGTTCTTCTTTTTCGAGTTCTTCGAGTTCTTCTTTTTCGAGTTCTTCGAGTTCTTCGAGTTCTTCTTCTTCGAGTTTTTCGATTTCTTCTTCGAGTTCTACTTCTTCTTCTTCTTCGAGTTCTTCGAGTTCTTCTTCTTCCTCTTCTTCGAGTTCTTCGAGTTCTTCTTCTTCTTCTTCTTCTTCTTCTTCTTCTTCTTCTTCTTCTTCTTCTTCGAGTTCTTCCTCTTCTTCTTCTTCGATTTCTTCGAGTTCTTCTTCTTCTTCGAGTTCTTCTTCTTCACCGTAGTTGGCGGTGTTACCGATTTACCACCAAACGCGAAGGGTCAGTTTATTTTTTACTTATATAGATATTTAAGATAATCAATCTTAATCACCTGTTATGATATCCTAAAGAACACTGGACTGTGATGCACTACCATGAAACGTTCTCAGTTCCCTGTTAAAAATAAGAAAATAGATTAGTAAATAAATAAATAAAGATATAAATAAAGAAATAAAGAAATAAATTAATAAACAGATAAATTATAAATAAATTCGTATAAAAATAAATCACGAAGGAATTTCTCCCCGTCTTCTCCTTTTCTGCATGAGGGGACGGAGAGGGGGTGTTGCCGAATTTATGAAGCGGCCTTGCTGTGGATGTGCTGTGTCTTGCGACACTGCTTCTGACCCAGGGCAGTGGACAGGATGCAGGGATGACCCGTCATCCAGGAGGTGCCAAGATAGGAGGGAGGGAGGAAGGTGGAGGGGAGTGGAATATATGGGAAATGAAATGGGTGGGAGTGATTTCTATGCCTTTTTCTTTTTGGCTACCCCCTGTGTAAGGGGGAAAAAGCCTTTGGTATATATATGTATGAATAAATCAACACATAGATTAATCAATTAGTAAATAATTATATGAATAAATAAATAAATTAATTAATAAAACGAATGATCAGCAACACTTGTTGGGAGAGCAAACAAATCAGTAGGTTCTAATAGGCAACACAGGAGTTCTCGATCAATGTTAAGAAAGTTTGCTCACAAAACTGCAAAATGTTTGTATAATGATTTATGTAATGAAGTTCTGAACACTGTAAGAAATGCAGTAAAAAAATCTGTGTTATCCAAACACTGCCTCAACGTTCCTAGAAGCTCTATTCACTCCCCAACAGGCTCGACGTCCACATCGATAACTCCTGCTCAAGCATAAGATGATCCACCTTCCCCCCTTCTCTAAGTTACTGAAACAGTTTTGGGTATGGATTACCATTTTTTTCTTTCAGTTGAATTCTAGTTTTAAACTTACTGCTGCTCTAAGGAAGGTAACTAAAAACTATCTATATTTTCTGTGTTCTCATTGATGAAATGAATATCACGAACCGTTGAGTAACAGTTTCGAAAATAATCTCTTCGACACAAAACCAAATTTCCGAAAGACATTAATTATGAATCCGCACGCGTGTATACACGCGTTCTTGCATATCCGTGTGAATTCATTAGTGAGTGCATAAGTGAATCATCACAATATGTATACGAATATCTCAACACATGTATTTAGGACGTTTTAATTCATTCGCTGTGTAAGGGTTTCTCTTGGCTATAAAAAAAATGTCGTTGTTGGTAACGAAAACAATTTTGTTATGAATAAAAGCGAAAAGAGGTCCAACATGCATGCGTCTTCGATTTAATAAAATCGCCTAGCGGCAGCCAGATGGGAAGATTACCTACATTTTCGTATCTTTCTTTCAGGAGACCCCCAGCCCTTCATCAAAGCTACATAGAAAATTTGACCTTGCATGGCAGTCCACAGATGAGGCATGGTCACATATTCCTCGTGAATAAGTCCATTCAACAGTGACTTTTATATTTCTGCATCACTACGATGAGTACATGGCAATGTAACCGTCATGTACCAAGGTACCATCAAATAACACCTTTGACGTACACACTAACAGGCTCGTCTGTGAATTTTTATGTGTTTTTGTTTTGTTAGCGCAATTTTCCTGACCTGTGTCCTTTTGCGGAGTATATGTATTCTACGTACGTGCTTAATGAGGATGTCTTTGGTGCATTCGTGCTTTGTAAAGCTGTTTGTTTTGTGTGTGCTCTGAGTGTTGAACTTCGTGTGTTTACGCACACCTTTTGCCCATGTTAGAACCGTTTGATGAAAATTGAGGCCTCACGTATACCTTGCAATCGTATCAGTATTGCAATGGCTTCATTGCATACCTATATTTCCGTGTGTGTTTGTGTGTGTGTGTGTGTGTTTACGTGTGTGTGCGTTTTGCAGGATAGACCATTTTGTTTACATGTTACAAATATTATAAAGACATAGTTTGACAATTATCGTAAGATATCGTTAGAAAACACTGAACAATTTTAATGAGGTGCAGGTGTGAATTTTGTCTTAATGGGGGTTACTGGAGAAGGGGTTGTCTGTGAGTGAACCAAGATAGTACCTTATTATTTTTTTTTTTTTTGGGGGGGGGAAGGGGTAAGGAGGCACTGTTGATGGTATGAGGCGTGTGGATAAGGAGGAGGGATTAGAATTCTGGGGATGCGGAGTTAGATACCAATCTGAGATCATTCAACAGAGTTGGGTCCGGGCGCACTGCGGGGGCCGAGAGACGACTGAGGCAAGAAGAGCGTGTTGCCGAGCCATACGGGTCAGGTTTGTTCTCTGTAAATGGGCGCTTTTGTGGATCTGGACTGTGGGGATGGTTGGATGATTGGTTGGATGATTGGTTGTCCATGGTGTGGTTTGCAGGAGCTTCTGTCCTTGTGAATAATCTCGTGCTACTCTCGCACGCTGCATTTCATATATTGGTCTAGCTAGACAAGGGTGCTTATAGTTTGGTTAGGATATTCTTAAAGTAAATTGTGGAGGAATTATTTAGTTACTGGTGGAGAGTCATTACTGTTTGAGAGGGTAGGCAAGAGATTAAGTTGTTGTGGATTGTTGTGTAAATTGGGCATTCTGTTAGTATGTGTTGGGTGCAAAGTTGGAATAGATTGCTTGGACATCGTGGTTTGAGTATTTGATATGGCGCTTCTGATGTTGAGAGGATACTTGTGTAAATTTTCCCACTCGTTGTGTTGTTTCAGATGGGGAACTTGTTCTTATTCCTGAACGGTAGGGTGGATAGGTTCATAGTGCGAGTATGCGATGAATTAGTGTGAGGTTGGTACTGGCTGTCCGGTGGGGAGGAGGGGACTGGATGGAGTTGTGAGGGTGTGCGATGTGTCCTTGTATTTGTGGCCTCGTTGAGGTTGCCGGGGCAGGAATGCAGGGAAAAGGTGGCGCCAAGGAGGAGTATCACTGTTTTTACAAAAGGAATTCCTGATTCAACTCTCATTAATCTGATTTGGATTCGGGTCTTTTGGTAGCTGATAATGGCAGAAGATTTTGCTTGTACATGAAGGTGGACCCTGCACCAGAAGTCACGTGACTACGACCAAATCCGTCACTTTTGCCCTGTGCGCTTGAAGTGTTGGGGTAGGTAGCCGTCACTGCAGGGAATTGGTAACGAATGTGGAACTCGAACCCACTATTGTATTGGATTGTAGTGTATTGTATCGTATTGTATGCTAGTGTAGAAAAAACGAAACAGATTAGCCACGCGCTCATTAATACGGGCCCTAGAAGATAACAAATGTGTGAAAAAGCAAGTCATATCAGGACTGATGACAATTTAGACTAATCATTCAGCATGTAGAAGAAACAAGTACGGAGAACACAGAACTCACAATGGCAAAATCAGAAGTTAGAATAGAATTAATTTATAAAATATCATAGTTCATATAATGATAAAGACATCGGTAACAAAATAGAATGTACAAAGTTAGGAAGTATAAAACATAGAAGAACATATAGAAATGGGTAACTCAGTGAGTCTATTTAATCGTATCTCAGACTAGAAAGAAGAAGAGAAGCAAGGACAGACAGAGAGAAACAATCAGTCAGAGAGAAAAGGGCTTTAGAACTAATTTACGTTGGTGTTTTGGTGGGGTTACATTTGTGTAAGAACACACATGTAACTGCAACAAAGTGTTTGGGAAACTTATGATGGAAATATATAGAAAAGCTAAACCAAATGTTTAATTGGACAAGCTACCATCCAACACCACAACTAAGCGTATGCGAGATCGCATCTGATTATGCCACTAAAGCACAATATGCAAGATGCACTCTTTATACAGTCTCTTTTTGTACGTTAGACTCTAGTTACTCCTAGTTCTGAGAGTTCATCTAATTTTGGTTCTGTGTAAATTAGTAGTCGTGTGATATTGGCTACTCCCACGCCGGCGTTGAATATTGCATGGTGTACATTTTGGATTGATGTGCCAGGGAAAAGTGGTGTGAAACTTGACAATGTCATGTTAAGTGTTTGACTCACACTCCACTATAAGATATCAGTATGACTAGCATCACACCTGAAGAGTCCTCCACATAAGATGAAAGGACATTGTGCCTCAAGACTAGTCCAGTGGTGGTGTTTGGGACCAATAATTAATCTTGTGTTGTCCAGATCGGGGTCTACTTTTAGATCTGGGTCGAGATG
>NC_134786.1:15698668-15703668 GCF_046742065.1 Oratosquilla oratoria | reverse complement strand
ACAGACATTCCTCTCTTTCCCAATGCCCCTTTTACCCCATCCATCCATCCATCTCATCCTAGATCGCTCCCTCATGTTCACTCCTTTCACCTCTGCCTTCCATACCTCTTTTACTAGTCTTTCTTCACTCATTCTTTCCATGTGTCCAAACCATCCTAATACTCTTTCATCAACCCTATCTCCCAACTCCCTATCTACCCCTGTTCTCCTCCTCATCTCATTTCTTACTCTATCCAGCATAGTAACCCCTATCATACTTCTCAAGCATTTCATCTCAAACACATTCAAACTCCTCTCTTCCTCTCTTATATTCCATGTTTCTGCCCCGTACAGTGCTGTTGGCACAATCACTCCTTCATTAAACATCCTCTTAGCATCTATTCCCAAATATCTATTTCTCCTTACATTTTTTAATCCACCAAGGCATTTACTCGCTTTTCTCAATATATATTCTACCTCCACCCCCACCCCCTTTCCTGCCACATTCGCACCCAAATATACTCACTTCCAGTCTGCTACTACTTTCTCGCTTTTTACATCTCATCAGCTTACTTTTACCCACATTTATCTTCAACTTTCTTGTTTCGCACACCTTCCCAAACTCTGACACTAACTTCCTCAATCCCTCCTCCAATCCTGCTACAAGTGCAGTGTCGTCAGCAAATAGCAACTGGCATATCTCCCACTTTTCTCAATTTTCTTTAACCATCTCCAATCCCTGACCCACTACCCTTGCATTCACCTCTCGCACCACCCCATCCATGTATAAATTGAACAACCAGGGCGACATAACACATCCCTGACGAAGTCCCACCTTTACCTCAAACCACTCACTCTCTCCATTTCTAATCCTAACACAAGCTCTACTACTCTGGTAAAAAATCTTGACTGCTCTTAACAGCTTTCCTCCTATCACCGTATATCTGCAAAACCTCCCACAGTGCCCTCCTATCTACGCTGTCATAAGCCTTTTCCAGACCCATAAAAGCCCAAAATATATCCTTACCTTTTCCTATAGCTTTCTCACATATCTGTCTTAACACAAAAATCTGATCTACACAATCCCTACCCATCCTTAACCCACACTGTTTCTTACCAATTACTCCCTCTGTTCCTCTCCTAATCCTCTCAATCAAGACCCTCCCATAAGCCTTCCCAACTACACTTAACAAGCTGATCCTTCTGAAACTACTACACTCACACTTGTCCCCTTTTTCCTTGTAAAATGGAACTATACAGGCACTCCTCCAGTCCTCCGGTACTCTACCCTCTCTTAAACTTTTTTAAACAGATTAATTAAATTACCTCACCATCCAATCCATCACACACACACACACACACACACACACACACACACACACACACACACACACACACACACACACACACACACACACACACACACACACACACACACACACACACATATAAATATATATATATATATATATACATATATATATATATATATATATATATATATATATATATATATATATATATATATATATATATAATATAGAAAAAATGGCACATACATTGGAAATAGGAGAGGCATGTCCTAAGGTTGATTTGGCACGACGTATGTCACATCCTAAACGGACTTCTTGTAGCGCACAGACTAGTATTTCTCGTAATGCCTAAAATAATGAGTGGTGGCCACTAGGGTCATTTTTACAGTTTATTACTATCTATAAAAAAAAAATGTTGAACTAAGTGCAGCAAACCTAAAAACTGAATAAACTCTCAGAATACTCCGTCATCAAAAACGTTAAATAATTTCAAATTATTCCCAAGAACGTTTCATGAAGATGTCGGCCAAAACACGATTCCAGATGTACGATGTTAGTCGACTTGTTCGTGGAACTCCCATAGTCTGCCTGGCTAGATGAGATCAGAATCAACAAAGAATTCCGAGAGGGTTGGGAGAGTAGAATCTTCCTTTTGATTCCAGAAGTCGGGTTTGATCCATTTTGTAAAGAATTCGATTAGATTAACGGCAGCAGTCTGATGTTCATCATGGATCCTCAGCCAAGGTCGGACAATGCTCCATTTATCTATACATCCACACGTCTTTGCGAGCTCGAGACATCTTTAATTAATGTTACACATTATATTCCGGGCACACACACGCGCGCGCGCACACACACACACACACACACACACACACACATGTGAGCGTACAACAGTCTAAGTCTTGCAAAGCCTATTTACAGACACGCGTAAGTACGCACGTAGACATGAAAACAAACTCCCGTGAACATGACATAAACACTTGAGAACAAACACAAGCAAGCATGCGCGTGCACGCACACACAGGTATGCGCAGTGGCGGATCCAGGCAGGGTTGAGGCGACTGAAGCCCCCGCCCCCCCTAAATTTGTTCTTTCAATACCGCGTTGCAGAGGACGAGAACTTGCCTCGTGTACAGTACATGGCAGAAAGCAGTTAATTAAACAGTGGCAGATTTTTCCCCCTACCATTTAATGAAACACTTCAGTGAGAATAATTGATGAGATATTCAACACATTATTGAGGGTAAATCTTTAAAAATGTAAGATTAAGTATTACTTTTGCTCAGTATTTTGAAAGAAACCAAATCAAGTGACAACATATACTTCAATTTATATTCAAAATCGTATTCGTGCTAGAGTATATCTGTTTAAAAGCGCCATCTATGTTTACAAAATTTAGGTTAGCCTACCAAATCGTCATCTATATTTACAAAATTCAGATTAGCCCCCAAAATTTGATCTTGGATCAGCCACTAACTCACGCGCACCTACCCCTCACACACAAACACAAATGTGTGCACACATATAAATAGACGCACGACCACAATCACACACGCACACGCGCACACACAAACACCCATTCACACCCAAACACGCGGGCGCGCGGGGAAACACACACACACACACACACACACACACACACACACACACACACACACACACGTTAAATTTTGCACGCTCTCTCTCTCTTACACACACACACTTCATTTCCTCCTTATCCTTTTCCTTCTTTCCCACTTCTGCTCTTTCCTTCTCTATCTCCCTCTTTCCCTTTTCTTTCCTTCTCTCTCTCCCTCCCTCCCTCCCAATCTCTCTCTTCCTTCCCTTTCCCCCGTCTCTCTCTCTCTCTCCCTTATCTCCCTGTCTCTCTCTCTCTCTTACTCCCACCTCTCTCTCCCTCCCTCCATGTCTCTCTCTCTTTCTCTCCCTCCTCCTTCTCTTTCTCTTTCTCCCTCTTTCTCTTACTCCCCCCTCTCTCTTTCTCTTCTTTCCTCCCCCCCTCTCTTTCTCCTCCCTTCCTCTAAGAGTCTAAGTCGACGAAGTGACACAACACAACCCCGCCCCCGTGGACCCCCCTATTTTGAGAGAACATGAAGAGAGAGAACAGAAAGAGAGAGAACATGAAGAGAGAGAACAGAAAGAGAGAGAGAGAGAGAGAGAGAGAGATGCTGCTGCTGCTTGTTTTGCTACATTCCACATCATCTCCCGGCGACAGCAACTCATAAGGTAGGGAGGAGGAGAGGGAGGAGGCCTCCGAGTCCGGCACTTGTTGCTATTGATGCTGATCCTGTTTTTTTTTTTTTTTTTTTTTTTAACAAAAATGTTACCACCTCCCGTTCCTCCTCTTCTTCCCCACCCTCCCCATTTTCCTTTCCATCCTCTCCTCATTTCCCCAATCCTCTCATCTTCCCTCCTCTTACTCTGCTCTTCCTCCTGCTCTTCTTCCTCCCCATTCTATCCAT
Source organism: Oratosquilla oratoria (assembly GCF_046742065.1). NCBI lineage: Eukaryota > Metazoa > Arthropoda > Malacostraca > Stomatopoda > Squillidae > Oratosquilla > Oratosquilla oratoria. Next base: position 15,699,911 of record NC_134786.1, on the reverse strand, counting down.
CTCCTCCCCTACATCAACCTCCTCCTCCTTCCCTTAATAATCCAACTCTTCCTCCTCCTTTACTTCCCATCCTCTTCCCCTCCTCCTTCTCATCATCTTCCTCCCAATCCTTCTCTTCCTATTACTCCTCCTCCCTATCCTTTCAATATTGCTCCCTATCCTTCTCCTTTTCCTCTTTCCCATACTCCTCCTCCTCTCCTCCTTCCTATCCTTCCGCTCCTTTTCCCCTTCACCTCCTTCCCGCCCTTCCCCTCCACACAGTCCTCCTTCCCATCCTCCTCCTTCACCTTTCCTACTCTTCTTCCATTCTTCGTCCTTCTTACACCTTCCGAATTTTCATTCTCCTCCTCCCCATCCCTTCCTCCCTAAAAGCCTCCTCCCCTTTCCTCTTCGATCCTCTTCTTCCTCCCCGTTTTCTTTCAATGTCGCTACTCTCCTCCCTGTCTCATCCTCTCTGTGTTCCTCCTCTTCATTCCCATCCTTTCCCTCTTCCTTCCAATTCTCTCCTCAATCTCCCCCTTTATCTCCTTTCCCATCTCCTCTTCCTCATTCATTTCTTCTGCATCTTCCTTCCCATTACTTTCTTTTTCCTCTTGTTCCTTATCCTTTTCCCTCTTTACTTCCTACTCTTACCTCTTTTCCTCACACTTCCTCTCCTTTGCATTCTTTTGTTTATCCTTCTTCTTTTCTTTCTTTTCTTCATTCTTTCTTCCTCTGATTTCCTTCCTCCTCCTCCTCCTCATCAAAGTCACCATCTTCCTCATTTCCATTGTTTTCACTTTCCATTTTCTCATCCCCCTTTCATTATAATATTTCCATTCATCATTCTTTTCCCCTATACTCATCTTCGTTTTCTTCCTCCTCCATTTTCTCCTACTTTTCCTACTCCTTTCCCTCCTTCTTTCCCTACTTCCCTCCTGCTTTTACTCCTCCATTTTTCTTCCTAGACCTGTTTTCTCTCTCCTTACTCCTCACTCTTTTCTTTCCTCTTTTCCTCCTTTTCCTCCTCTTTTATTTCTCCCTTCTCTCCCCTTCCCGCCATCAGCAACCTTCCTCTCCACAGCAAACCGAAGCATTAACGCACTCCTCCCATTACTCTGCACATTGTGATTTTCATCCATCCAGATTCTCTCGCCTACCATTCTGTGCATAATCCTAATGTACACAGGAGCAACTCCACTTGCCTCTCTCCTGCAGGCGACGGGTCTATTGAGGAGGCGAAGGAAGAGTGAGGAGAGGCAAG
>NC_134786.1:15683668-15696168 GCF_046742065.1 Oratosquilla oratoria | reverse complement strand
TGCCGGAAACTGCAATCATTAGCTTGCTTGCTCCCATGGGGACGGTCACATGGGAGCACCACCTTCCCTCCTTCACTCCTTCTTCCTCTTCTTTTTCTTCCTTCCTCCTCGAAAAATAATAATCCTTCCTCCCCAAACCCTTTCTTTTTTTCAATAAAATCTTAACCATTTCCACTTCCTCGCCCTCTCGCCATCTTTCTATATTTAGATTTTTATCCTATATATCTATATATCACCTATCTATTCATCTACCTATATATCTATCTATATATATGTATCTATACATATGTATAAATCACGCTCGCGTAATACATCCTTCACTCCAAATCACACATTTAAGAAGACTTGTTTTGATTCCCTAAGAATGATAACAAAAAGAGTAATTCCTTTTATGTGCAACTTGGACAGATAACGGAGTTTGCCTCCCCGTAGCTTCGTACCCGTTTCAACTACCAAGGAAGACTTCGGTGACCGTTGGCAAAAAAAGGAAAAGTACTTGGCAACAGATGCGGTAGTGGCAGAGCGAGCCTACTGCCAATAGTATCCCATAAATGGTAAGGTACATGTACAGAGTAGGCCTATCTTCATGACGGGTAATTTGATGTGACCCGCACAAATGTTCTGTGTTGGTTTGGGAGTGTTCGTGGGATGTCCGAAGTACTGCATATGAGGTACAATTTCTTTTTCTATTTCCAGTCTTCAAATTTCGGAAATTGCTGTATTCAGCAACGAAATCCCCTTCCGAAAATACACCAGAATTTTTTGTTACGAATGATAAAGCTTTCAGAGGTTTAGATATTTCCAATACAGAGAACTATGTATATTACGAATGGATGGAATTGATTATTGTAGCCATGAAAAAAGTTGAGGAGGTAGTATTAGGCACACGAAAGAATAACAGTCACAATAGTAGAAGTAGAATAGTATGCAAACACGTATGTATGTATAAATGTATGTACACATGGATTTATATATAACTTGTGTATGTGCGTGTGCATACAACCACTCTTCTAAATAAACAAGAAAAACGAAGAAGGAAAACAAGAGGGGGAATTACCCTTCCACTTAGCAGTTCCACACAAGAAGATTTCCGCAGTTTCATTCTTATTTTGTGTTTTTGTTCACAAGTTTTTGCTTGAAACCTTCCCCTTTCCCACTCGCCTCGCCACCTCGACAGAAACGCCACCATCACATCTCGCCAGATTATTTGGATGGCACACAAGACTTCCTCTAAATCCCATGATAACTTGAGTTCTAAACACAACAATGATAATAAAGAAGAAGAAGAAGAAGAAGAAGAAGAAGAAGAAGAAGAAGAAGAAGAAAAGAAGAAGACGAAGATGAAGAAGATGATGGAAAAGAAGAAAAAGGGAGAGAATAGAGACAACGATGATAATGATAATAATGATAAAGAAGAGAAGAAGAGAGAAAAAATAGAGGTAACGATGCCAAGATATGGACACAATAATGTTAATAATGAAAATTATAATAAAGAATTTAAAAAAAGGAGGAGGAGAGAATAGATGTATAGATGCCAAGATATCTTATATTTCGTTAAGACGTTGTGGAATGCGTGTTGTAAACGAGATAATGACTATTTTCTATCCAAACTCCTTCTTTCTCTTTTTCTCTTCTCGTCTTTCCTTTGTCTCGCACGCAAACACACACACACACACACACACACACACACACACACACACACACACACACACACACACACACACACACACACACACACACACACACACTTCGTTGAGGACGTTGGTGGCCATTTCAATGCGAATGACTTTAGACCAGCTTATCGAGTCCTGAAGAAATTCCGTTCTAAATCCTTGACCCAAGTGAACACTTTTCGAACATCTAATGAGCGACTAATGCTAGATATCAATGGGTACAGCGTTTGCTGAATAGAGTACTCTGGGTGGTTGTACATGGCTGACCCTCCTAGCAGCCAAATTCCCCAAGCTGGTGTTCGGGCGATGGTTGCCGATCCACCGACAGATGAAACTCTGCCTTCTCTGAGTGAGGTGTCTCTTAAGTTAAAGGGTGGAAATGTGACTGGCATATGCAACGTCAACGCGAATTTGCTGAAAGCCGGAGGTGGGGCCATGGTTTCTGGGCTGCATGTAGAGCTGTCTGTCGTTTGGCAGTTGAGCACCATTCCTCTAACTGGAAAAAGGGTCTGGATATCTGTACCTGGAAAGGGAAAAAGGGGATGAAATGACGACAACAAATACTGTTCAGCGTTCCTGGCCCGAGTTCGCTCATGGGGGTTGTTGGCAGTCAATGTTGATCTCAAAAAGACCCGAATCAGTGCATCGTAGGATGCATTATGACCTCCTTTGGATCCATGGAATTCTACCGAGGATTATTGACCTGATGTCTGGCCAATTCTTCGGGGCAGATTACTGTGAAATTTGGAAGAGTATCCAGATACTTTTCTTTTAATTCAGTGAGGCAGGGGTGTGCTCTCACCCTGACAGTTTTCAACTCCTGCATTCACTGAGTATTGGAAAGAGTATCACTATCATTGTGGAACACTTGTTGGCAACCTTGTATTTCCCGATGATGCTATACTTCTTCTGGAGTCGATGGAGGTCCAGGTTGCATCCCTTTCGTTACTGCACAAAGAGGCGAGCCCAGAGAAAAGGTCTCTTGGACCAAAACTAAGAAATTCCTGGATGACATAGTTCAGTCTGCCCGTGCATGCGGCGAGGATATTAGGGTCTCCGAAAGCTTCACATGCTTTGGCAGTGTAGTGCATAACTGAGGTGGGTCATAACAGTCCTTCGTAGGTTATGGACTCGTTCAACCAGAGCATATGTTTGTTGATATTTATGTTGGACTAAGATTCGAACCTTCAATGGCTTGTGCTCCCTATTTTTTGTACAGCTATGAGGTATGGGCATTGAATAATGACTTGAAGCAGTTTCTCCACGTCTTTGGTATCATGTACCACCAGAGAATTGTGGAGTATTAATGGTATGATTTTGTATCAACCCAGCGACTGATCCACGAGACTCGGGCGAGGTCTGTTATAATTAGTGAATGTCATCCCCGGTTATAAAGGCATATAGCACGTTTCCCTGATGCTGATCACACTCAGCGTTTTCTCCACAAAAGACAGCCCTCGGTGGAGACGACAAAGAGGACGCCCTTCAGAACTCCTGCCAAAAGTTGTTTTGGAAAGAGAAAGGTGGCTGCAAGGGGGGGGGGTTCTTCCACGGAGAAACAGCGGTGTGTATGTGAGTGAGGCGACGCCCCCCTCCTTTCGTCGTATGCTTCCCATTGATGTATGTATGCATACATGTAAACATTGGTAAAATATTTCCATTCCGGGGTGAGAAGGGTACAACGGCCATGCAATGACCATGGTCTGTGAAGATAATGCATATAATCAAACCGAGTCATGATAAAAAATGTTTGAAGAACAGTGTTATTGTTGGGGGGTGAGGGTGTTCCTGTGGGATTGAAAGTCGGTGGTTGTGTCTGTATGTTTATCCTTCCACTCGCACCCATGATCGTACAGAGTGCTTGAGCGCATATTCACGTGCAAGTGAATATCGTGATTGTGGAAGTACGTGCTTTCTTGATATAGTGAACAATTTGGTCTGACGACCAAATTCCTTTTCTTTTGCATATTTCATAAAAATAATTATATATATATATATATATATATATATATATATATATATATATATATATATAATGTATACAGATTGACCTCTCATTAACGGACTAAAAGGGGGGTAACGGTGTCCGTTGATGTGAATAATCCGTTGATTTGGAGTGGTTTTCCGCTTGAAAAAGGAGTCCAATTTTAACTGTTTCCCTTTCTGATACTGTTCATGAATCGATAATTCTCTTAAAGTGTTCATAATAAGCCTGAACGTCACCGTTAGCAGAGAGATCAACGTAAGTTATGAGCGTGTCAATAGCCTGGCGCACCTCCGACATCACGATCTTGTTAACTAGTAAACAAAACAAAGTGCGCGCCATCACGCCATCAGCCACTCAGCGGACAAACGCCGAACTAACGGACGCATTCACCCTACCCGTGAAATTTAGACTGTCGGACCGGACCAGTGGATTTTTGACCGGACCAGCGGATTTTGTCCGTTGCATCCGATATCCGGTAATGCAGTGTCCGTTAATGAGAGGTTAATCTGTATATATATATATATATATATATATATATATATATATATATATACATATATTTATATATATATATGTATGTATATATATGTTCAATTGAAGACCAGAGCTAATTCAATATCCACTATCTTCTTAGTGATTTTCTCAATTTTTCTAATTGTTTGATTTTATATTTTGTGTTATGTTTTTCGATACAATAACATCATGGATCTCGGAAGTATTGTGTTTGACCTCCCCACAAGAATCAAACAGACTATTAGAAAAGATTGGTGAAGGAAAGTTTCGTCTGTTCAAGATATCTTCAGAGGCTTTGATGATGTCTTGAATAGACGAAATGTTCGGTCACCAGTCTTTTTATTTTCCTTTTTATTTTTATTTTTTTTTGCATATATTGTGAATCACGTGTTATTTTATTGCATATATTATATATATATGTCAACTTAAATATTCAAATGAAGGAATGTGTAATATCTTAAACAATTATTTTAGCTCGGTAATCGTAAACGAAACACCTCAAGGTGAATTCCAAACTGAAACCTGTGAAAAGTCTAGGGTAAACTTACTCGGTACGGTAAATATAACAAAAGAAAAAATTAAAAGGTGTATAGACAAACTCAAAGTTAATAAAACACCAGGGCCTGACGGTTGGCATCCAAGAATCTTAAAGGAAATGAAAAATGAGATTGTTGTTCCATTAGAAATTATTTTCAAGAAATCCATCATATCCGGAGATGTCCCAAGAGAATGGAAGCTAGCTAACGTTACTCCCATATTCAAAAAAGGTGACAAAAAGAAACCAAATAACTATAGGCCTATAAGTTTGACTTCAATCGTAGGAAAAATAATGGAAACTATCATCAGAGATGCTATCGAACATCATTTAGAAAGTAACCGTTTGATAAATGATAGCCAGCATGGTTTCAGACGGAAACGTTCTTGCGTGACTAACTTACTCGAATTCTACAACACAGATATCTCGAATTATGACAAAAGAAACAATATAGATTTAGTATATCTAGACTTTGCAAAAGCTTTTGATACCGTCCCACACGAAAGACTACTTACTAAATTAGCTTTGCATGGAATAAGTGGTAGCCTATTAGGTTGGACTAGTAATTGGTTGAATGATCGAAAACAGAGAGTTGTTTTAAATGGACAAACTTCTGGATGGAAAAGTGTTGCAAGTGGAGTTCCTCAGGGTTCCGTTCTTGGGCCACTTCTATTCATAGTATATATAAATGATATAGACCATGGACTAAAATCTACTGTTTCCAAATTTGCTGATGATACAAAACTGTGCGGAGTGGCAAATGATCACTCAAACCAATTAGATATTCAAGAAGATTTAGATCAATTACAGCAATGGTCTGAAAAGTGGCTAATGAAATTCAACACAAGTAAATGCAAGGTAATGCACATAGGTAAAAATAACAGTAAGTACGATTACAAGTTATTTGGAAATTCGTTAACAAAAGTGGATAGTGAAAAAGATCTCGGCGTAATTATCAGTAACGACCTCAAATCATCCAAGCAGTGTATTTCAGCCTCTGAGAAAGCAAATAAGATTCTAGGACTGATTGCGCGATCTTTTGATTTCAAAAGTCCATCACTCATTAACAAGCTATATAAATCGTTAGTTCGTCCACATTTGGAATATACTGTTTCCGTATGGTCACCGAATCTCATTAAAGACATTGACAGATTGGAAAGAGTACAACGGCGAGCCACAAAACTGATTCCAAATATCAAAAATAAATCATACGAAAATCGACTAAAACATATGAATCTGTTTTCTCTAAAAAAGCGTAGACTCAGAGGTGACTTGATACAGGTCTTTAAAATTCTAAAGGGAATTGACAACATCAAAAGTGACCAAATTTTTACATTGAATGAGAATCAGACAAGAAACAATGGTCTCAAATTGTCCGGAAATAGATTCAATTTGGAAGTAGGTAGAAACAACTTTGCCAACCGTGTAGTTAATGAATGGAATAAACTTCCTGCACAGGTAGTGCAATGTAGTTCAGTTCAAAGCTTTAAGAATAATTTAGATAAATACCTAAGTAAGATGCTGTAATGATTATAATTTATCTTATATTATTTGTTTTTGTTTTGTTATCATTTGTCTGTTTGATTTTTATTTATTATTAGCTATATGTCAATTTAATATCATTTACTATTTAATGTTTGTTTACTATTTAACTATACCTATGCATTTATTTATGTATTTTATTTGTTATTTACATTATCATAGTTTTTATTTATTATTTTATTATTAATATTATTTTTTTTCCGCATCCGACCTAGATATGGATCAAAAGGTCTCCTGTCGGCATGCTCCGCCTTTGTAATCCTTTGTAAAAAAAGAAATATATATATATATATATATATATATATATATATATTATATATATATATATATATATATATATATATTATATATATATATCAATATTCTTGGATTTTTTAAAAGTCCAGATGACTTGGTTGAAAACGACAAATGCTGGACTGGAAGTTCACGGTTGAGACTTCTGACGTTACGGTTGTAGGAAATGCAACAATTTGATTCGTCACTTCCTTTGTAATTTTTCTAATTCTTTTTACTCGGAGACTCTAAAGAAAAACAAATTCCCCAGACAATTTCTCAAGTGCAATGTTCGCATCCGCAAATCGCCGTGTTTTATAAATGTTGCAATGCATTGGTTTGTTTTGTATCTTTCGTATTTGTAGATGTAGCATTCGAATCAACACTGAATTAGTGTCTTTACACATTTGTTGTATACAAATAATTGTTATGCTTGTAGGATCTCGTCTGTGCGTACCCAATGGTCAATTCTGACATTAAATTGTCCAATATTATTTTACTTTACTATTCCTTCATCCAAACTATTCCATGAATTATCAATTATATGGAAATATATTTTCAATGTCCTTCAAACATTTTGTCCTTTTTCTCGTTTTGTAGTCTTAAATGTGCGACTACAACATTGATGGAAAATGATAAACTGCGGTCTCTTGACCATGTATTGTAGTTTTAAATGTGCGACTACAACATTGATGGAAAATGATAAACTGCGGTCTCTTGACCATATATTGTAGTTTTAAATGTGCGACTACAACATTTATGGAAAATGATAAACTGCTGTCTCTTGACCATATATTGTAGTTTTAAATGTGCGACTACAACATTGATGGAAAATTATAAACTGCGGTCTCTTGACCATATATAGTAATTTTAGATGTGCGACTACAACACTCATTTCATCTCGAGCCTCTGTTTTTCCTTTTCTCTCACACTGAAAGGTCCTCTTTATCAAGTTATGCCCTCACCTCTCATGGTTCTAAACCAGTGGCTGACCTGAGGGCCAGGCAGCCACGACAAGAGTTTTTGGGCAGTGGACAAGATGCAGGGATGACCCGTCATCCAGGAGGTGCCAAGATAAGAGTGAGGGAATAGGATAGAGGGGAGTGGAGTATGTAGGGGATGGAATGGGTGAGAGTGGTTTCTATGCCTTTGTTTTTTGGCTACCATCCGTGTAAGGGGGAAAAAGCCTTTGGTACATGTATGTATGTATGTATGTATGTATGTACGTATGTATGTACAAATTATACATTTCTATATAACGTGAGGAATCTGAATATATAAAAAATCCATCACTGTCCTGGTAGAAGTATATGATAATTATGATTATCAACTTTGTAATATAGCAAAGGGTTTTTCTTCATCAATATTTTATAATTATTATTCATCTATCTTATTCATCTATTATTATTCATTCTTTGTTATCCTTTTTTTTTTTTTTTTTTTTTTTTTGCTGGCAGGGATTTGGAAAAAAATGAGTGTTGAGAAATCATGAAAATGGGAGGATGGGTAAAAGGTTGAGAACGAGTGTTCTTTCTCACCTTTCTCTCACCAGACGGTCGTTGATTTCAACTGTCAGTCGTCGACCTCGTCATCAGACGCCTCCACTCATCTCGATCCTCGTAAATTTCTTGTTCGTTTACTTCTTCCAACGTTAAATTTCTTCCTTCCAAGTTCCTTTTCACGCAGTCCATTCTCCACCTTTCCCTGGGTCTTCCAACCGGCTTCCTTCTTCTAGGCTGCCTTTCCAAGTACTTCCTAGGATATCTATTTTCCTCCATTCTCTTCATATGACCAAACCATCTCAAGTTTCTATACATTGCTATTAGATCACGTCACTTTCCTGTCTCCTGTAACGAGGAAGAACCGGTTTCATTCCAAAATGACACCGTGTTGAAGTAAAAAAAAAATATATATATATATATATATATATATATATATATATATATATATATATATATATATATATATATATATTAAAATTTATGACCGCAACCATCCACTGTGGAGCGAAATCAAGATGTACTCAATTGCCTTCTAAACATTTAGACGCTTCAGTTCATCTGACCAGTTTCTTTCAAAGGACAGATCCCGAAAATTACTGTACACAGCGATCAAAGATTTCTTTGTGTTTGATGTTGATAATCTGATGTTATGCACACAGCACAACCATTCCACGAAAACTACGAGGGCGATGTAATTACAAGCTTGATATTAATTGTTTTGAGTTCACAGAAGAATACCAAGAGAGAGTTGTTTGTATGTGGCACTAAGGAAGTGGCCAGGGAGAGTATTGCGTTAAAAGACTGAATTGAACACGAAAGAGGAGAGACTGAAGAATAACAGGAAATACAACAAGAAGCGGAAAAGGACAATGACTGCGAAGAAGAATGGAAAGAGGAGGAGGAGGGGTAAGAGGAGGAGGAGGAGGGAGAGTGCCTGCTGGACTGAGAAAAAACTGGTTTGTATGGCTTTCGTGTTGCGGTCTACACAACACCAAGAGACCAGGCCTCTTACCTCATCCCACAGGTACATGTACAAAGATTCTTACATTCATGGAAACTTACATGTATGCAGGAATACATACGTGTATATTTTTCTTTTATTGAACTATGAGAATACTGTTTTATTGAAACTGAAGACCTTCAATATCAAAACAGCTAAACCTATTAGCGCAGCTGAATCCATCAAAACTCCCTCATCCCTATCCCCCACCCACTCCTCATTATGCACCACAGCATCTTCCATATACAACCTTTCTCCATTCACACCTATCTTCCGCCCTCTCCCGTCCTTCCTCAACAGACATTCCCCTCTTTCCCAATTCCCCTTTTACCCCATCCATCCATCCCATCCTAGTTCGCCCCCTCATTTTCACTCCTACCACCTCTGCATTCCACACCTCTTTTACTAATCTTTCTTCAGTTATTCTTTCCATGTGTCCAAACCATCCCAATACTCTTTCATCAACCCTATCTCCCAACTCCCTTTCCACCCCTGTTCTCCTCCTCACCTCCTCATTTCTCACTCTATCCATCCTAGTAACCCCTATCATACTTCTCAGGCACCTCATCTCAAACACATTCAAACTCCTCCTCTCTTCCTCTCTTATGTTCCATGTTTCTGTCCCATACAGTGCTGTTGGCACAATCACTCCATACAATCTCCTCTTAGCATCCATTCTCAAATGTCTATTTCTCAATACACTTTTTAATCTACCAAGGTATTTACTCGCTTCTCTCAATCTACATTCTACCTCCACCCCCACTCCTCTCTCTCCTGCCACATTCGCACCCAAGTATTAAAACTATCCACTTCCTCCAGCCTCTCTCTCTTAATACTTACAGCCTGCTGCCACTCTCGCCCCTTGTACATCTCATCACCTCATTTCTATTCACATTTATCTTCAGCTTCCTTCTTTCACACACCTTCCCAAACTCTGTCACTAACTTCCTCAATCCCTCCTCTGATCCTGCTACAAGCGCAGTGTCGTCAGCAAACAACAACTGGCTTATCTCCCACTTTTCTCCATTTTCTTTAACCATCTCCAATCCCTGACCCTTGCATTCATCTCTCGCACCATGCCATCCACATATTAATTGAACAGCTAGGGCGACATAGCCTACCTTTACCTCAAACCACTCACTCTCTCCATTTCTGATTCTAACATAAGCTCTACTACTCTCATAAAAACTCTTGACTGCTCTTAACAGCTTTCCTCCTATCCTATATGTCTGCAAATCCTCCCATGGTGCCTTCCTGTCTACCCTGTCATAAGCCTTTTTCCAGATCCATAAAACCCTATAAAACATCCTTCTCTTTTCCTACAGCTTTCTCTCATAACAGCCTTACCACAAAAATCTGATCCATGCAACCCCCTACCTGTCCTAAACCCACACTGTTCCTCACCAATTACTCCCTCTCTCCCTCTCCTAATCCTCTCAATCAAGACCCTCCGATAAGCCTTCCCAACTACACTTAACAAGCTGATCCCTTTGCAACTACTACACTCACACTTGTCCCCTTTTCCCTTGTAAAGTGGAACTATACAGACACTCCTCCAGTCCGCCGGCACTCTACCCTCTCTTAAACATACATTAAACAACCTGAACAGCCAGTCCCCCATAACTGTAACCTCCTTTTTTCAGACATTGTGCATGGCATCCATCCAACCCACGTGCCTTACCTGCTATCATATATATATATATATATATATAGATATATATATATATATATATATATATATATATATATATTTATATATATATATGTATGTATATATATATATATATATATATATATATATATATATGTGTGTGTGTGTGTGTGTATATATATAATATATAGATATATACATATATATATATATATGTATATATACATATGTATATATATATATGTATAATATATATATATATGTATATATATATGCATATATATATAATATATATATATATATACACATATACATGTATATATATTTATGCATATTTATATATATACATACATATATGTGTATATATATATATATATATATATATATATATATATATATATATAATCTGATCCATGCATTAATACTTTTACACATAAATGCACGCATACATACATAACTACATTACCACATACAGAAATACACACATACACACAAAAATACATACACGCATACATCATAAACACATACACACATTTATAAATACACTGATACATATATAAATACATAGGGCGCATACATACATGAATACATACGTGCAAGCAACTATGCATGCGTACATATATGTAGTCGTACATACATACACATATGGGGTATTGACTATGATTCTTATGCAGTTGATACTTTAGGAACTTTGATAACGTATCTATGGAAAAGATTCATGCAGCATTTTCTATTTATCGGAAACTAATTTCTATTAAGAAAACTATACTGAACTGACGGTCCTTTATGCTTGTTATCAGGGGACGAGATGAATATATACATAATAATACATAAATATAAACATAAATGCCAATTATGTACAAGGATATAATTCTGAGCACTAGCCAATACGAGGAACAGATAAGCTTGATCAGGTGATTGGGCGGCGTATCAATTTACCAGCGCTGATGGAATCCATCAGTTGCACATGTCGATTCGATTGAACCGACCAGATTTCTCTCTGACGCATTTGCAATATATACTCAATTACCAAAACACATTTGCTGCAACAATATGGATTATTATGTTTCGTTTTCTGTTTATGCTATTATGCTACTGGGTAAAGAGGAATTGGAAGTGTCAAATGTGTTACGAGTTAAGAAATAATCCTTTACGTCATATATCAATTTTGATGAATGATGTTTATACTTTGAAGTTGGCTAATGCTTGATTTATCATTAGCTATGATTAAGTTTTCAATATAATGAGGAAATATTCTCAGTAATATATATTTATAGGATTTCTTTTTCTTTGAAACCATTCTTAGTATTATATATTTTATCATAAATTCTTTTGTAAAAATCGACGTTGTTCTACCATATTTTGTTTACATTTCATACACGGTTGCCGGATGTTCCATTATTTTAATATCATGAAACCCAATCTTATCATACCTGAGGTATGATACCTCTATTCTCCATTATACTGATTACCTAATTTCCCATCATTTAACTTTTAGCATGGGAACTAACCTTTACTGATTTTTTTTTTTTAAGTCTGACAGAAAAACACACGTTGGGTAAAGTGTGCAAAAGAGCAATTGCGTTGAACTCAAGCGAGCAACTATCCCGCGCGTCTATAACACTCTCCCTCCCCACCCTACCTCATCCCGCATACATATTTGAATACCCATCCTCGTCTTACACCTAACCTCCCCCTACCCTACTATCCCTCTCCACGTTCACCTTCTACCCCTATCTTCAGGACATCCCTAACACACCCTGACCACTCGCCTCCCTCTCCCTCTCAAACGCACACTGCATACTCACCACCCTACTAAACATG
>NC_134786.1:15671168-15673668 GCF_046742065.1 Oratosquilla oratoria | reverse complement strand
CAAACACGTACGGACACGGACACGCACACACACATACACCCACACACGCACGCGCACGCACAAACACACTAGTACACGCAAACATCACACACAACCACAAACGCGCGGGCGCACACACACACACCAAATCGTCGAAACCAAATGAAACATGAAACAAAATTACTAATTACTTTATTGTATTGGAAGCAACATACTGTAACCCTACCTTATACTAAACAAAATACAAAGTTTGGACATTTGAAGATTCTTTTCTTAGATTTTATTGGGCTTATAGGAACCTATGTCCGGTATTTTTTTTTTTCTAACTCGTCTGTTATCATCGGTGAGAAGCCAGTGCTCTACCCAACATGAAACTTGACACGATTACTCCATCAAATGACCAACCGCGCGGAAAATAGCGGAGGAGACCACGCAGGAGTCTAAAGGCGGTTCCAGACGCTGCGACTTACTTGCGCGTTACGAGTTTGTGCAAACTATACGGAACACCCCAAGATCTAAGAATATAAGGTCTAACCACTTCCGACCGAATTTCGAGGGAGTTGGCGCAGCGGGCCCGTGAACGTCACCTGGCTGTTCAAAGTGGGGTTAGCGGGTCCTATAGCTGTCAGTTGAAGCTGGCCCGTCGTTCGAAAATGACGTCGCCTTCGCTCGCACCGCTCCACTCAATTAGTTATATTCTGACAAATATTATATAAAATATATATATAAATATATATAAAATATTATAGTTCCTGTCTATATATATGAATATATAATATATATGATATATAATATATATGATATATAATATATATAATATATAAAATATTATAGTTCCTGTCTTCCTTGGCGTTTCACAGTTTTCTTCAGTGTATCACAAAGAGAAAATGGACGCATCCAAATGACGTCAGAAGCTGCGCAGAACTGCTCCAACGGTTAGACCTGTTTACTTAGACCTTGGAACACCCCTGCGTGTCCACACGTTACAAAAAAAGTATGCACAATCGTCAGTCCATTTCTAGGTCTAGGTGGTGGTAGTCATGCCTGACCAAGAGCTTATTTTAGCGTTTTTATACTGTTTACTACATAAAAGAAAAACAAAGAGTAAATACCGGCGATAAAAGTGGTGCAAAACGTGGCTTCTTAGAAGAAAACAGCATTCCCACACAAACGTAATGAATGATTTAAGAGAAGACCCTAACGATTGGCGCAATTATATGCGAATGGATGAAAATGCCTACAAAGAATTACTGGAATAAGTGACTCCAAGTATACAACGGCAAAATACTGTGATGCGTGAATCTATATCACTTCATGAAAGACTGACTTGCACATTAATTAAGGTGGTTAGCAACTGGCAGGTCATACAGGGACTTAAGATTTTCAGTTGCCATTTCTCATCAATCTCTCTCTGTAATTATTCCTCAAACATGTAAAGCCATTTTCGTTGCTTTGAGAAGAAAATACATGAAGGTAATAATGTTCTTACTATAACTAAATACCAATTTATTAGAGTAGGTACAATACAAATTTATTAGAGTAGCCAGTAGGTACAATAAAAATAAAGCATACACAGATAGATTGTACAGTTAGATATGTTGCAGAAGGCACACATTCAGGGGTTGAAGCTACAGTAGTTGAGGGTTGGGAATGGGATGATATGGTCTGAATGTTATTGGGTAAAACAGATGTCAAGGATTACACAAGTTGCGCTTTTCGACTTGCACGGTGTACCGTTTTCCCGTCCACACACACGGGAATCCGTATACAAACCGGTTTGTGCAGGCAAGCCTACGGTAAAGCATGCACGTGTGGAACCCCCTTAAGGAAGAGCTACAGTCCGCGGAGGCAGATCTGAACCTTTATAATGAAGGTGAACAGCAAAACAATCCGCATCGTGGCGCTCTGAAGGGGGTTCCACACGTGCATGCTCTACCGTAGGCTTGCCTACTGGCTACTCTAATAAATTTGTATTGTACCTACTCTAATAAATTTGTATTTAGTTATAGTAAGAACATTATTATGGAAGTCTTGATATCTGACCTTTATAGGTCAGATATCAAGACTTCCATAATTTTTTGTATTTACAGTTTAATGTACATAAAAAAACATACTGACAGTATTCTATATAATTCCACCATCTACATCTTATCAAATTTGGCAAAAAACAGTTTTGCCTTCATTTCATTGCGTCATCTGCTATTCGAAACATTCCGCCCGTGCGCTTCGGGAAAGGTTCGGGGAATTCCGCGTTCGTGACGTCACAGTTGCCAAACAAACAATATTGTTATTCTGAATATCTAGATTTCGGAAAAGTGGTATGCGAGGCGCAATTAAAAGTGAATTTTCTGAATAAATTCTTCTGTAATAGGTAAAAACTTTATTTGTATGCTTTTAAAAAGTACTTTTTCGATTATTTTTAGTGAATGGTATATCTGTTGAAAGTAACTCGGGCGCGCTCTTGTTGCAAGGGTCCTCGCTGACCATGAAGATTTGTTGACAATGTTCCAAGCAATATTGA
>NC_134786.1:15658668-15668668 GCF_046742065.1 Oratosquilla oratoria | reverse complement strand
GTTAAGTGGCATGTATTTATGTGTGTAGTATAATAAATATATTCACATGCATGTATGTATGTATGTATGTATGTATGTGTGTATGTACGTATGCATGATTATATTAGAGGGGCAAAGATATGTATATGTATATATATATATATATATATATATATATATATATATATATATATATATATATATATATATATATATATATATATATATATATATATATATATATATATATAACTTAATGTGCATTGGCAGCATGAGCACAATCCTGGGATCAACCAGTGGCTCCCACATGACGTTCCGAGTCCCCACTACAAATCCTGTTCGCTGCTCCCAGTTCTTCCTTTTGTAGTGGTCAGAGGTGGCTCTGCTGTCCCAAAGGCAGAGGAAGCATTGGAATTTGATAAAGCCTCCCTGGAGACTGGGCAGGAAAGTCACCATCTTAAAGTCTCCAATTATTTCCAAATTGTACTGGTTGTATTGCAGAGCTTCCAGGAGGACTTTCACATTGCAATAGTCTTTCTTCAGGCAGACTGAATGGGCTAGGGGCAGCGTCGGTAACTTGTTTTCATTATGGAGGAGGGCAGCCTTCAAACTAGTGGTGACTGTCTGAGCCACCACTCCTTGGGCACAAACGGCACCTCAGTAACCTCAAACAGTCCAGGCACATCATAACAGAAGCAGAGGCCATCTCTAAGAGAGGCCTGAGAAGGGTTCGCGCCGACTTCTCTGACTTGTCACCTGCACCTCCTCCTTGACCAAGTTCCACTGCTTCATCCTGAAGATGAATAGCTCTACATCGGACTTGGTCAGACCCATATCCCTGGCCAAGTTACTTACTTCTTTTTGATTTGGGAAGTGAGGAACTTTTTATCATACCTCAGGAAAGTAAACCAAGTCCTTAGCATCCATCTCCTCCTTTTTATCAAAATGCTCGTCTTGGTACCTCACCTGGAGCAGGTGGGACTGGCACGGTATATTTGAAGCAGTGAGGAATTGGAGAAATTGGATATTATGGGAGATCTGGATAATGCACAGCAGCATTATTTATTTCCCGCCGCTTACTAACACCATAAAAAAAAAGTTTGTGGTCTGTTGGCTCTAGCCAGACCCGTGGGATGGAGAATTTCAGGGACCTTTTCTCACCTCGCAGCCACCTTTCCAGCGTCTTCTTAATCGTACCTACTGGTAGGATTCACAAACCTTCATCGACGTTTCCAGTGAGACTTTTTTGCATCTCTTCTTTATATACTCGCTGCATATATATCAGAAGGAATCAGGGGGTTGCTGGCAGCCCCTTTTAGCCATCTGAAAATATAGAAATCTATACAATCAGAAAATATGGATCTAAAGCGGCCCATACACGATCAATTATATTGCGCAATTTCATTGTCAATACTCTGAATTGACAATTAAATTGACCGTGTATGGGCGATATATCGCCCATACATGGTAAATCTAATTGTCAATTCAGAGTATTGACAATGAAATTGCGCAATATAATTGATCGTGTATGGGCCGCTTTATAGATCTGAAAATATAAATTATAAATATATTAAATGAACATAAATGTATAAAATAAGTATGGTAATTCAGGCTATAGTCATCAATTTTTGAAGAAAAAAAAATAGCACCAAACTGTAACAATTACATTCGAAAATATGACATAAATTGCTTTTACTGCAATTCTAACAAATTATTAGGTTGAATTCTACTGATTAGCCTAGAATTTTTACAAACCAAACTTATAACTCCTTAATAGTGTTTTTGTATCTATTTGGGACCTAAGTAACATAGAAAAAATTATTACAAGCCAGGAACAGATTTGTTTTAATGGTGTTATGGCATTATTTTCCAAAGGTACATATTTCTATACTCGAGACGTCTTTCGACACAGTCAGAGGTCATCTTCAGAAGTTACAATACCTTGAATACAAAAACAGGAATGAAATGTGGGTAGTGACCGGTGGGGTTTTGTACCCACCAAAAATCCCGTAGGTTGCTGGGATTATTTCCACGTAGATAGGAACGAAATTCCTGGTTGTGGCTGGATATTGATGGAGAGTTTATCTAAGGTTCTAAACGAATCTAAACAGATTTTGTCATCCTTAATCTCTTCTTATATTGTTCCCGGGACAGATATTTGTCTTTCCAATTGTTGCTTGGTGAGGGGATTTCCATGGGTGTTATATGTGTGACGGAGGATAACTCCAATGCTATAAACGTGTTATCCTTTTAGACAAAGTGGTGGTAGTGGAATTTATATACCATGAATTAAGGCGACTGGAGTCACCAATGTTGCAGGCATATTGGTTTATATTGTAAGGGCCTTGTCTGTGGTGGTGCACGGTAATAATGGCACAGGTAAAAATGGCACGGTAAAAACGGCACAGGTAAAAATGGCACAAATGAAAAAATAGGTAAAAATGGCACAAGTGAAAACCAGTTTTGAATCAAATATATTTTATTAATATATCACATATAACCTTTAATTTACATCTATTATATTGGTAAAAAAGAAAACTGTTTTACCTCCATTTTATAGGTTTATACGTTTAAATTTTATGAAAAACAATTATAGTAAAATTAAATATGTTTAGACATGAGAACACCGTTTTGATAACTAGAATCTTATGTTGTGACCAAGTCCACGTAACACTTGATCAAGGTTTTTCCTTCCTTCTGTGTAGTCTTTGCATAAATTCTTTAGTCTTTGTTGTAGATCGACATATACTCTCTTTGTTTTCTTCCTGGGTGGTTCACCAACTGAGTTTCTTGCTGTCACTGCACTCACAACAGCTTCTTCATTCTTAATTGTTCTTATAAGTTTCCAGAGTAGATGGGTGCTGGTAGCCTACAAGATGATAAAACTTGTTGTTCCAGCCTTCACATAGGTTGTTGGTTCTTGGACAGTCATTCATGGTAGTTTGATGTACGTTCCAAAGTTCTGGAGGAAATCTTGCTGGAATACGCCGAAGGTTTACTGCTGGAATGCCTGACTGGAAGTTCCATCTTCTTCTCTGAACATATGTACCAGAAACATAAGTTTGGTCGAAGTACTCTAGCAGGGGAGCTGCTTCATCAGGACATCTAGCCTTGAGTAACTGCATTCCCGCTGGAACATCTTCAACTGGTATAAATGCCAATGAGTCGATCTGTCCACAGAAATGACGAAAGTTTTCACTCTCTTTGTAGTGGTTGGTGAGGCCAAGGTCATGTATTTTTCTCCAGGTACTCTGAGTCAGTTGGTAGAAACAACCTTTTGTGCGTGTTTCCGGTCCAAAAACATTGCTGATAGCTTGTATGATTGCCTGCTCGAAGTCAACAATTATGACTGTTGGGTCTGGGTAGAGCTCAATCTCGTGGCAGTGATCCATGATTGCTTGTAGCAGGGTTTCATATGTATCTTCTGTTTTAGTCTGCAGACAAGCAAAAACAGCAGAAACTGCAGTATTACCAATTGGGACGCGTATTACATAAAGCTGTAGAAATCCTAGTGGAGCCATTGCATAATTGCCATCCATCAGCCATGTATCAGCAGAAGCAAGTAACCGCAGGGATTCATCAGAACCAAACGCAATGATGCGGTTGCCAGTGTCTGGTCCATTGTCGAAGAACAAAAATGGTTTGGTTCTCGGGAGCTGCAGTAGTTGTCCATTCTCTAGTAAGTTTCAGATCCTCGAGTCGTTCTGGTACTTGTGGATAGCGTTTTGATCTTTGGTTACGCAATGTTCTCTTTATGATGTCCTCACTTGGAAGTAACGCCTTTCCTTCAGCCGATAAGTTATCCAGGTTATTGCTGTAAATCTGGCTAGGTCTATCTTCTGTTTCTGATGCTTTTCTCTTCATGTTGTTGATGCATTTTGTGGCTGAAATAGCTACAGAATCAGGAGCGTGGTTGTGGTCATTAGCTGATACAGGATCAGTCATATCAAGGCTGGTGGTCATGGTGCCTTTACAAAAAGATGTTCTCCTAACACATTTCCATCTGATAGTAGCTGATCTTACAATCTGTTTCGTATACATGTATCCTCGGAAGCAAATCTTCTCTTTTCCTTTGTTACTCACTATGACTTCCATGATGGGGTTGTTGAAGAGCCATTTAGATCAATGGTGTGTAGTGAACCAGGAGTAAGGTACTTATTTTGTTAAGGAACCACTGGGAGAGCTTGAAGTACTTTCCAAAGTTCATCAAGCTGTTCCAATGAATTTCCCAAAGTACATCAAGCTGAAAGAAATCTTGCTTGTTACAGGTATATGATATATTATCTATTTTATTATTTTACTAAAAAATATTCAAAAAAAAATTCTAAACACTGCCATTTTTTCACAAAAAAAATTCACATGTGCCATTTTTACCTATTTTTCACTTGTGCCATTTTTACCTGTGCCGTTTTTACCGTGCCATTTTTACCTGTGCCATTATTACCTAAATTCGTCTGTGGTAGCCGTTTTTCATGGCGATGCTCGACGCTCTTTTTGTTTTGTAAAAAAAATATGACAAGCTTCGGGATGGTGTGGCAAACAAGGCAAAAGGCGGATCAATCAATTTGTGAGGTACGTTACTTGGTCACGCCTGCAGGTTTCGTCTGATTTTCTTTGGCGAATTCTTTAGTTGCAGCTGGAACGTTGCCAGCGTTTATTTTTTATTTCTATTTTTAATCTTTCCTGTCACAGTCATGCACCTCAAACCACAACAGATGTTATGTTTATTTTCTGCATAGTGATGGAGCTGGGTATCTGTTGAATCAGTATCAAGGATTTGTACTCTTGAGGCATAATAAGTTTATCTCCACTGGTGCCGAAACTAAAACATACGGCATAAAAAGAAACTGAAAATATGTCTCCGTCTCCATTTCTCTTGCCTTGTTGCGTGAATCATCACTTGAGCAAGACTGCACTGTGCGGCCTTCATGTTGTTTGAGCAGATTCTCATTTATTAGTCACATTTACATCACACACCATCACAAAATAATTAAATAAATTAATCAAATAATTACTACTATTCATACTACTATTAATGAGACTAGTAACAATAACAGATATATGCACAATAGATTACAAGTGACGAGTTCACGCCAAAAAAAAGCTGAAATGCGACCAAGGACGCGCTGTCTTAGTTTGATCAAAATATCATCGAACAGGAATGAATGGTCGCACACAGCGTCACCGTAGTGTCATCATTACTACTACTATTATTATTATTATCATTATTATTTATATATCTTATTCATTGCCGAAAAGATGCCACAGATAACAAAACAGCTCGCTTAGAACAGAAAGTAAAGCGTCCCACCCGGTACGCGAGGTAGGCATATAAATAACAACCATTTTACTACTAAGGAGGGGAAGGAGTCCCATGGAGATGAACAATAGAGCTCAACAGCAAACGAATTAACCGTGGAAATGTCACCCAAACCTACCAGTTATTCTTAACTTCCAGAAATATTGATGTGGTTTCTGGTTAAAAATAAGAACAAGAAACTATTTTATACAGCAGAGAAGCTGACTCCAGTGGTAATCGATCACCAGGCGAAATGTCCTTTGTCCGGTTATATTACTGTTTATTTTATTTGTTCGGATCTGCGCATTAATTAGGATGAATTAAAATCAACAAAAAGGCAACGTTTGACATTTATGTTGTGCGGACAATGTGCGGGGAGGTTTTTAATCGATTCTGACAATTCAATCGGGTGCGTTTTATATTATGTCCCTGGAACGGTTTAGGGGTAGGGGGCTACGATTAAAAGCCAATAAATCCACACCTTCCAACACGTGTTTTCACAGCTCTGTCACGAAATTCTCCCGTGAGAAAAAGTTCCACGCGGTGACGCGAAAATATGATTGTGAGAAACTGACGGAACGGTGAACCGATCACTAACAAGTCAGTGACGTGGAGTGTATGAATCTGTCCCCAACCACATTCGAAAATTTAATTCATTCTTTGTCATCTGCAGACTTTATTCTGGCTTTCGCCGTGTTTTTTTATTCGGGATAACTCCATCACGGGATAACTCCATCACGGGATACTAAAGGTTAAATAAATGCACAGCCTGACTGTACCTGTGGATCTCGCCAGTGTAGGCGACGTTACCGAGCGAGCGTCGCATGGCGCTGAGCAGCTGCAAGCTCGCACAGCGTGACCAAAACAGAAACCCTAGTGAATAACCCGAGTCCAAACGTGTTAAATCCTTCGACTTCTTCTTCCACTCCCTCTCTACTCCGCCTTCTCCTCTTTCTCCAACAATTCCATCATCTTTTTTCTCGCCCTCTTCGCCTTCCACCAAACATTCCTTTCATTTGTCAATGTCTCGATTGCACTACACACACCTCGTCCATTTCATTACCTATTGTTTTGTATGCACATACACATACATACATGTGTCCGTCCATTGAGGAGTCCATATAGAAAAATGCCTTAGTCTATAACAGTTGTTTAATTTGCCTAATTTTTTTTCTTCAATAATTCCGATTAGCGAGCGTAGGTTATTCTTCATGTTCAACCTGGATAAAATTGAATAACTGGGAAGCAGAACTGAACCAGTTCTGTTAAAATGACCCGAAACTTCTTGGTCAAGTTTTCCTGGTATGTTTCTAAATATATATATATATATATATATATATATATATATATATATATATATATATATATATATATATATATATATAATACAAATATGTATGTATGTATATATTCTTTTTTCTGTTACGAGTCTGAAGATGGAGAGACTTCCCATGATCTGTAGACATTTTGCCTATAGTGTATTATCAAGCCAGGGTTTTTGTGAAGAGTATCAAGATCGAATTTTGTGGCTGTTTCAAAATGCCTCTTCTGTTTGTTGTTGAATATTAATTAGGTTGTCCTTACTAAGATTGCTTTTTGCAACCTTTATGACGGAGATGTAATGTGTCTTTATACAATCTGTTGCCAGAGATGATAATTTGGAGTTGGATCTGTTGCATACATCCGAATATAATCATGGTGTACAAATATGCAAATAACATCTTGGATATTGATATTTTTAAAGGTTTCACAATATATTTTCTCAGAATATTTTTTCAACAAAATTGTGTAACAACGATAATATGTATATTTGTACGGCGCGTTCCGTTGCCATTCTAATCCCGTTCGAATATTTTGAAATGTAGACGTGCAGTTCGTGTTGTTTTAGGTCTATATGGTAGGTCTATGCGTTAATTATTTGATCATTGTCGATACAAGAACTAAAGAATCCGTTTCACATAACAACCACAATACAATATGTAGAATTGCAGGTCTAACCATTCTGCCACCATCTTACAGGTGGAGACTGAATTGTCCTCCACCGGATAGGTGATCCTGCAGCGGACCATAAAATCTTCGCTACTTTCGAAGTTCCGTCCATAATGCACAACATGAACTTAAATTAATCTGGTCATATAAGTAGTACAAGATGTATATAGTCATTGTATCACTTTACTCAATAAACCGATTATCACCATTATTATTATCATTAAATAGCCTTGCGGTAGCCGAAGTTGGAAGGATACCCCCCCCCTATCGTGATTACAGTTACGCTTTTTTTTTTGTAGAATTAGTACTTTATCGTCGATATCCGGCGCTTCTATCATTGGGGATAATGTGGCAATGAAAAGGTAGAGTCATGAATGTTTTGGAAATTCAAAGAGGGTGATCAGTCTTCAGATATGGAAGAACACTGCGTGACCCTGGTCCGGAGGGGCGTCACATAAATCTCGGAATAAAGAGTGCATGGAACTTGTGAGGTCATACCCCATACGGGGTTCTCTTACTGGTGGATATATATTCTTTCTGGGAGGGGCCGGCAAAAATGATAAATCAACAAGTTAATAAATATAAAAAAAGAAACAAGTACACCTGAAGATTTGTCATTCCAGAACGTCCATCTGAAGATTCGTCACCTCGAGATAGCCCAACTAAAACATTTGAAGACTCACCCCATTTAGGTTAGGTAATGTTGGGTAAGGAATCGTCACCCTAGGATAGCCCACCTGAAGAAGTCACCCCAGAATTGCTCAGGTGATCCGAATAGATATGATAATAAATAAATTAATATTATGAACGAGTACATAGAAAGAAATAAGGGTGATATTTCGATGTCCAACGTTAGGGTTGTTTTAATAGCATGGATCAGCCCCAAGAATGGAGGAGTCGTGTCGACGAAAAAGTACGAGAAGGCACGGTCTTTCTCAAAGATTCTTGGCAGAGAAATATCATCTTGTATTTTATTTTGTATGCTTACTTTTCTAAATATTTAAGGAAAGTGCAAATAAAATGAGTTACAATTTCATTCACATTCTATCACTAATCTTCTGAATTATGTTTTTTTTAAGCATTGGAGGTTAAAAGCACGGGGGTGACTTTAATATATTTATCGAAAACCATGGTATGTTGAGGAAAACTTGGGTGAGATAAAGTACGAGAGGACGAGTGAAAGAAAGAATAGTAACGGTTGACAGACATCGTGGAACGGGCGGCGGAAGCGGGAAGCAACGTCCCCCCCCCTCCCGCCCCAAGCGGACACGGGTTGCGGACACGGGTTGGGGTGGGGGATTGTGGAGACGAGTAGGGTGGGAGTTATCGACGAAATCCTCGCCTATTCTAAATACCACCCCACCCCCCGACTTTTAACAGAGATGTCTTTTGATGGGAATGGGTGGGTACACGGAGGTTGGAGGCGATGTGGAGTGGCGTATAATCATTATAAAAAAAAAAAAAAATCTCGTACCCCATCCAATATAAATACAATGCAAACATATGCAAAGGATTATACAAACCTTGTTGATAGATTATTCGATATATTCAATCACTGAACAAAGGTAATTTTTATTTCAAATTAGAAATGACAATTAGGATACAATGAATACATATGCTTTCTCATTGTAAATATACAATACCATTGCACTGGCTATCATGTCTCGTACCCCAAGTAAGAACGATGGTCTTAGAGAAAGAAACTGAACAATTAACCACGTATATTTGCATCCGACTAAGGAGCAGAGGTTGTGCTTGCCTGACGATGCTACCATGAAAGTCATACGAGGCTCGGGTGGAAAAGGATGTTGACAAGAGTAGCGGGGGAGGAAGCGGAAGGCAGGTGGGCGGTGCACATCAAGCGGAGTATGAACTACGATCGAGTTCAACCAACGGTTCACCGCAAGACCGGCCCTCAGGCTGTACCTCTATTCCTCACTACGGTATTTCTTCGGTCGTGTTGCATTCTATGATTACCCTGTAGGTGTTGGCGTTGTATATGGATATTTGTTTTTTGTAATCCGCTGTAGAGGGCTCGTACCACACCAATCTGCTGGGGAGTGTTTTGTCGACTTTTAGATTCTCGGCGAAGTTGTTTGCCCCACGGGCTCGAGAATACTTTCCCAACAATGTTACATGTGGGAGTGGGATAGATTATAAATAAATAAATAAATAAACAAATATATAAATGAAATAAATAAATGAATAAGAAATAAAAATAAATAGAAAAAATAAAATAACTTTCGCAGTCTTCCGGGAAGTTATATAATATACATTTAATTAATCGATATACAATGTTTACTGTAAAGCTCTTTTCTGAATGTTTCATGGTGTAAAGGGCCCCATTCACGACGATTTTCAACCCCAAACCAGATTTCCAGCCCCAACCCAGACCAAATTTTCTCGTGTATGGGCTCCAACAACCTACATCGCAACCGCGATTTGCAGGTCGTGGTTGGAGTTGGAGTCGTTTAGATTTTCCTGATATTTTGTGGGTGGAGCTTCATGTCTGTGTTGGGGTTGGTGTGGTGAGTGGGTGCGGACAACCAAATCTATCACTTGTGCCCAAATTCTCGTACCGTGCGCTTGTAGCTGTAGTTGTGCTGCCTAAGTAAAAAAAATGGAAGCGTACAGTAAATATTTCGTAGGAGAGATTATTGAGATATATCGTCAACGTCCATGCCTGTGGAAAGTTGAAAGTAAAGAATACTCAAATAAAATGATGAGAAACAA
>NC_134786.1:15591168-15653668 GCF_046742065.1 Oratosquilla oratoria | reverse complement strand
GTATCTTTATGTAGTTGACTTGTTGCAGTACCAGCGAAATCTTTTCTAAAACTATTACGATCTGTTCATTTGTACCCTGCTTGTGTAGCAAGTTTGGTATTGCTATTTGTTCTACAGTTGAAGGCCTTCTTGTAATCTACAAAAGCTAAACACAAGAGGTATATTGTATTCAGTCATTTTCTCAATTAGTTGGTCTATCGCCTGCAAATGGTCTAGAGTTGAATATCCACTCCTACAGCTGCCTGATCTCTTGGTTGGTTTCCATCTAAAAACTTTAGTCTACTTGCAGTGAGCTTGGAGATTCTATACACATTTAATAGCAAGCAAATTGGTCAATAATTACCAAGGTCCTTTTGGTCTTTACAAAGCAAAATCACTATAGCATTGCACCACGCATCAGGAACACTTTTTTGATGTAAACACTGGGTGTACAATAGATCTAATTTAGTATGAACCAACTTCCCAGCACCTTTCATCAGATCTACCGATATACCATCTTCCCCGGGTGCTTTTCCTCTTTTCATATATTTTAAGAGCAAATTCTACTTCTTCCATTGTAATCTCTGGTACATTACTGTCTACAGATGAATTTACCAACTGTACTAGTCTTTGACAAGTAAAGCTCTTGGTAAAGTTCTTCTACTCATTTTACCGTTCCTGCCTTTAAAGATTTCTCCATTTCTATCTTTCAACCATATCATTTGCAGTCTTCCTAAAGCATGTCTGCACTTGGTCCCTTTAATACTTTTACCATTCCAAATAGTTTCTCTATTTCATCCATGTTTCTCATTTGTAGCTTTGGAGCATTTCCTTACCAAGAGGCATAGCGCCTTCAACAAATAACATATCTACAAGGTAATCACGTGGTTCAGTTATTTCATCGAAGGGCAAGAATTTCACAACTGTGCATGGACCAAATTCATAACCTTTGTCCACAAGACAACATACATTCCTGGACAGCAGCAACACAATATCTCATGCAGATCAAGCTAATGATGACACATTAAAGCACCTAAGGGACCCCATGTTGCTTATGAAGACTATTAACCCTGGAACTGTTCACCTCTACACCAACACAATCTGGCCCTTACTGCCCAAGAACCACTGTTACCCTCTATGCCGACTACATGACCTCTCACCCTGGAATACGAGTTTTGCAATGTATGATGCCATGCTTCATCTGGACTGGAACGAACAAGAACATTTGACACTGGACCTTCATCTACATGAAGTCTAAAGCGATGCATCACATCTCGCCTCCAGCAACCCTTAGTCACCCTCTTCCAGATTGGAACATGATCACATTGTAGGACCACTCCCTTCCTCCAATAGCTTTAATTACATCCTCACCTGTGTTTACATGTTGGCCTGAAGCAGTCCCACTTGCTGTTAGGCACACACTTTTGCCAACGCCTTTATCAACATTCAGTATGGCACTAGACCAAACATCTGACCAAGGGAACCTAAAAGTCCAAATTGTGGAGCAAATGATGTCCTTACTCAGTAGGCGCATTACAATAGCAAGCCATCACCTACACTCCAACAAGCTTGTCACACTTCAACCATCAGCTCAAGGTATCACTTGTTGCAATCTCATAAGACTGCAGTGACCAGACTGTATGTTGGTTCTCAGCAAACATCAATAAAGGAAGATTTCTGCCACTCAACTCTAGCAAACAGTGCTCCTTGTCAAGTACCGCTAAACAGCGCTGAAGTTAGCAGCAACAATGGGTTCCTGGACATAAAACATGTTATTAATGCAGTGTCAGAGCACTGCAGCATCCATAGATATCGTATGCTAAAAACCTTATTAACCAACGACAGATATTTTTGGACGAAGGCGCATTGTCCAGGCCCGTGCCACAGACAAATCTTCCGACAGATATCTCAACAGTTATCAAGAGGGCATGCAAAGAATGTAACCAATTGCCATAGCCACTGGTCACAAGAGGAAACACTCCTCTCAACTCTGAATACACAAATAAGAGGGAGTGTCTTAGCACTCCTGATGCTATGGTATTGTTTTCTGTTTACAATAAATGTTCCTCCTACCTGGTCACTAAGGAGGTAGTTCTAAAATACAGGTAAACGTCGACTTACGATTTTTCGACTTTACGATGACGACTACATGATATATTTACAAACCCCTGAGTTCCATATCTGGTTCGCACAGTAGGCGTCATGAGAAATGAGCAAGTGGATTCGCGACGCTTGCGAGGTATTCGGCGCATTTTACCTGTGGCTTATATTTATTGTAGTCGCCCCTGGTGTTTTTTTCGGGATTGAAGTTCTCTCTAAATCAGTGCCCCGAATTCCATTCTCTGTGGTTTTCAAAATTCCCGCGGGTGAAAGAGAACTCGCAGTCATCTTTTTAAGTTGTTGACTATATTCTTATGATGAGTATTATTAACGAGCTTAATAGTCGTCCTCAGCACTTTTATCTGACAGTACTTTTAAGGATACAAGTTTTCTGTATCACTATTAGTGCTTAACAGCTAAATGTATATAACAGGAAATACCCTTAACATATTTGTTAGCGCTAACAAGTTTTGTGTATACGGCCCCAAAGGATAAAAATAATTAAATAAGACTACTCCTCCACAGTGCTCCTTTACAGCACCTCTCTCCAGCAACCACAAGGGTTCCTGGAATGAATCCGTGTCACAGCACTTCAGCATCCAAGACTATGCTAAAAACCTTAAGGATACAGTACAGAAGCTCCAGCCAGTGCCTCAACAGCCTTAGGATTTCTCACAGTTATCAAGAGGGCATGCAAAGAATGTAACCAATTGCCATAGCACTGGTCAAGCCGGCATTTCTATCGAAACCTAATGTCTCCATCGTAAACGTGCACAATACGTTTACCTGTATGTGGCAGGACTTGTTGACGTCACCCTCATTTCTTGCAACATATGTAAATTATATTCCTTTCCAGCAATTTTCATGCATTTTGTTCTTGTAGACAGTCCATAGTAATCACACATGGAATCCCATTAGCAATGGCTATAATCTATCAAATACTTTACAAGCAAACAATTCATTTTAACTGACCACCAAGCACTTGACTGAAAATTGCTCCAAGGGCCAAAGGCAGTCTTAAATGATATTGTAGATATAGTTCCCAGACATTGAAAGCCCTACTCCCCCCTCCCCCATGCTGAGTATGGTGCGAATTTTTTTTTTTTTTCTTCTGCTGCTGCAGTTGTTTCAAACAGTTTCAGAGGCCAGCAGTTGCTTGAGTGGAAACAACTGCCACAGCCAGAGATATTTCAATACATTGTGAATATTGTTCACCATCATGCAAAAATGGAGAAACCCATTTGGTCCACATCGCGACCATCCCCCACTTGCAGCTATCACTTGGCATCTCCCCTGATCAACAAACACTACCCTTTACTCGATATTTTTTGGGCATTAAAACAAGTAAAATATAATTTAGCTTTATTAATTAGAATTTAGAATCCTTATAGATAAAAATTAAGTACACAACATTGTTGCTATCTATCTATACCAAGGGCATCCCCCTTGTAAAGGAGGTAGTGAAGTCAAAGGCAGACCCATCCCCGTTCACCACCGTTGTCCCCCATACTGAGGTATTGACTTCATGTCACATTATGTAACCAATGCATTAGGGACTCTTGGGGCACCCCTATGGACAAGCACCACAATTATGTCCATGTTAAAGTAAAATATTCTCTGAGGAATGATGCTACTTTTGTATCTATAATCTCTTCATCTAGGGTAGGCTCCATGTTATTGTGAGGTTAACCCATTAAACTCCGATGACAAGATGTCTTGTCATTTGGTCAAATTAAACAAAAAATCATAAAACACCAAAATGTTTGATCAAAGACCAGAAATATATGACGTCAGTCCTCGCACGAAGCGAAAACTGACGCCATATTTTTCTGGTGTTTGATCAAACATTTTGGTGTTTTATGATTTTTTGTTTAATTTGACCAAATGACAAGACATCTTGTCATCGGAGTTTAATGGGTTAAAAGATCTATATTACATAGAGACCTTAGGATGAAGTAGTGTGTGCAATCTGGCTCTTGGGCACTGCTGTTTTTGATTGTAAGGAGGTTGTTAAATGGGAGTGAAAAAGATCATGCAAGTGGTTTCTACTTGACAAATTAGGGTGGGGAAGTGAAAGCATATCCATACTCAATCCACTTTGTGTGGCTGGGAACAGCCACTGGATCAACTTAAGTCACTTGTAAAATGCTACAGCATGGCAGTGTGGGGAGTTTGGTGTCTTGTGTGGTGATGGCAGGTATGACCATTTAGTGAACTCCTATCCTTGTGTAATTGAAAGTGAATTTCATAAATGGTTTGGAGTGCAAGGTAGCAGGAAGGAACTGGTAGGGAGAAATGTATTGGGATAGAAATTATGATAGTGAACTAGGTTTAAGACAAGATGCACAAGTATATGTGGTGCTGGGTGGCAAGGTGCTTGGGGGGACTTGACAGCTGAGGAAGGGCTGTAGATTTTAAGTAGGTGAAATGCAAGGCAAGTACTATATCTAGGCTGATAATACAACTTGGCTACCTCCCTTGTAAGGTGGAATAACCCACCTCTTTTTGTGTGTGTGTGTGTGTGTGTGTGTGTGTGTGTGTGTGTGTGTGTGTCTGTGTGTCTGTGTGTGTGTCTGTGTGTGTGTCTGTGTGTCTGTGTGTGTGTGTGTGTGTGTGTGTGTGTGTGTGTCTGTCTGTGTGTGTGTGTGTGTGTAAAACAAACATCTGTTTGACTAGCTACTCTTATGTTTGTACTACAACTGTTTTCATGCATCTACATCCAGAATGTTAGTACAACACCACCTTTGCTCATTAGGCCTACATACAAACTAATAGTACTCCAGGTGATCTGCCCAAATGGAATTCTAGACTAAACTGGACATACAATCTCTCAACCTAATTTCTGGAAAAGTCTCAAACACACACAATTTAGTGCGAGTTGTCGTCAACTCTACCCATCACTAGTATCAGAGAGCATACATGTCCCTTACCTCAGATATTCCCAGTGGTGCCTGAGTAACAAGCACTACAAGCCACCCACTTAGGTACTAAGTTGCTTATTGTAGCTAATGCAAGGCGCCCAAAAAAAAAAAAAAAAAAAAAAAAAAAAAAATTACTTCAATGCTGCCTAGTGGTACTACTATCACATGGCTTACCTACTGGGTGACCATCGTTGTTTATTTTTAATGATGAGGGGCAGACCTGCAATAAAAGATCATGGGTATTATACAAACAGCTTGTAACTGGTGCAAGCTCCCCTTCCCATTACTCTACACTGGTGTCTAACACTAATAGGAAATACAACAGTGATGTAGTCTAATACTAATAGGAAATACAAGTGTAGAGAGGACAAGTGAAAGGTGTGGCTATACTAGTAAGGGAAGAGATGGGTAAACGTGTGGTGGAGTGAAAGGTTTCTTCAAGGTGAGGATTCTGCATATGCTTTATTGCTACTGGTGTCCAGCCAGTGAACTTCATGCTACTGCAAATCCTTTCATTTTCATAATACCATCCACCCATCATGACTACTTTGGACATGTTCACCTTAATTATGGCACAGGTAAACAGCTTTGAGAACCTGCTTCCTATAAGGTACTTTACTCTTGCCCCCTCACTGGCACCAATGTTTACCCACAGAAGATATCTGGTGTGGCAGAGGGGGCTTTACATATGTTTTACATAAGTACTTTTGTACTTTTATTGCCAAATTTCAATACACCTGCAGTAGAATCCCCTTTATTCTTGTTACACCCGAAGATAAATGGGGTTATCACATGAAGATAATTTTTACATTCCAAACTTCCATTCTCCCTTATAAAGCCCAGGGAACACCAATAAACTAAACTCTATGATTACCCTGAAATTAAAGAAAACCTTTCTAGTCTGAACTGTCATCACACAAACAATATTAAATTCAAATTAAACGCTGCCAACACAAGAACAGAACATGCATATCAAAAGGACTTTTCCTCCTTACATGAACTATGTGACTAAAGAAATAAAACTAAAACTTGCCTACTTAAGACTGGATTCCAACAAAACATTCAGCTCTTGACTGGACAGAACTTCAAACTTACACCAGTGCCTGAAACAAAAAATAGGTTTAAATACATTTTACATTAATCTTATCACCCTGGTTACCCTTTCATCTTTCTGCTCAAGCCTTGGTCACACTAGCTTCTGAAATCAGTGGATCCAGTGACAACTTGATTGGCCAGCCATTTGTAGTGCACTAGCTACCAATTCTCGATGCTTTTAAGTTGTTGCACAGATGGTTTTTCCCTGGCATCTGGTGCTAGCAATAGTGGTAGATGAGTGGGAGGTATTAACATCTCCAATAAGAGTCAAATTCTCGCAGAAAGCATTACATGCCTGATGTACAATGATGCATCACACTACTTGTTTTATAAAAAAAAAGTTACAGGTGTATTACTCTTTTCTTTCACTCTGAATGTTAATAACCATAGAAAATATGATCAGGCCAGTTTACAGAGCATGGGTCACTCCGCTACAACTACAAAATAAATATAATCAAGAAGCTGATGCCGGCATCCTCATATCACTCGCTCTTCATGATGCCTATGTAGGCATCATCATATCAAAGGGATTAAGAAACTAAATTATTCAGCATATATACAACATTACATTTTTTCAAAGGACTTAATGAGGGAGATGATGCAAGAAAATTCAAACAAATTTCAAGGAAATAAACATCTGTTTCCGTATGACCTATGGTATGCAAGCAAAACATACATACATACATATACCAAGGCTTTTTCCCCCTTCCAAGGGAGGTAGCCAAAAAGGGAAAGGCATAAAAACACTCCCACCCATTTCATCCCTAAATACACTCCACACCCCTCCCACCCTTCCTCTCATCTGAGCACCTCCTGGATGCAAGCAAAACAAATCTGTTAAAAATTTATTTGTTCCATAAAGCTATTCACAGAAAAAGTTAACTAGCATGACAATATCTGGAATATCAAACATCCCTACTACTAGATAAAGAGACAAGGCTGGTGTTGCTGTCATGATCGGCCGATTCTGCTAGTGGAATTGGTGAGTAGTGCAATCACACAACTGCACGTATTGCTGTCAAGCCAGGGAAAATAAGTCTACTGTTAACAATAGCAAGTGTGACCACAGCTTCACAGCTCAACTTTGCACATACAGCCTCCCTCCTACACTCTAATCCCTGGTACTCTGGAACTGAGCCCATTCACTTGGCACACTAAACACAGCTGGACACAGACCTCATCCTAGTTTCTGGTCACATCTCAATTGTAATCCCATCATATATGAGCACATCTACAGTAGACTGCTGCCCCCCTTCAAAACAATTAAAAAAATGCTCACCTCAATCACAACTCCCTGTGGAGCGACCCAGCCTCCAAACAAGGACAATTTATTCCTTCACCCTTTCACACAAGTGACAAACATTGAAAGCTCCCCACTACTCCTTAAGCTAGCAACAATGTCCAGGACTAATAGCAAGTACTATAGTTCAATAGTCCTTCCCAGTCAGACCTATGGACAGCCTGAAGACTTCACATTAGCCCAGTTCCTACAAGTTTTCTGTCAATGAACTTACTTTCACCACATACCACCACCATGACTGGCTACTTTGGCCAATGTCCACCTTAATTATGGCACAGGTAAACTGCTTTGAGAACCTGCTTCCTGTAAGGTGCCTTACTCTTGCCCCCTCACTGGCACCATTATTTACCCATTGAGGATATCTGGTGTGGCAGAGAGGGCTTTATGCATATTTAATATAGTACTTTTTAGTTCCCGTCTGGGGTATTGGCTGCATGTTATTGTGGGGTTAAATGCTGCTCAGTAGCATGCATCTGATACTTTAGGGTCTATATTGGGTGCCCCTATGGATGACAGCCACACATTTTGTTTGTGATAAGTAGAAATCTATTCATGAAAAAAAAAAAAAAAAAATCATACTTTATTTTACTGCAACTGTCCCCTTCACTCTTAATGCTGTCCTGTACCACTTCCCTAAACATTTACTTTTTTCACAAAACCCTGCAGTGGGGAACAAGAATACTGTCACCGATGGTTCCCACTCAAGTTGTAAACGGAGACAAAACAGAGAAGGAAAAAGAGATGGGGGTGGGGTGGGTGGGGTGTTACAACATGTATAAAGAAGATAAACTAACCTTAATAATAATTTAGGATTCCAACAGACATCCACTCCTGTGCTTAATCCACTGGTTCAAATGCAAAGAGCTTCAAGCTCCTACATCAGTGCCTGAAACAAAACTAGTTTCAAACACTTTACATCAACCTTACATTACCTAAAATAAAAAAACGAACCGCTCAGATCTCATAATCTTTGCACATACGGCCTACTTCCCACACTCAACAGAACCTTGGGACTCTGCAACCCAGATTAGTCTGAATTGAGTTATGGACTAAGCCACCTCACTCATCACACTTAATGAAGCTGGACACAGGATTTCTCAACCTAGCTTCTGGGCAAGTCTCAAACACACACACTCAAGTGCGTGTTATCATCAACTATTCCCATCACTGGTAACCACATGGGTTTTCTGGTATCCTGCACCTCTATGCAGAGGCTGCCCTGCAAGAGCATATGTGTCCCTTGTCTCAGACCTTCCCAGGGGAGCTTGAGTAACGAGTACTCCGACCTGACCCCTAGAGTGAGTTTGAATTGCTTTGTCACCAAGGTTCCAAAGAGCAGGGCTATCCTTTGCAAGAGTTCTTTGTCATCATAGCTTATGCACAATATACACAACAATGAATTGTACCCTACCTGTACTCCCTTTTGTTTTATTTCTAACCACTGCTTCTGCTACATAGTGGCATGTCACATTGTGTTCTTTACTGGGTACTTTAGGACATGACCAATCATCAAAGTCAATGGAGAACACAATGGTGGTGTATCTGTAATGAGAGGTTGAGGGTTACTATAAACCTTTTGGTATATATGTATATAAATATATATACATAGTATCTCTCCACTCCAATCAGCAGCAAACAACAAACAGTCACCTGCCTATGTACCTCTACAAAAGCCCCCCCCCCCCTCCAATAAGGAAGGTAACCAGCCAAGCATGAACTCAACCCATTTGTTTCCCTTTATTTTAGCTCCTGTACTATAAATCCATACAAAACACACTGATCACAACCAAGTCCCTATTCCATTATCTAGAGAAACAAGAACCACATTTACATGCTTGCATTCAAGTCACCATTCAACCAGCTCTGAATACTCCTAACTACAGAAAACAATTTGGCTCAAATTGGGATGATTGAAGGTTGACCGACCTAAGCAGTGTTAATTTGGGACATGGATGACCCTTCATCCATGAACACCCATGACAGGAGGAACAATGCATTTTGGATAGATGATATGGGGTGGAAGATGGATGTATGCTGCATCTCACTGTATACATGAGAGAAGAGGCATTCTGGTAAACATATGTACTGCTTTTATCCATGTAATATGTCCACCTTAATTATGGCACAGGCAATCTGCTCGAGAACCTGCTTCCTATAAGGTGTAACACTCTTGCCCTCTCACTGGCACCAATGTCTATCCATAGTGAATATCTGGTGTGGCAGAGAGGGCTAACATGTGCACCTGCTTAACATCCACGTCATTTTACGTTGATTATACAAGTAAAAGGATCTTTATTTTCTCCAATGACACCAGATAGATAAGAATGGGTATCCCATCACTTACGAGGCTATATGCTTTATTGAAAGTCCAATACAAATCCTGGATCATGGGACTACAATGAATCCATACTCCTTTGCTACAACTCCATTTAAATTTTTAGACTAGTCCCAAGGTAAAGTTCCCCAACACTAGCACAATCTGCCTGGCAGGATATACCATATCCTTAGATAGTCACCAAACTCTTGTGTCTGAACACTTCATAAAAGCAATAATAGTATGCATACATATAACAGCTTTTCCCCCCCTTACAATGGGGGGTAGCCAAAAACACAGACATAAAATCCACTCCCATCCATTCCATCCCCATTCACCTCCCTCTTATCTTGGCTCCTTCTGGATATGGTCATCCCTGTATCTAGCCCACTGCCCTGGGTCAGAAGCAATGTAGCAAGACACACCAAGGCTACTTCATTTAATCAGCAACCCCCCTCCCTTCTCCATCCCCTCATGCAGAAAAAGATGAGGGCTCCAGTAAATTATAATTCACACAACTCCCTCACCCTTCATCCCCAAATGTAACCATTCTCCACTCACCCCTATCTTCTGTCTTCTCCCTTCCTCAACAGACTCTTCCCTCTTTACCAATACCCCTTTCACCCGTCCATCCATTTCGTTCTTGGTTGCCCCCTCACATTCCTTCCTTCCACCTTTTACTAATCTTTCTTCACTCATTCTCTCCACTTGACCAAAAACAATCCCAACTCTTTCATCAACCCTATCTCCCAACTCCTTTTCCAGCCACACTTTCCTCCTCTCCTCATTTTTCATTCTATACAACCTAGTAACTCCTACAATATATTTCTGGCATTTCATCTCGCATTTAAACTATGTTCCATGTTTCTGCCTCCATCATATAACCTCCTCTTTGCATCCATTCCCAAATCGTCTATTTCTCAATACACTTTTCAATCCTCCAAGGCATTTACTTGCTCCTCTCAATCTACATTCAACCTCAACTCCCTTTCCTGCCACATTCACATCCAAGTATCTAAAGCTATCCACTTCCTCCAGCAATTATAGGAATAAAAAATTATTACTGTGGATAAACAAATGACAGCAACACTGACCTTCAATTCTGGATATCAAAAACAAGCCTCTGTGGTATCAACCATCCAAGTTGAGACATCAGTATATCTGAAAGAAAACTTATTTTCATACACATATTCAACCAGTCTTTATTGCCTAAAATCGAACCGCTCAGATCTCATAATCTTTGCACATACGGCCTACTTCCCACACTCAACAGAACCTTGGGACTCTGCAACCCAGATTAGTCTGAATTGAGTTATGGACTAAGCCACCTCACTCATCACACTTAATAAAGCTGGACACAGGATCTCTCAACCTAGCTTCTGGGCAAGTCTCAAACACACACACTCAAGTGCGTGTTATCATCAACTATTCCCATCA
Source organism: Oratosquilla oratoria (assembly GCF_046742065.1). Taxonomy (NCBI): domain Eukaryota; kingdom Metazoa; phylum Arthropoda; class Malacostraca; order Stomatopoda; family Squillidae; genus Oratosquilla; species Oratosquilla oratoria. The sequence goes on along the minus strand of NC_134786.1, from coordinate 15,642,522 downwards.
CTGGTAACCACATGGGTTTTCTGGTAACCTGCACCTCTATGTAGAGGCCGCCCTGCAAGAGCATATGTATCCCTTGTCTCAGACCTTCCCAGGGGAGCTTGAGTAACGAGTACTCCGACCTGACCCCTAGAGTGAGTTTGAATTGCTTTGTCACCAAGGTTCCAAAGAGCAGGGCTATCCTTCGCAAGAGTTCTTTGTCATCATAGCTTATGCACAATATAGACAACAAGGAATTGTACCCTACCTGTACTCCCTTTGTTTTATTTCTAACCACTGCTTCTGCTACATAGTGGCATGTCACATTGTGTTCTTTACTGGGTACTTCAGGACAACGTGACCAATCATCAAAGTCAATGGGGAACCAAAGCAAACTCCTTCATTTTCAACCTAGAAAATACAGAAAATTATGTGAACATGGCACATAATACAATTCAGTAAATATATTTCAAGTACAAGAATATACTCAGTGTCTTCGATATCTTCAAATTCTTTCAGCTGGGGAAAGAAGAACATTATTCATCATGTAAAGCAACAAGTATGACAAGACATCTTAATAACTAACCTCTTATTGCTACAGTGGATTATCTTCCACTGAAAACTTCATCTATTCATGGCTCATCCACCAGCACATAGGTACTGACTGGAATCTGCTGAAACCTGGACCGCAACCTGAAAAACCATAAGAACAAGTGTTAGATAGAATGCAAGAGAAAATGCACAAACACGTTAACTTAATGTACACGCACACCAGCAGCACAAGATTAAGCTCCTAGGCAAGCTTAATAATTTTACATACATATACCAAGGCTTTTTTCCCCCTTACAAGGGAGGTAGCCAAAAAGGTAAAGGCATAAAATAATTTCCACCCATTCCATCCCTGAATACACTCGACACCCCTCCACCCTCCCTCTTATCTGAGCACCTCCTGGATGACATACATACATACATTACATATATATACACACACACACAAAGGTCTTCTTTCTTTACGAGAGACGTAGTAATATCAAGGTATGCACCCACTCCCACCTCTTAGGCTCCTTGAGGATACACCAGCCTACAAAGCTATGGTGAATTTTTCAGATAATTCATATGTAGATAGCAAAATGACACAAGCCCCCCTTAAACTTTGAGAAACCAGTTCAGGTTATCTTCAGCCCAGTCTACAGACAATGTACAAATCCCCAAGGTTGCATCATCAGTTCAAGTTTAAGGTATTGATTGGTTTTGAAGAGGCAGCTAGGTGTCGATTCTCCCTGATCACTTAAGAACTAGGCCCCAATGGTCATTTAAACTGACAAAGAATCAGGTCCGTAATCTACTAACCTTCCCTATCACCAGGTACTCTTCCACATTCCATTTGTAGAGATGATTTTTTTTGGTTCATTCTGCTACAGGTGACTATATTTTGGCTTTATTTCCTTTTTGAGGAGTTGCCCAAAGGGATTCTCCATGGCTCCTGATGGGACAAACAATTGGGGGTAAGGACGACAAAAGTTTTTCACACAAATCTGAATTACATAAGCTGGCTTACTTCAGAACGCTGTGGGAAAGTTGTCTTCAGTAATCAAGACAAAAAAACAATCATCACTATATTAATTTTTTTTTCTATACGTTTTCCCATGCAACTAACCTTGTGAATCTTTTCGTCATTAAGCCCCGAAAAGATTAATATCTTCACAATTTGGGAAACGAGGCAATGCATCCTTTTTGCATCTGACTTCTCTCAGAATACTGTGGATATGTTGTCTTCAGAAATCTAGAAGATTATAAGCTCAAAAATGCTTTCACTTTTTACAAAGGATTACAAAGGCAAAGCATGCCGACAGGAGACCTTTTGATCCATATCTAGGTCGGATGCAAAAAAAAAAAAAAAAAAAAAAAAAAAAAAAAAAAAAAAATCATATTAATAATAAATTAAAACTATAACAATGTAAATAACAATTAAAATACATAAATAAATGCATTGGTATAGTTGATTAACAAACAAACAGGTAAATAGTAAATGATAATAAATTGACATATAACTAATAAAAAATGAAAATCAGACAGACAAATTATAACAAAACAAAAACAAATAATATAACATAAATTATAATAATTACAGCATCTTACTTAGGTATTTATCTAAATGATTCTTAAAGCTTCGAACTGAACTACATTGCACTACCTGTGCAGGAAGTTTATTCCATTCATTAACTACACGGTTGGCAAAGTTGTTTCTACCTACTTCCAAATTGAATCTATTTCCGGACAGTTTGAGACCATTGTTTCTTGTCTGATTCTCATTCAATGTGAAAATTTTGTCACTTTTGATGTTGTCAATTCCCTTTAAAATCTTAAAGACCTGTATCAAGTCACCTCTGAGTCTACGCTTTTTTAGGGAAAACAGATTTATGTGCTTAAGTCGATTTTCGTATGATTTATTTTTGATATTTGGAATCAGTTTTGTGGCTCGCCGTTGTACCTTTTCCAGTCTGTCAATGTCTTTAATGAGATTCGGTGACCATACGGAAACAGCATATTCCAAATGTGGACGAACTAACGATTTATATAGCTTGTTAATGAGTGATGGACTTTTGGAATCAAAAGATCGCGCAATCAATCCCAGAATCTTATTTGCTTTCTCAGAGGCTGAAATACACTGCTTGGATGATTTGAGGTCGTTACTGATAATTACGCCGAGATCTTTTTCACTATCCACTTTTGTTAACGAATTTCCAAATAACTTGTAATCGTACTTACTGTTATTTTTACCTATGTGCATTACCTTGCATTTACTTGTGTTAAATTTCATTAGCCACTTTTCAGACCATTGCTGTAATTGATCTAAATCTTCTTGAATATCTAATACTGCTCTGGCCAGTGTTCTTTCATTCACCTTAGGATCAATTTCTTTTTTGAGTCGTTCAAAGTGATCCTCCATGGCTTCTGATAGGACAGGCAATAGGGAGTAAGAATGACAAAAACTTCACACAAATCTCAATTTCATAAGCCGACTAATTTCAGAACGCTGTGGGAAAGTTGTCTTCAGTAATCAAGACAAAAAAAAAATTTCATCACTGTATTAATTTATTTTTTCTATACGTTTTCCCATGCAACTAACCTTGTGAGCCCTTTCATCATTAAGCCCCAAAAAGATTAATATCTTCACAACTTGGGAAACGAGGCAATGCATCCTTTTTGCATCTGACTTCTCTCAGAATGCTGTGGGTATGTTGTCTTCAGAAATCTAGAAGATTATAAGCTCAAAAATGCAGTCACTTTTCTAATACTGCTCTGGCCAGTGTTCTTTCATTCACCTTAGGATCAATTTCTTTTTTGAGTCGTTCAAAGTGATCCTCCATGGCTTCTGATAGGACAGGCAATAGGGAGTAAGAATGACAAAAACTTCACACAAATCTCAATTTCATAAGCTGACTAATTTCAGAACGCTGTGGGAAAGTTGTCTTCAGTAATCAAGACAAAAAAAAAATTTCATCACTATTAATTTTTTTTTTTCTATACGTTTCCCCATGCAACTAACCTTGTGAACCCTTTCGTCATTAAGCCCCAAAAAGATTAATATCTTCACAACTTGGGAAACGAGGCAATGCATCCTTTTTGCATCTGACTTCTCTCAGAATGCTGTGGGTATGTTGTCTTCAGAAATCTAGAAGATTATAAGCTCAAAAATGCTTTCACTTTTCTAATACTGCTCTGGCCAGTGTTCTTTCATTCACCTTAGGCTCAATTTCTTTTTTGAGTCGTTCAAAGTGATCCTCCACGGCTCCTGATAGGACAGACAATAGGGAGTAAGAATGACAAGTGCTTCACACAAATCTCAATTTCATAAGCTGACTAATTTCAGAACGCTGTGGGAAAGTTGTCTTCAGTAATCAAGACAAGAAAAAATTCATCATTATATTCAATTTTTTTCTTTTTTCTTTTGTAGGTTTCCTCACATAGAACTAACCTTGAATAGTCTGGGTGAATCCTTCTTTCTTCATTAAGCCCTGAAAAGAGGAAATATTTTCACAATTCGGAAACGAGGCAATGCACTCTTTATATGCATACGAGTTCTCTCAGAACGCTGTGGGAAAGTTGTCTTCAGTAATCAAGACAAAAAAAAATTCATCATTGTATTCTTCAGAAATCTAGAAGATTATGTTCATCAAAATAAAAATGCTGTCAATTAAGTCACTTTTCTAATACTGTTTTGGCTAATGTAATTTCATTCACCGTAGGAGCCATTAAAATTTCACCTTAGGAGCCATTAAAATGGCCAAGTTTTAGAAGAAAAACAAGAAAATCCACTCACTTTTTCCTGGTAGTTACCATTAATGTCTAAAACTGGTCCCACGTTTTACTTCAACCTTGTACTCGACAATCTTAAAATCTTCTCAACTGTAATCAAACCACGTCCATGGTTTCTACAAAGATCCTGTAAACATTAAACTAAGTTGGTGATTTTGCTCATAAATTCCAACAACTACAATCATCAGAATGATGTGGTAAGGTGATCTTCATGTATAAAGACATGTTCATCATTTTACAAAAGGATGGGAAAAATAAAATCTTTCACCCACATGGTTCTAATATGGGATAGGGTGTTTCCTTCAATTTAAAGTTTTCTAATTTTTCTAAAGCAATATTATTGACTTAATGAAATAACACAATACTTACTTCTCCATTCTGGAATAAAAAAGTCAACTTGGGCTCAACTCTACACAGCTTTGACCAATACCCGAAATCACAGCTGTAGACCTAAAAGAAAATTAGTTTTAGACAAAGTCATGAATTAATTGTTTTTGTACAACACAAAATCGAACCGCTCAGATCTCATAATCTTTGCACATACGGCCTACTTCCCACACTCAACAGAACCTTGGGACTCTGCAACCCAGATTAGTCTGAATTGAGTTATGGACTAAGCCACCTCACTCATCACACTTAATGAAGCTGGACACAGGATTTCTCAACCTAGCTTCTGGGCAAGTCTCAAACACACACACTCAAGTGCATGTTATCATCAACTATTCCCATCACTGGTAACCACATGGGTTTTCTGGTATCCTGCACCTCTATGCAGAGGCCGCCCTGCAAGAGCATACATGTCCCTTGTCTCAGACCTTCCCAGGGGAGCTTGAGTAACGAGTACTCCGACCTGACCCCTAGAGTGAGTTTGAATTGCTTTGTCACCAAGGTTCCAAAGAGCAGGGCTATCCTTTGCAAGAGTTCTTTGTCATCATAGCTTATAAGAATGCATTACAACTAAAACCAATACTTTACCTTGATATTCACTTATTCCTCCGATGATAAAAACCACCATCTGTAGAAGAACACGTCTTCAGAAGATATGACATAATCCATATAGTTTTCTACATACATGTAACAAAAGATCCTTTCCCCTTATAGGGGAAGAAGATAGGGGTGGTGGCCCAGTCAAGGCATGAACCCGGCCTTCACAACCATCCCATACCCATGTTGTAACCTAATCTTAGCTCCTTGCAGATAAACGATCATCCATGTCCACCACTAACTGCTTGGGTCAAGAGCAGTGCAATGACACTAATGCAGGGCCCAGCAGCCTAAAACAAGTAGTTAGCCAATACTTCAATTACCAGAAACCCTCTTCCCTAATCCCCTCCAGAATTCAGAGCAGAGAAGGAATCACTTTGGGCTAATAGCCCTCTTCACCCACACCTCTCCCATGTTTAACAAGTATTCCCCTTTCATCCAAGGGCCTTCACCCCATCTTTCTTCCCTTCAAAGCTCACTCCATCCACCTTAATGCCCCACACTTTTTGTTAGTCTTCTTTATTAGGAAAAGGGGAGAAGGGAGAAAAAAGGAAAAGGGGGAGAAGGAGTGAAAAAGGAAATAATGACAAGTGTGTGTGTGTGTGGTTGAAGAGTGCGAGAGAAAGGAAATTGTGAGTGTGTGGAGGGGGGGGTGTGAAAAAGGCAGAAAAAAGTATAGAAAGTAAATTTCATTACTGAAAGCAATTTTAATATCTACACTTACCTCTCCATTGACTGGTTTGATCACAAAAAATCTTCACAGTTGTAGTGAACGTCCCGCATCACCATTTTAATGGTCCTCTTAGTTCTGCAATTATATCAGCCTTGTTAAAAATACATGTAAAAAGTTTCTCCAGTATCCAATTAGTATCATAAAAAAATATACAATAATAACATTTCAGAGTCTTCATGCTCTTCACACTATTTCAGTTGGGGAAAGAAGAACATTGATCATCATGTCAATCTTATACAGAAAAAAATAAATAAATAATAAAATAAATAAATAAAATGAAAAATAAACAAGTAAATAAAATACAATTATATCAATAGAAGGGAACAGAGATGGAAGACTACAAATATCAGTGCTAGCAAGTAATTCTCATGTCTACACTTACTTTTCCATTAATGAACAATTAGACAAAAATCCTCTTCCAGTTACAGTAGATTCCACGCATAATCATTTCTATAATGTACTTAGTTCTATAACTGTATCAGCCCTGTTAAAACATATACGAGTTAATCCAGTATCTAAATAGTATTTAATAAAAATGTACACAATTATAATATTTCAGTGTCTTCATGCTCTTCACAATATTTCAGTTGGGGAAAGAAGAACATTGATCATCATGTCAGGTCTTAAAAAAAATTATATCAATTGAGGGAAACAGAGGGGAGACAACAAATATCAGTGTTAGCAAGTAATTCTAATGTCTACACTTACCTTTCCATTAATGAACAATTACACAAAAATCCTCTTCACAGTTACAGTAAATTCCACGCATAACCATTTCTATAATGTACTTAGTTCTATAACTGTATCAGCCCTGTTAAAACATATACGAGTTAATCCAGTATCTAAATAGTATTTAATATAAATGTACAATTATAATATTTCAGTGTCTTCATGCTCTTCACAATATTTCAGCTGGGGAAAGAAGAACATTGATCATCATGACAGTCTTAAAAAAAATTATATCGATTGAGGGAAACAGAGAGGGGAGACTACAAATATCAGTGCTAGCAAGTAATTCCAATGTCTACACTTACCTTTCCACTGACAAACAATTACACAAAAATCCTCTTTGCAGTTACGGTAAATTCCACGCATCACCATTTCTATAATGTGCTTAGTTCTATAACTGTATCAGCCCTGTTAAAACATATACGAGTTAATCCAGTATCTAAATAGTATTTAATAAAAATGTACACAATTATAATATTTCAGTGTCTTCATGCTCTTCACAATATTTCAGTTGGGGAAAGAAGAACATTGATCATCATGTCAGGTCTTAAAAAAAATTATATCAATTGAGGGAAACAGAGGGGAGACAACAAATATCAGTGCTAGCAAGTAATTCTAATGTCTACACTTACCTTTCCATTAATGAACAATTACACAAAAATCCTCTTCACAGTTACAGTAAATTCCACGCATAACCATTTCTATAATGTACTTAGTTCTATAACTGTATCAGCCCTGTTAAAACATATACGAGTTAATCCAGTATCTAAATAGTATTTAATATAAATGTACAATTATAATATTTCAGTGTCTTCATGCTCTTCACAATATTTCAGCTGGGGAAAGAAGAACATTGATCATCATGACAGTCTTAAAAAAAATTATATCGATTGAGGGAAACAGAGAGGGGAGACTACAAATATCAGTGCTAGCAAGTAATTCCAATGTCTACACTTACCTTTCCACTGACAAACAATTACACAAAAATCCTCTTTGCAGTTACGGTAAATTCCACGCATCACTATTTCTATAATGTGCTTAGTTCTATAACTGTATCAGCCCTGTTAAAACATATACGAGTTAATCCAGTATCTAAACAGTATTTTATAAGAATGTACAATTATAACATTTCAGTGTCTTCATGCTCTTCACAATATTTCAGTTGGGGAAAGAAGAACATTGATCATCATGTCAGTCTTAAGAAATTATATCAATTGAGGGAAACTGAGGGGAGACTCCAAATATCAGTGCTAGCAAGTAATTCTAATGTCTACACTTACTTTTCCATTAACGAACAATTACACAAAAATCCTCTTCAGTTACAGTAAATTCTGCACACCACCGTTTCTATAATGTACTTAGTTCTGTAATTCTATCAGCCCTGTTGAGACATGTACAAGTTAATCTAGTATCTAAATAGTATTTCATAAAAATATACAATTATAACATTTCAGAGTCTTCATGCTCTTCACACTATTTCAGTTGGGGAAAGAAGAACATTGATCATCATTCCAGTCTTTTGTGGGAAACAAAGGGGAGACTATGTCTATACTTACCTTTCCACTGATGAACAATAACAAAAATACTCTTCACAGTTACAGTAAATTCTGCGCATCACTCATTTCTATCATGTACTTCATTCTGTAACTGTATCAGCCCTGTTAAAACATTTTCAAGTTAATCCAATATCTCAATAGTATTTTATAAAAATATACAAATTAAATACTTCAGAGTCTTCATGCTCTTCACATTATTTCAGTTGGGGAAAGAAGAACATTGATCATCATTCTTATCTTAAACGATCTCTTTCAAACATATATTCATACCTTAACAATAGTTTGGTTTTCTTTTCTGTAGTGGATTTGAAATAAATATAATGCAGTTTGATGTACATGCTAGCAGAATCACCTTACCATCTGAAAAGAAGCAAGGAGGTTTAGGCTACAGATAAGGCTAAGTCGACAGACATTATATAAAGTTCCTTAAGATTCTTTCCCCTCTTCTGAATATTTCAGTTGGGTAAAGAAAAAACATGATCATATACTTATTGGCTAGATAAGTCTTTAATGCATGTCTTATGGACAAGAATGTACTAGAGGACTGGAGGTGCATGCATAGTTCCATTATACAAACGAAAACGTACATATACCATAGGCTTTTTTCACACTTACAAGGGAGGTAGCCAAAAAATAAAGTCATGAAATCCACTCCCACCCATTCCATCCACAAATATTCCACTCCCATTCACCACCCTCCCTCCCTCTTATTTTGGCTCCTGCATTTCACCCACTGACCTGGGTCAGAAGCAGTGCAGCAAGACCCAGCAAGGCCACTTCATTTAATTGGGGACTCCCCCCCTCTGTCCCCTCATGCAGAAAAAGAAAAGAAATTCCTTAGGACTGCATCAATTATTCACACGTGCTTCCTCACTCCCCACCCCCTCCTTTCCATGCATCACAGCATCATCCATACACAACCATTCTCCATTCACCCTCATCTTCTCCCTTCCTCAACAAACATTCCACTGTTTCCCAATGCCCTTTTACTCCATCCATCCATCTCATCCCAGTCGTCCCCTCATTTCCAATCCTTCCACACCTTGTTCTCCTCAGTTTCTCACTCCATCCTGTCTAGTAACCCCTTTCATACTTCCAAGGCACCTCATCTCAAACACAATATTAAGGGGTCCACTAGTACCAGTGTTGGTCATTGATTATAATCATTTGCTTAGAAATAGGGAGAAAATGTGGAGGAGTCATGTTCCTGGTTAACATACATATACCAAAGGCTTTTTTCCCCTTACATGGGAGGAAGCCAAAAGACCAAGGCATAGAAACCACTCCCACCTATTCCATCCCTTATATATTCCACTCCCCTCTACCCTCTTAACTTGGCACCTCTTGGATGTCATGGGATTAAAAGAGTAACGAGAAATAGACATTTGGGAATGGATGCTAAGGAGATTGTATGAAGGAGTGATTGTGCCGACAGCACTGTATGGGGCAGAAACGTGGAACATAAGAGGAAGAGAAAAAGAGTTTGAATGTGTTTGAGATGAAATGCCTGAGAGGTATGATGGGGTGAGGTGAGAAATGAGGTGAGAACAAGGGTAGAAAAGGAGTTGGGAGATAGGGTTGGGATGGTTTGGATACAAAGAACAAGTGAAGAAATATTAGTAAAAGAGGTGTGGAAGACAGTGGTGTGAACATGAGGGGGGGGGGGGGGTGTCCAAAATGGGGTAAATGGGGTAAAGGGGCATTGGGAAAGAGGGGAATGTCTGTTGAAGGACAGGAGAAGACAGAAGATTAGGGGGAAAAGATAATGGTTGTGTATGGATGATGCTGTGATGCATGAAAGGGAGCGGGTGGGGGATAGATGGTGAGGGAGTATGCATGAAAAATTTGAAGCAGCCTGAAGGGCTTTCTACCAGTCTTCTTTGTTTCTGCATTATGGGATGGAGAGTGGGGTCGCCGATTTAATGAAGCAGCCTTACTTCAGATGTGATGCACCTTATGACACTGCTTCTGACCAGTCATCCAGGAGGAGACAAGAGGGAGGGAGGGGGGTGAATGGGAGTGGAGTATGTGGGGTTGGAAGGAGTGGGAGTGGATTATATACCTTTGTTTTTTGGCTACCTCCCCTGAAAGGCGGAAAAAGCTTTTGGCACATGTAAATATGGCAACAGCCTACTTGTATAAACTTAGAATCTGCACCCCCCCCCCCACAAGTTACTTTAATTTGTAAACCAGAGAAGATTGTGGGGCAGTATGGTTATTATCTGGTTTCAATATTTCCTTTTGGGAGGAAGAGAAGAGATTTACATATACCCCAAAAGGACTTTCCATTGCATGGGGTGTGGCCAACTCATTAGCAAATACCCACTTCACCCATCCAAAGACCACTTTTGTTGTACTCATCTCTTGTTTTTTTCCTTCCTGCTCAAGACATTCCTCTTGCACCCAATGCTCCATTTCATCTTATCAATCATCTTTCTTGTATTCATATCAGGTATACTTCTCCTGACTGCTTTCCATAAACTTTTTCTAGTCTTTCACCCCTCTTTCAATCTGCTTGAAAGGCATACTTACTCAGAGGTATTCCTTTGTGTGATCAGCGTTTAATGTATCTTGCTAGTCTTCAGCTTACACCCTGTAAACCAAATTGCATCTGTCAGCAACAAATTAACCAATAAATGTAATTGCCTTTTATGTGGATCATCAGAACAACCTATCAACATACTACTGTCTGCCTGGGGCGGTATAGTTATCATCAGTTCTACTTCTTTGGAGGTTAATTAAAAGATAGAAAAAGAGGCAGAATTAACTTACTCAAGTATTCCACATGTGGTCAGCAATACACAATTCTCACTGTCATCAGCTTACAGCCATCTTCCTGTAAACAATACCCCCATTTATCAGCAACAGGGTAACTAATAAATGTAATGTATTTTTAAATGCATCATCAGAATAACCTATCAACATTCTACAGTCTGCCTGGGGCGGTATTGTTATCATCAGTTCTACCAGTTCTACAAAATAAAAACTAACCAACTTACTGTAAAGTTTTCCTTATGTGGTCAAAATCATACAAATTATTAATTGCTTGTCATCAGCCAACCCTGTAAGCAATAGTATCTATCAGCATCAGAAAACTAATAAATGTAATGTATTTTTAAATGCATCATCAGAATAACCTATCAACATTCTACAGTCTGCCTGGGGCGGTATTGTTATCATCAGTTCTACCAGTTCTACAAGATAAAAACTAACCAACTTACTGTAAAGTCTTCCTCATGTGGTCAAAATTATACAAATTATCAATTGCTTCTCATCAGCCAACATTCATTTTCCTGTAAGCAATAGCATCTATCAGCAACAGGAAACTAATAAATGTAATGTATTTTTAAATGCATCATCAGAATAACCTATCAACATTCTACAGTCTGCCTGGGGCGGTATTGTTATCATCAGTTCTACCAGTTCTACAAGATAAAAACTAACCAACTTACTGCAAAGTCTTCCTTATGTGGTCAAAATTATACAAATTCTCAATTGCTCGTCATCAGCCAACATTCATTTTCCTGTAAGCAATAGCATATCTATCAGCAACAGGTAACTAATAAATGTAATGTATTTTTAAATGCATCATCAGAATAACCTATCAACATTCTACAGTCTGCCTGGGGCGGTATTGTTATCATCAGTTCTACCAGTTCTACAAGATAAAAACTAACCAACTTACTGCAGTCTTCCTTATGTGGTCAAAATTATACAAATTATCAATTGCTTGTCATCAGCCAACATTTTCCTGTAAGCAATAGCATCTATCAGCAACAGGAAACTAATAAATGTAATGTATTTTTAAATGCATCATCAGAATAACCTATCAACATTCTACAGTCTGCCTGGGGCGGTATTGTTATCATCAGTTCTATCAGTTCTACAAGATAAAAACTAACCAACTTACTGCAAAGTCTTCCTTATGTGGTTAAAATTATACAAATTCTCAATTGCTTGTTATCAGCCGACATTAATTTTCCTGTAAACAATAGCACATCTATCAGCAAATGGAAACTAATAAATGTAATGCATCTTTAAATGCATCATCAGAATAACCTATCAACATTCTACAGTCTGCCTGGGGCGGTATTGTTATCATCAGTTCTACCAGTTCTACAAGATAAAAACTAACCAACTTACTGTAAATTCTTCCTTGTGGTCAAAATTATACAAGTCTGAATTGTTTGTCATCAGCTAACATTCTTCTTCCTGTAAGCAATAGCCTATCTATTAGCAACAGGTAACTAATGAATGCAATGTATTTTCACAGATGTCATCAGAACAACCTATCAACACAATAGTCTGCCTGGGGCGGTATGGTATCATCATTTCTACTAATTCCACAAAATAAACAAGAATCTACTTACTGATAAGTATCCCTTTTGGGGTCAAAAGTATCATTCGCACGTCTTCAGTTTACATCCATTATCCTGTAAACAAAATTCCTTCTTTCAATAGGAAATAAATTTATATTGTGGACTATAGCATAAGGCCTACCAGACCTTTACATTACTTTCAAATTTTACTTGTATTAGCATACCTTTACTTTCTTGGTTCTTGTGAAGCACTTCCAACAGTCTTCTGAAGACAAGCAATGCTTCCAGTAGAACAAGAACTGTACAACCTTTAAATAAGCAGCCAGGACTAAAACTGTACAAGTCTTTGGCATGACAGGCTAGTTCCGTGGGGTTCACTAGTACCATTTATCAAATGATACCTGGATCAGGTTTCAGTATAGTTTGGTTGTATTTGGTCGTCATACTTGACCATTTTTCTATGCTTGCTTGCTTGCTTGCTTGCTAATTAAATTTTTCCAGTTACTCTCTAGTTACACAGCCTTTTGCCATACTTCCTCCTTTTAAATTTCACATATGCACTTTGTGCCATTAAATGAAAATAGATGTTACCCTGCCAAAAGAAAAATTATTTTCAATTTCAAAGTCATAAACATGCACAAAAATTGTTAACTGGGGGATTCAGTCTGCTCAGTACGAATTATTTTTATCTACACAAAATGTCAGAGCCTCTAATTTCATCATTTTCAAATCCCATATCAAAAAATGCAGTTCAAAACATACCTGACAACACATGGTACACTTCTCGCAATCACTGAAGCCGTTCATGGTTTTCTGAAAGGAAAATAAAAACTGATATATTACCAAATACCATAACATTATACAACATAGCAGAACATTAATTGTTGCCCCAAGTTACCAGCACCCCTTGGGTGATTAAAAAGTATAGCAAGATAGATATTTGGGAATGGATGCTAAGAAGACTGCATGAAAGAGTGGTTGTGCTGACAGCACTGTATGGAGCAGAAAAATGGAAAACAAGACTGGATGAGTTTGAACGCATTCGAGATGAAATGCCTGAAGTATGGTAGGGTTTAGTAGGTTGGATAGAGTGAGAAACAAGGGAGTGAATAAGGTAGGGGTGGGAAGGGAGTTGGGAGATAGGGTTGATGAAAGAGTTGGGATGGTTTGAACACAGAATGAGTGAAGAGAGGTAAACGTTGTGAAGGCAGGGATGGAAGGGGTGAACAAGAGGGGACAACCATGGATGAGATGGATGGATGGGGTAAAAGGTGCACTGGGAAAGAGGTGTCTGTTGAGGAAGGGAGAAGACAAGATAGGAGGACTGAAGAACGGTTGTGTATAGATAATGCTGTAATGCTTGCAAGGCAGTGGGTGGGGGATGCGGGGGTGAGGAAATACGTGCAAATGATATTTTGACACAGCTCAAAGAGCTTTCTCCCAGCCTTCTCTTTCTCTGCACAAGGGGTTGGAGAGGAGTGTCACCAATTAAATGAAACCGCCTTGCTGTGGATGTGCTGTGTTCTGTTACATTGCTTCAGACTCAGGATAGTGGGTGAGATGCAGGGATGACCTATCATCCAGGAGTCAAGATAACGGAGTGGGGTAAATGGTAACGAGGGTACATGGGGATGGAATTATGCCTTTGTTTTGGTTAGCTCCCTTGTAAGGGGGAAACATACATTGGTGGGTGGGACTGAAACGGGCGCATACCTTTGACTTGGCAACCTCCATTATAAAAGACAAGAGGCCCTTGGTATATACAGACCATTTCTGTGATGTTTATGAGAAGAGTGCTAGTCGAGTCTCTTTGAGAGGTAATTATTAAACTATCTAGTGATAGACCCATCCTTGACTATGAGGTAGTTTTGGTCTCCGTCTAACAGAATGGACAAATTCTCTAGAATCAGTACAGAGAATGACCAAAATGATACATGGACTCAGGAATTTGCCTTACGAAGAGAGGTTTAGGCATCTAAACATACATACATACATACACCAAGGCTTTTTCCCCCTTCCAAGGGAGGTAGCCAAAAAGGGAAAGGCATAAAAACACTCCCACCCATTTCATCCCTAAATACACTCCACACCCCTCCCACCCTCCCTCTCATCTAAACATACACACTCTGGAAAGTAAAATAATAAAACAACAGGGCAGGACTCGCAGTAATGGGTATAAACTGGACAAACTATTAGACAACTTTATGGATGGGGATGACAGGTGGTGATGGATACGGAGCTGCCTAGTGTAGGCCTTATGGTCTCTTGCAGTCTCCTTTATTCGTATGAATTCATGTTGCTTTGGAGAGGTGAGCAGCGATTCCCATGCTTAGTCTCTCCTAGACTTGCATATGGTAGACATAACTAATTTGGTCTGTAGGACATTGGGTTTATGGTTTTCTTGGTTAAATGTTGGTTGAATCTGTCAAGGTCCTTAACCACTGCTGTACAAAAACGCCAATATAGGTGTCATCACGGCATGAGTAGGTAAACAAGGATGCAAGTGTCAGCACCTTGGCTCGTATCTTTTTGCAGATATACACAAGTTAACCCCAGATTCTGTGAACTGGTTCGATCACAATTTCCGTTTATTATTATTAGGCAAGTAAAGGAAAAAGAGTAATACAGCAGTGATTTTATCTATAAAGGGAGTAGTGTGATGAATCATCCGTTTGGCAGCCAATGCTACGCGTGAGAATTTGACTTGTACTGAAGTGCTTAATGCATTTGGAGCAACGTGCTTTAGTCGGGTATTTGAGATCTTATCAAGGCATAATTATGCGTGGGTTTTTCAGCTAATAGCTAACTTTATGGAATGGGTGGGAATGATTTTATGCCTTTTATTTTTTTGCTACCTCCCTTGTAAGGGGGAAAAAGCCTGTTATATGTATGATGTATGTAATTTAAATCAATACTGTCTTCTGGGCATGAACCTTTATCTGCATTCAAACAGTAAAGGGATTAACCAGAAATTACTCTTGCCTCCACATGATTGGTGTCACAGGGATTTCCCTTGACCCTGCCCAGTTATGTGGGGCACAATACAAGTTTTATCAAGCAAACAACACACTTACCAACATATTTTGTCACTGAAGACCAATCAAACATGTCCACCTGGAAATAGAAACGACCAATTACCAAAAGAAATTTACACAGCTTTTTTATGGCACTTAGAAAATGTCAGGTATGGGCGAAAGACAGGATGATATTCTTCATGAATCAGATGAACTATGCACTCATCATTCTAAGACCAAATATCATTTAGACTTCTAAACTATTTACCATACCTTGTCTTGATATTAGTATTCTTCTGTATTTGTAACAGTCATTGGGCCAGTTCTTCCAATGTCCGATTATATCCTTCACTTATAGGACCATCCATACACACAATGAAACTTTACTACCAAAATGGACGTTAACCTGACAAAGGCAAAGTAACTTTAAATTTAAGAGTCAAAATCATGCACAAAAATTCTTAAAGATAAGGGATTCAGTCTGCTCAGTACGAATTTTTTTTATCTACACAAAATATCAGAGCCTCTAAATTCATCATTTTCAAATTGGTACAACATAATACAACTGAAGACAAACCTGGCACATAGTGCAATTTCCAGAAAGGAATCCATCAGTCTGAAGATTTAGATCTAGGCTCTCTGAGGAGAAAAAGGCAACATATTACAAAAACACTCCTTAATCTATAATATCAGAGGTGGACAATTCAGTCACCACACACCCAGGATACAAACTTCATCTGCAGGAAACCACAAGTTACTCCACTGGGCAACTACTGTAAAAATGGAATTGTCCACCCCCAATTATATATATAATATATACAGTCACTATCCGAGTTACAATCTAGATCGGTTCCGACCAACCAGTCATAAGTCAGATCCCATTCAAAATGGCCGACATGAGGGTTACTCAAGGATACGTTTTTAAGTAACTTTCTATTGAATACTGTTATATACAAGCTACTTCCTGTTCATCAATTATATGCCTTTTAGTTTCATTTTTATCATTTTTTTTTTTAGTTTCTTAATGTTTTAAAACTGTATTGTGTTTCAGTATATATACGTATACAGATACTGTATGTATGTACTATACCTGTATACACACACACAGGTATTAAATATAACCTTGCTTACCATTTTTAAGGTTTTTAAATCTTAGTTTCCTTTCATAATTTTTCCCGGACTCTTAATTGTTATATGCACTATCTTTCTCATCTATTTTAATCCATTTTAAGTGCAAAATATAGGAACAGTACATTTATCTTTGTATACAGCATTGAGTAAAAGCAGCAATGACTACAACAGCACTATAGGAGAGAACCCAAACGCTGAGTATGGGATCCAATGTATTTAACGTTTCGCCCAGCAGGACTTCTTCAAAAACAACAGTGTACAAACATCTGACTCCTTATAACCCGAGCTTGCGAGGAGAAACGAACATGAAACTGGTGTGAACACAATCTGCGTAAATTGCTTGTCACTTTGTTATTAACGTTGCTGAAGGTTTATTGTATATAAAAAAAAAAAAAAAATCCATTCCTTTGATTTATATTATCAAATATAAAAGTAGATTCAACCATCTACGTTTCATAGTATGGTTTTCATATCTAATAATCTTAGAATGATTCTAGTCAGCATTTTGGCCTGTACTGTAAGTTTTCAATTCATATTTAAGTTCCAATATTCTTTTATCAACACCATGGAAACTGATGTTGATAAAAGCTGGCGAGATTGTTGTGAAAACCAGCTCGGTAACAGTTGGCAATCTTATATATATATAAAAAAAAAAAAAAAAAAAAAAAAAAAAAAAAAAAAAAAAAAAAAAAAAAAAAAAAAAAAGCCGAAATAAAAGTAGGGAAAATGTTCGTCAAGCAGGTGTTTATGGTGTGCCTTTAGGTTGTAAAGAGGTCTACATTGGTGAAAGTTTGTGGTTGATAAAATAATATCAGAACATAAACATCATATGAAAACTTACAATATGAATAATGCCATTGCTAGACAGATACGATACAGGCTGGAGATTACTAGTCAGAGGAACTTTAGTCAAAATGTATTCTATTCATGCATACACTTAAAAGAATACTGTCTTCTGGGCATGAACCTTGTATCTGTATTCAAACAGTAAAGGGATTAACCAGAGATTACTCTTGCCTCCACATGATTGGTGTCACAGGGATTTCCCTTGACCCTGCCCAGTTATGTGGGGCATTGTACAGTTTTATCAAACAACATACTTACCAACATATTTCGTCACTGAAGATAAATTTAACATGTCCACCTGGAAAAAGAAACAACCAATTACCAAAAGAAATTTACACATCTTTTTATGGTACTTGGAAAATGTCAGGTATGGGCGAAAGACAGGATGATATTCTTCATGAATCTGATGAACTATGCACTCATCATTCTAATACTAAATACCATTTAGATTTCTAAATTATTTACCATATCTTGTCTTCTGTATTTGTAAAAATCATTGGGCCAGTTCTTCACAATCTGCTTAATAATCACCACTTGGTAATCATTCTGATTATATCATTCACTTCTCTATAGGACCATCCATGCACACAATGAAACTACCTGTACTTTGAAAATGGACGTTACCCTGGCAAAGGGGAAAAAAAAAAAAAATTAATTTAAGAGTCAAAAACATTCACAAAAATTCTTAAAAATAAGATATTCAGTCTGCTCAGTACGAATTTTTTTTTATCTACACAAGATATCAGAGCCTCTAAATTCATCATTTTCAAATTGATACAACATAATACAACTATAGACAAACCTGGCACATAGTACAATGTCCAGAAATGAATCCATCAGTCCAAAGCTTTAAATCTTGGCTCTCTGAAGAGAAAAAGGCAATGCATTACAAAAACACTTCAATTTATAACATCCTCATACATACATACATGCCAAAAGCTTTATCACCCTTACATGGGAGATAGCTAAACAAGGGCATAAATCCACTCCCATCCATCCCATCCCCACATACTCCAACACCATCCACCACCCACCTTCCCAAACTCTTATCATGGCTGCTCATGGATGTAAGGTCATCCCTGCATCTCGCCCACTGCCCTGGGTCAAAAGCAATGTTGCAAGACACAGCAAGGAAGCTTCATTACATCGATGAACACCCCCTCTCCGTACACTTATGCAGAGATGAAGACGGGGAGAATTCCCTTCGGGCTTCATCAGTTGATTTTCCACATACATTCCCTCCCTCCATCCACTCCCTTTCAAGCATCACAGCATCATCCATACACAACCTATCTCCACTCTCCCCTATCTTCTGTCTTCTCACATCCTTCCTCAGACATTTCCCTCTTTCCCAATTCCCCTTTTACCCCCATCCATCTCATCCTTGGTCTCCACGTCATGTTCACTCCTCCTACCTCTCCCTTCCACACCTTTTACTAATCTTTCTTCACTTATCCTCATATCAACTATTCTCTTGACTTCCAACAGCAGACCTACAGTCCCACAATAGTTGGCAATGGTCCTCATGCCATTCCATAGATCAAACTTTTGAATGCTGTCTATATTGTATGTGGTATTGTGCCAATGGTGAGGAGGGGAACACATGATTGAGAGCTCTTTCTCATGAGCAAGAAATACAGTGAAGCTTATAGATCTTATACATAATTCTGAGGCACCTCCAGACTGCAACAAATCGTTTTGAAAATGGGCAGTTCTATATCTTGCAGTACGAAGTCCATCTGCTTCAACACCCTGGCATTTTCTCTTCTAATGTTACACATTTTCTCCAACATCCTGTTAAACAACACAAGTTCCCCACTGGTAACCCTCCCTGCCACATCTCCAAAACTCTTCAACTTCACTACTTCAATCTGTGAATACTGACCAGATACCACCACTGTCTAAACCAGGCACTAGATCTTCCCATATATGAAGAGCCAACAACTAGCAACTGGTTCCTTCTACTGCCACAGGCCAATGATAGAGAATCTACCAAAACAAATAGACATCAATCCAATTTTTCTTATCACAAAGATCTATGGAAGGACCTGGAGACTTGCTATGTACTGTGATGCTGGAGATTACTAGTCAGACGAACGAGTCAAAATGTATTCTAATCATGCATACACTTGAAGATTACTCTTGCCTCCACATGATTAGTGTCACAGGGATTTCCCTTGACCCTGCCCAGTTATGTGGGGCACAGTACAAGTTTTATTAAATAACATACTTACCAACATGTTTGGTCAATGATGATCAATTCAACATGTACACCTGAAAATAGAAACAACCAATTATCAAAAGAAATTTACACATCTTTTTATGGTACTTAGAAAATGTCAGATATGGGCGAAAGACAGGATGATATTCTTCATGCATCAGATGAACTATGCACTCATCATTCTAAGAACAAATACCATTTATATTTCCAAACTATTTACCATATCTTGTCTTCATACTAGTATTCTTCTGTACTTGTAAGTCATTGGGCCAGTTCTTCCCAATCTGCTTCATAACCATTACTTGGCAGTATCATCCAATGTCTGATTATATCCTCCTCTTCTCTGTTGGGCCATCCATACACACAATGAAACTTTACTACAAAAATGGACGTTAACCTGACAAAGGCAAAACTACTTTAAATTTGTGAGTCAAAAACATGCACAAAAATTCTTAAATGTAAAAGATTCAGTCTGCTCAGTACGAATTTTTTTTATCTACACAAAATATCAGAGCCTCTAAATTCATCATTTTCAAATTGATACAACATAATACAACCAAAGACAAACCTGGCACGTAGTACAATTTCCAGAAAGGAATCCATCAGTCGGAAGCTTTAGATCTTGGCTCTCTGAGGAGAAAAAAGCAAAGTATCACAAAAACACTCCTTAATCTATAACATAAGGGGTGGACAATTCTGTCCCCATGCACCCAGGACAGACTTCATCTGCAGGAAATGAGTTGCTCCAAAGGACCAAACTGGGCAACTACTGTAAAATGGAATTGTCCACCCCCAATTTCATATATATATATATATATATAAAAATATACACATACATATATACACATGCATGTACCAAAGGTTTTCCCCCTTACATGGTTGGGGTAGCCAAAAAGAAAAAGGCAGAGAAACCACTCCCACCCATTCCATCCCTAAATACACTCCACTCCCCTCCACCCTCCCTCTTATGCACCTCCTGGATGACAGGTCATCCTTTCATCTGGTCCACTGCCCCGAGTCAGAAGCAGTGTCGCAAGAGACATCACATCCACTGCAAGGCCACTTCATATCAGCGATGCCCCCTCATGCAAAAAAGGAGATGGGGAGAAATCCCTTCGGGTTACATCAAATTCTTCTTACACATACTACCTCACCCCCATCCCCTACCCATTCCACCTTATGCATCACATCATCCATATACTACCATTTTCCATTCACACATAAAACAGGCTCATGTTGTGGCTAATACAGCTAAAAGGAAAATCTTGTCCATTTCTTTCTAATATCTCATGTGGATTTTGTCTGCAGGCAACCAGAAGTTGCTTCACAGGATCCCACTGGGCAGCTACTGTAAAACTGGAATTGTCCAGCCCTGAACATCCTCATAATAATTATTACCTTGACTTTCACCAGCAGTCGACCTACAGTTTCACAATAGTTGGTAATGGTCCTCATGCCCTTCCATAGACCTCAAACTTTTGAATACTGTCTATATTGTATGTGGTACTGTGCCAATGGCAAGGAGGGGAACAGATGATTGATTTTCTCATGACCTAGATATGGATCAAAAGGTCTCCTGTCGGCATGCTCCGCCTTTGTAATCCTTTGTAACGAGCAAGAAATACAGTGACGCTCATAAATCTTATACATGATCCTGAGGCACCTCCAGATTGCAACAAATGGATGACATTTTGAAAATGGACAGTTCTATGTCTTGCAGTACCAAGACAATCAAGTACCCATCTCTGGTCCAATGCCCTGGCACATTCTCTTATGTTATAAATTTTCTCAAATATCTCGTTAAACAACACAAATTCCCCACTGGTAACCAAGGGGACTAATACTCGATCACTGCATATGGTGGTCCTCCAAGTTTGATGTTAAACATACCCCTGCCACTTCCCCAAAACTAGTTAACTTTACTACTTCAATCTGGGAATACTGACCAGAGGGACCATACCACTGTCTAAACCAGGCACTAGATCTTCCCATATATGAAGAGCTGACAACTACTGGTCCCTTCTACTACCACAAGCCAATGATAGAGAATCTCCCAAAACAAGAGAGATCAACCCAATTTTACTTATCACGAAGATCTATAGAAGGACCTGGAGACTTGCTATGTACTGTGATGTTGGCAATTACTAGCCAGAGGAATTTGGGTTAATATATATTCTAATCATGCATATACTTAAAAGAATACTGTCTTCTGGGCATGAACCTTGTATCTGTATTCAAACAGTAAAGGGATTAACCAGAAATTAATCTTGCCTCCACATGATTGGTGTCATAGGGACTTCCCTTGACCCTGCCCAGTTATGTGGGGCACAGTACAAGTTTAAATCAAACAACACTTACCAACATATTTTATCACTGATGATCAATCTAACACGTACACCTGGAAATAGAAATGACCAATTATCAAAAGAAATTTACACAGCCTTTTATGGCACTTACAAAATGTCAGGTATGGGCGAAAGACAGGATGATATTCTTCATGCATCAGATGAACTATGCACTCATCATTCTAAGAACAAATACAATTTAGATTTCTAAACTATTTACCATATCTTGTCTTGATACTAGTACTCTTCTGCATTTGTAAGACAGTCATTGGGCCAGTTCTTCCAATGTCTTTATATCCTCCACTTCTCTATAGGACCATCCATGCACACAACGAAACTTTACTATGAGAATGGACGTTACCCTGACAAAGGCAAAATAGCTTTAAATTTCAGACTCAAAAACATGCACAAAAATTCTTTAAGATAAGGGTTTCAGTCTGCTCAGTACGAATTTTTTTTTATCTACACAAAATATCAGAGCCTCTAAATTCATCATTTTCAAATTGATACAACATAATGCAACTGAGGACAAACCTGGCACTTAGTTCAATTTCCAGAAAGGAATCCGTCAGTCCAAAGCTTTAGATCTCGGCTCTCTGAAGAGAAAAAGGCAATATATCACAAAAATACTCCTCTATAACATCCTCATACATACATATACCAAGGCCTTTCCCCCCACCCCTTACACAGGAGGTACACAAAATACAAATGCATAGAAATCATTCCTACCCACTCCCATTCACCCTCTCATCTTGGCACCTCCTGGATGATGGGTCATCCCTGCATCTCATCCACTGCCCTGGGTCAGAGGCAGTGTCACAAGACAACACATCCACAGCAGCGACCGCACCCCCATCCCCTCATGCAGATCCCTTTGGGCTACATCAATTTCTTTCTCATACATACTCCCTCCCCCACCCACTCACCCTATGCATCACAGCATCATCCATACACAACCATTCTCCATTCACCCCTATCTTCTCTCCTCTCCCTTCCTTCAACAGACATGTCCATCTTTCCCAATGCCCCTTTTACCCCATCCATCAATCTCATTTATCCTAGGTCAACCCCTCATGTTCACTCCTTCCACACCTCTTTTACTAGTCTTTCTTCACTCATTCTTTTCATGTGTCCAAACCATCCCAATACTCTTTTATTCAATCTATCTCCCAACTCCCTTTCCACCCGTTCTCCTCACCACCACCTCATACATACATAATATATACACACACATCAAGGCTTGATCCACCTTAAAGGGAAGTAGCTAAAAAACAAAGCCATAAAATCCATTTCCACTCCCATCCACCACCCACCCTCCCTCACTCTTATCTTGGCTACTCCAGGATGACTGGTCATCCCTGCATCTCATCCACTGCTCTGGGTCAGAAGCAGTAACAAGATACAGAACATCCACAGCAAGACCGCTTCATTAAATCCGTGAACATCCCTCTCTGTCCCCTCATGCAGAAATGAAGACAAAAAATCCTTTTGGGCTGCATCAATTCTTCATACACTCCCTTTCACGCAGCACAGCATTATTCACACACAATCATTCTCCATTCACCCCTATCTTTTTCTCACATCCTTCCTCAAAAGACATTCCCCTCTCTCCCAATTCCCCTTTCACTCCTTCCTTCTCATTCTTGGTCACCCCCTCATGTTCACTCCTACCTCTGCCTTCCACACCTTTTACTAATCTTTCTTCACTTATCCTCGTACCTCATATCAACTATTCTCTGACTTCCACCAACAGCAGACCTACAGTCCCACAATAGTAGGCAATGGTCCTCATACCCTTCCATAGATCAAATTTTTTAATGCTGTCTGTATTGTATGTGGTACTGTGCCAATGGCAAGGAGGGGAGCAGATGATTGAGAGCTCTATCATGAGCAAGAAATACAGTGAAGCTCAAATCTTCCAAATTGCAACAAATGGATAGCGTTTTGAAAATGGGAAGTTCTATGTCTTGCAGTACCAAGACTGTCTCTGCTCCAATGCCCTGGCATTTTCTCCAACATCCCATTAAACAACACAAGTTCCCCACTAGTAACCAAGGTGACTAATACTCGATCACTGCATATGGTGGTCCTCCAACTTGATGTTAAACATACCCCTGCCACTTCCCCAAAACTAGTTAACTTTACTACTTTAATCTGGGAATACTGACCAGAGGGACCATACCACTGTCTAAACCAGGCACTAGATCTTCCCATATATGAAGAGCTGACAACTTACAACTGGTCCCTTCTACTGCCACAAGCCAATGATAGAGAATCTCCCAAAACAAGAGAGATCAACCCAATTTTACTCATCACAAAGATCTATGGAAGGACCTTGAGACTTGCTATGTACTGTGATGTTGGCAATTACTAGCCAGAGGAATTTGGGTTAATATATATTCTAATCATGCATATACTTAAAAGAATACTGTCTTCTGGGCATGAACCTTGTATCTGTATTCAAACAGTAAAGGGATTAACCAGAAATTAATCTTGCCTCCACATGATTGGTGTCATAGGGACTTCCCTTGACCCTGCCCAGTTATGTGGGGCACAGTACAAGTTTAAATCAAACAACACTTACCAACATATTTTATCACTGATGATCAATCTAACACGTACACCTGGAAATAGAAACAACCAATAATCAAAAGAAATTTACACAGCCTTTTATGGCACTTACAAAATGTCAGGTATGGGCGAAAGACAGGATGATATTCTTCATGCATCAGATGAACTATGCACTCATCATTCTAAGAACAAATACAATTTAGATTTCTAAACTATTTACCATATCTTGTCTTGATACTAGTACTCTTCTGCATTTGTAAGACAGTCATTGGGCCAGTTCTTCCAATGTCTGCTTATATCCTTCACTTCTCTATAGGACCATCCATGCACACAACGAAACTTTACTATGAGAATGGACGTTACCCTGACAAAGGCAAAATAGCTTTAAATTTCAGACTCAAAAACATGCACAAAAATTCTTCAAGATAAGGGCTTCAGTCTGCTCAGTACGAATTTTTTTTTATCTACACAAAATATCAGAGCCTCTAAATTCATCATTTTCAAATTGATACAACATAATGCAACTGAGGACAAACCTGGCACTTAGTTCAATTTCCAGAAAAATCCGTCAGTCCAAAGCTTTAGATCTTGGCTCTCTGAAGAGAAAAAGGCAATGTACCACAAAAATGCTCCTCTATAACATCCTCATACATACATATACCAAGGCCTTTTCCCTCCCTTGCACATGGGGTACCCAAAATACAAAGGCATAGAAATCATTCCTACCCACTCCATCCCCTACATACTCCACTCCCATCCACACTCTTATCTTGGCACCTCCTGGATGATGAGTCTTCCCTGCATCTCATCCACTGCCCTGGGTCAGAAGCAGTGTCACAAGACAACACATCCACAGCAGCGACCGCACCCTCGTCCCCTCATGCAGAAATGGAGAAGACAGGGAGAAATCCCTTTGGGCTGCGTCAATTTATTTCTCATACATACTCCCTCCCCCACCCACTCACCCTATGCATCACAGCATCATCCATACACAACCATTATCCATTCACCCCTATCTTCTCTCCTCTCCCTTCCTTCCTTCAACAGACATTCCCATCTTTCCCAATGCCCCTTTTACCCCATCCATCAATCTCATTTATCCTAGGTCAACCCCTCATGTTCACTCCTTCCACACCTCTTTTACTAGTCTTTCTTCATTTATTCTTTTCATGTGTCCAAACCATCCCAATACTCTTTCATCCAATCTATCTCCCAACTCCCTTTCCACCCCTGTTCTCCTCACCACCACCTCATACATACATATATATACACACACACCAAAGGCTTGATCCCCATTACAAGGGAAGTAGCTAAAAAACAGCCATAAAACCCATTTCCACCCATTCCATCCCCACATACTCCACTCCCATCCACCACCCACCCTCCCTCACTCTTATCTTGGCTACTCCAGGATGACTGGTCATCCCTACATCTCATCCACTGCTCTGGGTCAGAAGCAGCAACAAGATACAGAATATCCACAGCTAGGCCACTTCATTAAATCCGTGAACATCCCTCTCTGTCCCCTCATGCAGAAATGAAGACAAGAAATCCTTTTGGGCTGCATCAATTCTTCATACACTCCCTTTCATGCAGCACAGCATTATTCACACACAATCATTCTCCATTCACCCCTATCTGGTCTTGTCACATCCTTCCTCAAAAGACATTCCCCTCTCTCCCAATTCCCCTTTCACTTCATCCTTCTAATTCTTGGTCACCCCCTCATGTTCACTCCTCCTACCTCTGCCTTCCACACCTTTTACTAATCTTTCTTCACTTATCCTCATACCAACTATTCTCTTGACTTCCACCAACAGCAGACCTACCGTCCCACAATAGTAGGCAATGGTCCTCTTACCCTTCCATAGATCAAATTTTCTAAAGCTGTCTGTATTGTATGTGGTACTGTGCCAATGGCAAGGAGGGGAGCAGATGATTGAGAGCTCTATCATGAGCAAGAAATACAGTAAAGCTCAAATCTTCCAGATTGCAACAAATGGATAGAAGTTTTGAAAATGGGAACTTCTGTCTTGCAGTACGAAGACTGTCTCTGGTCCAATGCCCTGGCATTTTCTCTTATGTTATACATTTTCTCCAACATCCCATTAAACAACACAAGTTCCCCACTGATAACCAAGGTGACTAATACTCGATCACTGCTTATGGTGGTCCTCCAACTTTGATGTGAAACATACCCCTGCCACAAACCCAAAACTTGTCAACTTCACTACTTTAATCTGGGAATACTGACCAGAGGGACCACCACTGTCTGAACCAGGCACTAGATCATCCCACATATGAAGAGCCAACAACTGATCCCTTCTACTGCCAC
This sequence comes from Oratosquilla oratoria, assembly GCF_046742065.1. NCBI lineage: Eukaryota > Metazoa > Arthropoda > Malacostraca > Stomatopoda > Squillidae > Oratosquilla > Oratosquilla oratoria. The sequence continues at coordinate 15,615,442 of NC_134786.1, read as the reverse complement.
AAGCCAATGATAGAGAATCTCCCAGAACAAGAGATCAATCCAATTTTTCTTATAAAGATCTATGGAAGGACCTGGAGACTATGTACTGTGATGTTGACAATTACTAGTCAGAGGAACTTGGGTCAAAATATATTCTAATTATGCATATACTTAAAAGAATACTGTCTTCTGGGCATGAACCTTGTATCTGTATTCAAACAGTAAAGGGATTAACCAGAGATTACTCTTGCCTCCACATGATTGGTGTCACAGGGATTTCCCTTGACCCTGCCCAGTTATGTGGGGCACAGTACAAGTTTTACCTAACTGCATACTTACCAATATATTTTTTCATTGAAGAACAATTCAAAGTTCACCTGGAAGTAGAAACAACCATTTATCAACTGAATTTTACACGTCTTATGGTACTTTAGTAAGGATGTCAGGTATGGGCGAAAGACAATAGGACATTCTTCATGCATCTGATGAACTATGCACTCATCATTCTAAGAACAAATACCATGTGCATTTCTAAAGTATTTACCATCTTATCTCCTGATATTCCTTCAGAAATTAGGTGAATTGGGTGGGACTGGATTTATGCCTTTGGCTACCTCCCTTGTAAGGTGGAAAAGGCTCTTGGAACATGTATCCTTAACTTCATAAAAGCATCCAACTACAGCCAATGGCATCAATTTTTCACAATTAAGCCACACTGAAAAATAAATAAAAAAAATCAATTTTAAACTTGAAATTTTTTATTCTAATAAAACTAATCAAATTGGGCTTCAGTCTGCTCAGTACGAATTATATTTTTTTCTACACAGGGCATCAGTGCCTCATAAATCATCAAATGTAATTCAATATTACATAATACAAGTTCAAACAACTAACCTGACAAATTGAGGCACTTGATCAAAATCCATCCTTTGGAAACAAAAACGAATCTAATCAAAATAAATCATTTTCTGAAACAAAAACCAAAAAGAAAGACTTAAGAGTTTCCTAGTAAGAAACATTTCACCTCCAAAAAACAGTAGTATATGTATCTTAAAGGTCCTTTACCTATTACATACATATACCAGCCTTTTTCCCCCTTACATGGGGGGTAGCCAAAAAGAAAGGCATAGAAATCACTACCACCCATTTCATTTCCCATATATTCCACTCCATTACAGCAAGTTAAATAAATCACACCCTCATCAAAAAAATCCACTGTATTACCCCTATCTCAGCACCCAAGAGAGGAAGGGATAGATTCGTGTAACACTTTAAAATATTTTTTCTCCATTGAAAGTGAATCCCTTCTTCAGTTGTATGTTTGTCCAACAAATTTCAAGCCTTCATATAAACTATAGGGCCTAGTTAGTGGGGTGACGAAGTGCACACTACACATCCATTCGCTCTAGTACCTTGCCACACTGCTCAGGTTCAAGTCAATACGACAACAGTTCCTACCAGAGCTGGTGCCCCCACTTCACTGTATGGTGATCCCCTCCATGCCATTCCTCTATCTATTCATTTGCATTTTTTCCCCACGATCTTTATGCTTGACGCATTCCCTGTATCCACATGATCTTTATGCTTGACGCATTCCCTTTGTATCCACATGATCTTTATGCTTGATGCATTCCCTTTGTATCCAAAGCGTATTACCCCCATCCAACCATGTCATTGTTGGTCTTTCATTTGCCAAATCTGCTTTTGCTGGCCTTTCCTAGCTCATTCTATATGCCCAAACCAACTCTGCACTGACCTAAATGACAGTAATATCCATTCTGTCTCTCCTTCACTTTCTTATTTTATCCTTGTCACACTTCTCCAAAAGTAGCTTTATTTGCAGCAGAATAACTGAATGAACTAAAACCACTCCAATTAAACACCCACAGACACCATCCCCATAGAACCCCACAGGAAAATGGTAGGTTCTATGCAAGAGCCCCCAATCATATTCATCCAGCTCATTGCATGATGAGTATGAACCAAATGACAATACCAGTAGCACACTAGTATACAATTTACCACATAGACCACGTAATACATCCACATCAAACCTATTCACACTTAAATCACAAATACTGATGACCAATCACCAAACTCCACTCCAAATCCTACACATTAGCCTAAAAAATTACTTCCTAGAGAAACTTAAATCGTATTAGCACAATTACATTCAAGGTACCATCCAGAACCAAGTCAATACCAACACAGAATAAGCCTGGGCATGGAAAACTTCTGTATTGCTTCGGACCCAAGGCAGTGGGCGAGATGCAGGGATGACTAGTCATCCACGAGGAGCCTAGGAGGAGGGAGGTGAATGGGAATGGAGTACGTGGGGATGAAATGGGCGAGAGTGGATTTATGCCTTCGAGTTTAGCTACCTCCCTTGTAAGAGGCCCTTGGTATATGTATGTACATGAAAAACTGTCCCAAATGCAATCGTCTTACTAAGGATACCACACGCCTCGCCTAATATTCCATCATAGCCATATCCACAAATTTCTTCCAAGAGTGATTTATAAGCCAATCCAGTTGTCAGTTACCTGGGAGTCATGTGTCTTATGCACGAGACCAGGGGTAAAATATTGGTTGTCCTATTTCCAACACAGCTAAACTATAGGGCCTAGTTAGTTGTATCTATATACCAGAGACTTTTCACCCCCCAACAAGTGGGTACACAAGTAAAGATACATGCCCACTCCCACTCACCACCCATTGCTTTCATCTCGGCTCCTCATGGATGATGCATCTGTCCTGCGTCAGAAGCAATGTAACAAGATGGTATATCCACAGTAATACTATTATATTTAATCAGTGACCCCCTTTCCATCCCCTCACGCAGAAAAGTATATAATGTACACAATACCTAGACCATAGTCTAAGATCTTTGAAAATGGTCCATCATTATATCATTGTATACTGGGCATGAACCTTAGTGTGTATAGAACACACAAGGGATTAACCAGGATTTACTCTTGCTTTCACATGATTAGTGCTATAGGGACAGTCCCTGTGCCTTGCCCAGCATGTGAAGCATTCAACACAAGTTCTAATATGAATTCATGTAGACATTCACTTTGTAGATCACCCATCAGCTCAAGAGTAAGTTGACAAGAATTCTCTCCATGCTATCAGAGGTAAAATTAATATTTCATAGCTTATTAGACAAGATACTATGAAAGTACCAATATTTCCTGCTTACCTATCCAAATTTGTGACCAATCCCCACACCATTGTTCTTGAATGAAGTTTTCCACTAAAACTTGGTTAACATCAAAGAACTCCTCTATTTTAATTTTACATTCCAGTAAGGCAACCTAAACACAAAGAATAAAACATTTAGGAACAAGGAGACATATCTTAGTTACAATTTATAACACACCAAACAAATCCTTACCTCTAAGTAATTCCCTTAATTTCTCCTGATGATCACAGGCACTAATATAATCTGCTAGATCTGAAAAGTATCACTAAACTCTAGTCTAGCATGTTCACATCTTTGTCAATTTAGAGAGGGAAAAAAAAAAAAAAAGTGCACAACCCTCCATTCAGATCACACCCTTCCTAGTCAGCTGTGTGAAGGCAGATGTTAGACAATTGGGTCCTCGCACAATGACACCTTATTCAGTTTTCTAAAAGTAAAACCTGAGATGGACCCCATCAGGTTTCTACACTTCAAAATTACAACCCATGTACTCACAAGTGTCCCAAGGATAAATAAAGCCATTTCACCAAGTTCTTATTTATTAAGATTATTCCCTGGCAGCCATAAGCTTTTGTCGTGCAAGCTTCTTTTTCGAGACCTTCTTCTTGACTGGTTCCTCTTCAGCTTTTGCAACGACCTGCTCCTTTTCTGCTAAAATAACTTCAATGTGGCATGGAGAAGACATGAAAGGGTTAATGCGACCGTGGGCTCTGTATGTTCTGCGCCTCATTTGCCGAGCACGCTGCACAAGTATGTGATCGATAACAAGGTGCTCCACCTCCAAACCCTATTTGGAAAAGTAAAATATATTTAGAAAAGAGAAACAAATGCAGTGGGCATAACTTCACTATTAAAATAACTACTACTTTAACTTCATTAAGATAATACATGAAAATACTAACGTACCTTGTACTGAGCATTGCTTTCTGCATTCTTCAGAAGGTCAAGGAGGAAACTGGCACTTTTCTCAGGCCATCTACCCTGAGCAATGCCCCAGGCCTTGGCCTGTGCACATCGCCCGACTCCTCCATTGAACACACGGAAGGGGACACATTCCTTCTTGCCAATAACATTCTTCAGGAACCTTACGGCCCTGTTCAGGGACATGCTCTTGATGGCATTTGCAGTTTCACATGTGTTCTGAGGACAAAAGAATGAACTATTAGGAGTGTAAAGAGGCTAATGGAAGAAGAAAATGAACAAGAAATTTGCTAGTGGACATTGACAGCAGATAATTTTTATGGCCATCACGTGCCGACTCAAACCTACCACTCAGGGGCCGTTAAGACAACTGTGCAGAACTCTCTCGACTATTGAGACTCAAGTCTCAAAACTCTGAACCATACAGATTCCCAAGATTAGGAAAGATCTCTTCAACCCCATTTCCTTTTTCACCCAAGACCCAATTCCACCCGTAGGAGGGGGGCAAAGACTGGAACAAGTCCCTTTCACACGTCGCCATTGTAACTACGTGAGAAATTCGCTAATGGAGAGGGACATCAATCAGATGACTTATGGCTGTTGCATGCAGGACTCTAACCTACCACTCAAGGGCTGTAAGACACCTGTGCAGTGCTTTAACCCCCTCAACTACTGAGACTTAAGTCTCAGAACCATATTGAAAAAGGAAATGGGGTCGCAGAGAGTGATCTTTCCAAATCTCGAGAATCAGTATGGTTCTGTGACTTAAGCCTCAGTAGTAGACAGGATTAAAGCACTGCACAATTGCCTTAACAGCCCCTGAGCAGTAGGTTTGATTCCTGTATGCAACTGTCAAATATATATATATATATTATATAAAAAAAAATTCTGACAGGTTGACATACATATATACCAAAGGCCAACAACCATTAACTTTTCTCCTATCCTAACAAACTGTTCCAGTGATAAAATAAACAGTCCAAAGCTCCTTAGCAAAAAGATCTATGGCAGTTTCTGAGGACTGGTGCCAGCCACCGTGAGGCTGTAGGTTCTTCAATGAAACTCAAGGTAACTGATTGACTGGAGAAGATAAAGTTTAATACATACATACATACATACATACATATACCAAGGCTTTTTCCCCCTTACAAGGGAGGTAGCCAAAAAGGGAAAGGCATAAAATCATTTCCACTCATTCCATCCCTGAATACACTCCACACCCCTCCACCCTCCCTCTTATCTGAGCACCTCCTGGATGACGGGTCATCCCTGCACCTTGTCCACTGCCCTGGATCAGAAGCAGTGTCGCAAGACACAGCACATCCACAGCAAGGCCGCTTCATTAAATCGGCGACCCCCCCTCACCGTCCCCCCACTGTTCCAGAACTGAATTCGGACAGATACAGGGCCATCTATATCTAGGTCCTGGAGCAAATAGTGCAGGTTCAGGATTCCTACTGCCCATGATCAACTAGAATAGGACGCAAGTGCAATAGGCATATACTGTTTAAAGCCCTAGCAAGAGTGAAGATCCTACTGGTGTCCAATCTGGCACACAACGGGCCTAAAATCTTTAACGCACTGCCCAAAATTATGAGAACATTACTGGTTGTCCAGAACAAATTCAAAACTAGTTTCTTAAATATGTGCCAGACTAGTCCCCAGAACCAGGATACACCAGATGATGTAGGTTCTCTAATACCATACCTCAAGTGTTCTGTACAGAGACAATCTGCAGCTGCGATGGACCACCACAACTGTGAGGACCCACCTCAAAACTCCAAGTAACCATGTTTACTAATCTACTGGATACAGCTTTATCTGGGCGATATTGTTCATCAAAACTTCGAATTTCACCCCCATCTACGGACAACTCTCATGCATCAACGATATTATACATGGCAAGAAACTGCTTGAAGATTTACTGATTTACTATGAACTTGTACATGTAAAATACAAGAAAAACCCAAACCTCCCAAATGCCAAACACTTGAAGACAATACTATATTACAGAAATTACAGCAACAACAGAGCAAAGACTGAACAATTTCCCAACCTGGGGCACAACCCCCCCCCCACCCCCATGCGTCAGTTATGGGAGGTGCTGGGAAGCACACATACACTCTCCCTTACCCTTCTAGTAACAAGATATTGTTTAGGGAGTGCTGCACTGCTTAGACTTAACTACAGGGAGTGCTTTAGTAAAAGGTAAGGATGTTTTTCAGCCTTTATGGATTTGGAATAGGCTTATGACAGGGTAGAAAGGCACTATGGGTGGTATTGCAGATATATGGGTTGGGAAGAAAGCAGTTTATTGTAATCAAATTTTTATGCGAGTAGTTTAGCCTGCGTTAGAATTAGGAATGGAGTGAGCTAGTGCTTTGAGGTAATGGAGGGACTTTGCTAGGGATGTGTCACGTCACTATGGCTGTTCAATTTAAACATTGATGGGGCGATGCAAAAAGTAAATGCAAGAGTAATGGGTAGCAGGATCAAAGGAGGGATTAAGCAAGTTTGGGAAAGTGTGTGAAAGAAGTAACATGACGAGATGTACATGGGGTGAGGACGTCAGTAAACGAAGCGAATATTAAGGGAGAAAGACTGCTTCTGACTCAGGGCAGTGGACAGGATGCAGGGATGACCCGTCATCCAGGAGATGCCAAGATGAGAGGGAGGGAGAAGGGTGGAGGGGAGTGGAATATGTAGGGGATGGAATGGGTGGGAGTGGTTTCTATGCCTCTCTCTTTTTGGCTACCCTGATGTAAGGGGGAAAAGAGTCTTCAGTATATGTATGTAAATGTGGTGGGAAAGGAAGGAGTGGAAGTAGGATGTAGATAGAAGCAAGTAACTGCCTTGGGGGATTCAAAAGTATAGTGAGATAGACATTTGGGAATGGATGCTAAGAGGTATGAAGGGGTGATTGCCGCCAGTACTGTATGAGGCACAAACATGGAACATAGATGAAGAGTTTAACTGGGAGAAGAAATGCCCAAGAATTATCGTAGGGGTTACAAGGCTGGACAGAGTGAAAAATGTGGCGAGGGGTGCAGTGGTGTAAATGGAGTTGGGAGCTAGGGTTGATGAAAGAGTATTAGGATGGTTTGGGCATGGAAAGAATGAGTGAAGATTAGTAAATGAGGTGCGAAGGTGGAGGAAATGAACATGGGGCAACCAAGGATGATATACATGGATGGGGTAAAGGGGGCATTGAGAAAAAGGAGTGTCTGTTGAGGAAGGAAGGGGGTCTCCAGAAGATAGGGATGAGTGGAGAATGAGTGTGTATGGATGCATGAAGCGGAGTGGGTGGGGGATGTGCAGGGATACGTGTGAATATTTTGATGCAGCCCCAAGGGATTTCTCCCAGTCTTCTCTTTCTCTTCACGAGGGGACAGAATGGGTCACAGATTAAATGAAGCAGCCTTGGTGCATTGCTTCTGATCCAGGGCAGTGGGTGTGATGAAGGGATGACCAGTCATCTGGGAGGAGTCAAGAAATGAGGGAGGGAGGGATGGTGAATTGGAGTGGAAAATGTTGGGATGAAACAGGTGGAAGTAGATTTATGCCTTTGACTTTGGCTACCTCCCTTGTAGGGGGAAAAAGGCCCTTGGTAGTATACATCAAGGTTAAGGATAAAATTTCAGAAACACCTAAGCACGACACATTGTTTGATAGCTCCCAATCTGACTAATCCATTGAAATAATTTCAAATTCAAGAGGAAAACATGAAAAATGCATGTTTTATTACAACCAGGGAAGATTGGACCAAATCTGCCTGAAGTAATATACAATATTTCTTAACACCATTGCCCAATAATGTTCTAATCCCATATCCCAGACACATTTTATGCTTTTATATCTTGAAAAATAAATAAAAATAAAAAATCTCGGATAAATCCCACCCAAGAGGAGGAAGGGTGCGTCATGTCAGGATCATTCCCAGGAACGTCTAAAAAAAATTAGGACTTTGATGCACCTTAGTTTTTCCTACAATGAAGTTTTTGATATAGCAACTGAAAATTACCGATTAATTTTGTTGTAATACATCGTAATGTTTTTTTTCTTGGCAAAAATTAATAATAAAAAAAAAGTTACTAAAACATATTTACTAACAATTGAAGATGCGGCAGATGAATGATACACCATGTTTTGATAGATGACAAGGCTGAAGAAATGGAAGGATGATGTATTCATCTATTCTATAACCTATGTAACCTATTCTGTATTGGTAAATTATTAGAAGTGCACACCTACGTGATATAGCAATAGAAAATTAAATAATTTTGTAAATTATAATACATCAATATAATGTTATTCTTGGCAGAAATTAATAATAGAAAAGGTTGCCAAAAGCTATAAACAAACGTAGCTTTGGTTGCTTGAAACACTTCATTTTGGTAGTAGGCCGAAGAAATCAAAGTATAAATTTGCCTATTCTAACCTAAGCTGCATTTAGTAATGTGGTACCTGTAATTCTAGAGGTCATCAGGGTCATAGTTGTCATCTGACCTCTGAATCTATCAAAACAAAGACGGTCTAAAGGAATTGAAGACTTCATTTCTGTATGTTTTAACAATGTTTTCAGATATTTATTTCCTCCAAGAAAAATATCTATTACAATGATGTATAATAATTTTCAAAGTTAATATTCAATTTCCTACTGCTATACAACATAGGTGTGCACTTCTAAAAAATATTGCTTTATTTAGTAATACAAGCTGTAATCCTAAAAACCATCAAGGTCATCGTAGTCACGGATACCGACAGCCTGATTAAGAACTCAATTGGACTGCGAAGAATAGCCACTTCCATACGGTGACGCCTACGTAGGCACCATGAGGAGCAAGTGGGTACGCGGTGATGCCTACGTCGGCGTCTTGATTATATTTATTGTAGTCGTACCTATGTAACCTCCATTCTCTCTAAACTGGCTTCATCATATTTTCTATGGTTATCAAAATTCACGGGTGAAAGAACGAACGATTGAGCACGGACTTTATTCTTTATAATGCGATTATTATGACAACATCACACGTCGGGCAGCTAATGCTGCCAGACGTGCGATGTGCCCTGGAGTGAAGAGGATAGAATCATTACATTACTTGAAGGGAGCCCTACTGTCTTTGTATCAGCACTTATTAACCCCTTCCATACGGTGCCGCACACGTAGGCATCATGAGGAGCAAGTGGATTCGCGACGCTGCCATATCGGCGTCTTGATTATATTTATTGTAGTCGCCCCTGTGTTTTTACATTCTCCCTAATCTGCTCTTAATCCCATTCTCTGTGGTTTTCAAAATTCACGGGTGAAAGAGAGAACGATCGATATAAGCCGTGACTATATTTTATGATGCGAGTATTATTACGACACGTCGTACAGCTGGCATTGGCTACTGCCCGCGAGATTTAAGTCCCATAGTGAAGTGGTTAAACATCACCTGGAGTTTGGAGAACACCCAGTGCACAATGTGAAAGCTATTATCTAACTGACATGACTGGACTGGACAGACAACATGGCATCTCAATGCTATGCTCACAGCTTCATTCAGTAGTATATTCGCCTTTAATAAGGTTTTTACTTTCATGTATTATTTGAAAAACTTGTAACTAATTTCCTAATACTATGTCACATAAGTGTGCACTTTAAAAAATACCAACTTCAACAGCATACCTGCAATACACGAGTGGTATGGGTATTATTTTAGAAGTGCACCTATGCATTTTTTTTTATTGTAAATTATAATACATCAATGTAATATTTTTCTTGGCAAATAAACATCAAAAATATTGCTAAGCTATGGAAAAATTAAGTTGTAGAGACTCCTTTAGACACCATCTTTGTTTTAATACATTTGGAGGTTGTTGTTGTTGTTGTTGTCGTTCCCTAGACTGTCTGTCCGAGCAGTCCCGTCTCCCCAAGGAAGGCCACAGCCGAGACTGGGTTTTCCCACAAATCCTTTATAGAGTGTATGTTGTGTTGTTTGCGTGCATGATTGTGTATAATGCAGTCTTCCATTATGTGTTGTATGGTATGGGGTGAAGTGTTACATCCTGGGCAGCTGTTCACAACACGGTCGTCCAGCCTCCTCTGGTAGCTTAGAAGTGCTGGGTGGTGACCGCATCGCAGTCTGGCCAAGTGGACTCTGTCCTTACGTGGGAGAGAGGATTCAGAAGGGTGGATATCAGGGGGTCTGGCATGCAGCAGTGTGTTGTCTTTCAGTGTGTTAATGGAGCGGTGAGTGATATGATTATGAATATGTTTCCGGAGGCTGGTATTTGGTGGTTGTGGAGGAAGAGAAGAGAGTATCTTTGTGTAATAAAGGTCTTTGGGTGTAGTTTTAATGTTTCTTGGTGTGTGTGGGTGTTCTGCTATGTAGTGTAACGGGTGTGATGTGTTTGTGGTGGCTGCAGCAAGTGTTTGTGTGCCTCTCATGTCGAGGTGTTCCTTGACTTTGAGGACTTTTGTTTCATGGTGTAAATGGTCTGTAGGTGATGTATTTGTGCAGCCTGTAATTGTTTTTAGGGCTTTGTTTTGTATGATTTGAAGGGTGTTGTGGTGTGTCTCACTGAGATTAGGAGCCCATGCAGGACTCGCATAATTCATCACTGAGCGTATACATTGTTTGTATATTGTTATATTAGTTTCTTTGTTTTGTCCAAATGTTGTTCCAGTGATTGACTTAAGTGCGTTAAGTCTAGGTGTGCATTTGTTTTTTATGTTTGTGAGGTGTTGTTTGAAAGACATGGATGTATCGTATGTTACACCAAGAATTTTCGGTGTGTTTGTGTGTGGTATTAGAGTGTTGTTGATGTAGAGATGAGGTATGTATTTGTGTTCTTTTGTCCAGTTGGTGAGAAGTGTTGCTGTAGATTTGGTTGGAGCTATTTTGAGTCTGTTTGTGATGAACCATGTGTTGAGTGTGTCAAGGTAAGGCTGGATTATTTCTGCAGCTTTGTCTGTGTTACGATGTGTGCATGTGATTGTTATGTCGTCTGCGTAGGAAGAGATTTGTATTTCTGAGGTGTCTGGCGTGGGTAAGTCATGCATGTATAGATTAAATAATGTGGGGGATAGAACTGAGCCCTGCGGTACTCCGTTCTTAATGTTTCTGATGTGCGATGATTGGCCATTATATGACACATGAGCATTCCTGCCTGCCAGATAATTGGCCAGCCATCTTTTGGTGTTATTGTGCATGTCTGTGTTATATATTTTATTTGTTAGGTTGTGGCGGGGGATAGCATCAAAAGCTTTACTAATGTCCAATGTTATAAGAAGTGTTCTGTGGTGGGGCCTATCTGAATTGATGCCATCAAAAATTCTTTGTGTGAGGTTTGTCAGAAGAGTGTTTGTGGAGTGTAGTGGCCTAAAACCGTGTTGTGAGTCAGCAAGGGGAATATATGGTGTGACAAGTTTAAGTATTAGGCGTTCAATGACTTTAGAGGGGGTGCAGAGAAGTGTGATTGGGCGGTGCGATGATGGGATTGTTGGGTCTTTGTTCGGTTTTGGGATGGTGATTATTTTACCATGCTTCCAGATGTCGGGTATAGTGTTGTGTGAATAGCTGTAGTTTGCAATGTTTGTGAGTGCGTGTATACCTTGTGGTCCAATGTGTTTTAGGTGGATGTTGCTTATGTTATCAGGGCCACAGGCAGATGAGTGCTTGAGACTATGCATTATGAGTTTTGTCTGACTGTCTATGAAGGGTGTATAGTCTGAGTCTGTGGGAAATTCTTTCTTACGTCGAATGGTGCGTCGGTCGTCAGGGTGAGATGTAGGTTGGAGGTTGGAGACTATGACTGCCTGATGACATCTAGAATTACAAGTATCATCTCCTCGTTAACATGATTTTGATCTTGCATGACTTAAAACTTATTAACCCCTTCCATACGGTGCCGCACACGTAGGCGTCATGGACTTGGATCTCGGTGGCAGCAGCCAATGCCAGCCGTACGACGTGTCGTAATAATACTCGCATCATAAAATATAGTCACCGCTTATATCGATCGTTCTCTCTTCACCCGTGAATTTTGATAACCATAGAAAATGCGATTACAAAAGAATTAGAAAGAATGTCATTATGGAGGGGCGACTACAATAAATATAATCAAGACGCCGATATGGCAGCCTCGCGAATACACTCGCTCCCCATGACGCCTACGTGTGCGGCACCGTATGGAAGGGGTTAATATATATTCTGATAACACGAAATGTCCGATGTTACGAGAGTTGAATTTCCCGCCTTCTGTAGTTGAATATCTCGCCACCAGAGCGCAGGAGACGCTCTGACTCCCGCGCTCCCACTCTCTGCCAGGCCTCACAGATGGACATTGATGAACTGCTAGAATCGCACACAGTGGAGCTGACTAACGAAGAACTGTTAGAGATGGAGACGATACAGAATGCAGAGTTCGAGGCAGCTGCACCTCGGCCTATATCAGAAACCCCAGAGCCCAAAAGAGTCTTGACCAAAAGTGATCTCGAAAAAGCACTCGTCGTTTATATGAGAAGGACTGGATATCTTGAAAGCCAAAGATCCAAATATTAACAGAAGTGCAACAGTGGCCAGAAAAGTTATGTCAGAGCTGAACTGTTATAAAGTGATATTAGATCAAAAGAAGAAAAAGACGCAGACAAAACTCCACCATTTCTTTCAAAAAAAGACAGTCAAGGAAAGAGGCAGGGCGCGGCAAAGAAGGAGAGCAGAGTGAGGTTGGGGATGGGAGCACAGCAAGCAACAGTGATGGTAGTGATGCGTCATAATATTTATATGCATGAAAAATGTTATTTTACCACATAAATACCAATATAGTAAGAATGTGTTTATATTGTTTCTGTAACCTTCAAATTTATTAAGCGTGTTTGTTTTGGAGTTTTAGTAATAAAATCCCAAAATAGACGGATTTTCCCGTTGTCCAGGAACGTAACCCCCACTATTACAATTATTTCTTATGGAGAGTTTATGTTCCATTAACACGATTTCCATTAACGCGACACCTCCAGGAACGTAACCCTCACGTTAATGGGGAGTTGACTACTACATTCTTAAATGCTTGTTTGGTTAGGTTACAGGACATTTCACTACATGGCCAGTTTGCTAAAATCCATCGCTATATTGTTTCAGTTGTTTCACTACATTTCGCTACTTTTTTTGCATTTGTTACCCAAATGATATGGGCAACTTTGTAAACAGAAGAATTTGCCTAATGAGGTGATTTGGCAATAGATAAAATAATTTTCGGTCAAACTGAAGCAAAACGCACTGAGGAACCCACCCACTCTGGTAATGTGCACATCACTTTTATAATTATCTGCCGGATAATCTCCATGATGATTGCATAAAACAAGACCCAATAAAAACTATTTTATCTATCGCCAAATCACCTCATAAGGAACTTCTGCAGTCTAGTTACTATCTATACCTACATACATCGTATTTATCGTATTCTGATCTCAAAAATGAAAAAAGTAGTAAAATGTAGCAAATTGACCAAAACAATGCAGCAAAATGGTTGGCAGCAAACAACCTGATACCAGGTTAGGTTAGGTTGGATTAGAACTGACAAATTTAGCATACTTTAATTTCTTCAACCTCCACTTCTACCAAATATAAGATGGTGCCAAGTAGTCAAAACTGCTACATTTGTTAGTTATTTTATAGCTTTTAGCAAGTTTCTATTATCAATTTCCACCAAGAATAATTTATATTACATTGATATTATTTTACGAACTTATTTGATTTTCTATTACTATATCTTATAGGTGCACTCCTAAAAATTTACCATGGTATGTCACCCTACACCTTCAAACACTTGCCAGCCAGCTTGGGCCATCACCTGCTTAATACACTTTGTTTTCATAGATGCGGAGGTCGAAGAAATTAAAGTATGATAAATTTGTCTACTTTATCCAACCTATGGTGAGCCAACTTAGCAATGGGCCTAGTTGACCCTACAACCTTTCCAACACCACTTTGATGCATGGTTGGCAAAGATTCCTGACCAACCACTCGCACATGGACATCCATCCCAGATGCACCAATAACTGACAAAATGAACTTCCAGTTATCTCTCAAAGTATTTTACGTTGATACATTTTGTAGCTTTCTGATAGGTATGCGTACATCCGCAGGCGGCGCCACCATTGTGGATGTAACATTTGTCCCCTTTCCTACAACCATTTCGACTGATGTAGTACCCCAAGTATGAACTGTTATCATTCAACTCGTATGCATGAAATTCAAATTGTCCTACTCTAGAAATTTCGATGTAGTTCTTTAAAAATCGACGATTTCCAGATTTAAACTTAAATTTAGATAGTTGCAATGGCAATTTAGTTTTCAGTGGAAATTTAGGTAAGAATACAATATATGAACTATTTGGGATACATTTTTCAGTTTATTTTTACCCAGAAATTAATAATTTCAAGATCATTGTGCATGATGCAGTTGTGCATTTACCCACAGGGAGTGTTTTGGATTGTCACGTTTTGCCACTACATGCCATCTAGCAGCATTCCTGTTTTAGAAGACATTGTAACCTTCTAGAACATGAAGACATTTTGAACAGCCTGCACATGCACTGAACGCTACCAGGTTCAAACTCGAAACCTAGTCAAATGGGTCACTCATTGCAGCAGCAAAATTCTATCAGCAATGGTGACGCCACAGATTTGACTGAAACGAACTTTAACCCCTTCACTCCGGGGCACACCACACGTCTGGCAGCATTGCTGCCTGACATGCGATGTTGCATCATAATAATCACATTATAAAAAATAAAGTCGGTGCTCAATCGTTCGTTCTCTTTCACCCGTGAATTTTGATAACCATAGAAAATATGATGAAGCCAGTTTACAGAGAATGGAGGTTACATAGGTACGACCACAATAAATATAATCAAGACGCCGATGCGCGTACCCACTTGCTCCTCATGACGCCTACGTAGGTGTCACCGTATGGAAGTGGTTAAGATATCTCTCAAAATATCTTAGGTTGTTACATTTTGTAGCTATCTGATAGGTATGCGTACATCCGCAGGCAGCGCCACCATTGTGGATGTAACGTTTAAGTCCCCTTTCGATTGACGTACCCCAAGTTTGAACCGTTAGCATTCAACTCGTACACAGGAAATTCAAAAATTTGTCCTGCTCTATAAGTTTCGATGTAATTCTTTAAAAATTGATGGATTTTCAGGTTTAAACGTAAATTTAGATAGTTCCAGCAGCAATTTAGATTTCAGTGGAAATCTAACCCCTTCCATACAGTGACGCCTACATAGACGTCATGAGGAGCAAGTGGGTATGCGAGGATGTCGATGTCGGCATCTTGATTATATTTACTGTAGTTGTACCTGCGTGACCCCCCATACTCTGTAAACTGGCTTCATCATATTTTCTATGGTTATCAACATTCACGGGTGAAAGAGAACGATCAATACAGCAGTGACTTTATTTTTTATAATGCGAGTATTATGACGCAACATCGTAAGTCTGGCAGCTAATGCTGCCCGCGAGATTTTGGCCCGGAGTGAAGGGGTTAAAGGGAAGAATACAATATGAACTATTTGTGATACGTCTTTCAGTTAATTTCTACCCAAAAATGAATAATTTCAAGATCATCGTTCATGATGCGGTTGTGCATTTACCCACAGGAAGAGTTTTGGATTGTCACGTTTTGCCACTACATGCCATCTAACAGCAATCCTATTTTTGAAGACATTGTAACCTTCTAGAACATGGAAGACATTTTGCACTGCCTGCACATGCATTGAATGCTACCAGATTCAAACTCAGGAGAACCTAGTCAAATGGGTAACTCAAAATTATAGTGGCAAAATTACATCCACAATGGTGACACTATCCACAGATTTGAGTGTACCATCTTAAGATCATTGCCATGGCAACATGATCGGTGCAAGAATAGCAAAAAAGGAGGGTCCTACATCGTTTGGTGATGCTGTCCACAAATTTGAATGTACCATCTTAATCATTGCCATGGCAACACGGTCGGTGTTAATAAGAATAGCATATAGGGAGGGTCCTACTCCTACATTGTTTTTGAGATGCTCAGGCGATTTGATGAGCCTTAAAACCTTCATGTGCCAAGATGCATTTAAATTGGACCAGCAGTTTGGATTTTATGGATTATTTTGACAACTTAATCATTACCATGGAAATGCAAATTTTGTATGATGCAATGCCCAACATTGTTTTTGACATGCTCACGTGATTTGTTTACCCATAAAACCTATGCATTCCAAATTTCATTGAAATTGAACCAGGGGTTTGGGAGTTTGTGCATTTCTTTACCAAAATCTTTACGGCAAATGTTGATTTGACACGATAGAGCACTAGAAAATTAATTATCAATTTTGTAAATTATAATGTATCAAAAACATGCAATTTTCTAGGCGGAAATAAACAAAGTTACTAAAACAGATTTCGTAAGTAACGAAGTCACGCCGGACAAATGGTACACAATGTTTGTTATAATGCCGACATCGAAGAATTGAAAGGATGATAAAATCGTTAAACTTAACATGTATTTAGTACATCGGTACTTGTAATTTAAGGTCATATGGATCGTCATCGCTGTTGTCGTCACGGATGTTGGCGGCCTGTTCAATCACTTTCTGATTGCGGGGTATATAGGTTTTTCATAGCTCAAAGGAGTGCATGGATTTCAGCTCCATATCATTCCTTCAAGAATATATAACTCTTAAGGTACTGGCGCAAATACCGAGGAGGTACACCAGACCTCAACTGGACCGGGCATAAAACACTTGACAAACGACAAGATGGCATCCCAATCCTATACTAGCGACTTTGTTCATTAGTATATCTGCTTGTGGCTAGGTATTATTTATTTTGAATTCCGCCATGAAAATCGCATTTCATAATTTACAAAATTAATATTTTATTTTCTAACGCTATATCGCGCCAATACACAACCGAACATATGCCATCTTTACAAATTACCATCCTTAATTCACCTGCTATAATAGTCGTAGCCAAAAATTCACAAATTCTCCCCATTATTTCTCAACCTATTTCAATTTTTTTTTTTTTAACTTTCACATTTAGTTGTGAGCACCTATGCTATATAGCAGTAGCAAGTTATATATTTTGTACATTATAATACATGAACATAAATTTTCTTGGCAGGAAAAAAAATTGCAATAAGCTAATGAACAAAGCTGCCAGGATACAGTTCAGATGCCATGCCAGTCCGATTAATATCAGACCAACTTTGACATTGTGGACAAGGTCTCCACTTCCAGGCGATGTTGTTGTTGTTGTTGTCGTTCCCTAGACTGTCTGTCCGAGCAGTCCCGTCTCCCCAAGGAAGGCCACAGCCGAAACTGGGTTTTCCCACAAATCCTTTATAGAGTGTATGTTGTGTTGTTTGCGTGCATGATTGTGTATAATGCAGTCTTCCATTATGTGTTGTATGGTATGGGGTGAAGTGTTACATCCTGGGCAGCTGTTCACAACACGGTCGTCCAGCCTCTTCTGGTAGCTTAGAAGTGCTGGGTGGTGACTGCATCGCAGTCGAGTTAATAAGAGCGGTTACAAAGGCAATTGGGTTTCCTTGGACTTTACGAGAAAACACTGGTTCTACTGTTATCAGTTAATTGCCAGAGGTACAATAATAATGCCATCTACATCCGTGACAACAACCAGGATGATCTTTAAAATTTGAGGTACCAAATTACTAAATATAGTTTAGGTCACGTAGGTTCACTTAGGTAGATTAGGTTTGAGTAAACTAATTTATCCTTTCATTTCTTCAACCTTGGCACCTATCAAAAGTATGGCATATTCAGCCACTGCAATTTTGTTCGTTAATAAATAGGTTTTGACTGTATTTTTTTTTAGTTTTGACCATGGGCGCAATATAGCAATAGAAAATTAATTATTAATTTTGTAAATTAAAATGTATCAACATAATATGCAATTTTGTGGGCAGAAATGAAAATAAAAAATACCTTGCTACATGCAAATATGCTAATGAACGAACTCGGTAGCACAGGATAGGGACGCCATCTTGTCGCCTGTCAATTGACGGCCTCAGTACTTCCGACAGTACCTCACCAGGTACATTTTCTTGAAGGAATGTTATGGAGCAGATACATGCATTCCTTTTAAGCTGCAAGAACTTTGTATACCCCGCAAGCTGAGTGGTTGAAAAGCCCGCCAACGTCTCACGACAAGGACGAGCCGGATGACATTTAATTTCCAGGTAACGATGTATTAAACAGGTTAGGTTAAGTTAGACGAATTTATCCTTTCATTTCTTCGACGTCAGCATTTATCATAAACATGGCAAACCATTTGTCCGACGACTTCGTTACTTACGAAATCTTTTTTAGCACCTTTTGTTTTTTAATTTCAGCTCACAAAATTGCATATTACATTGATACATTATAATTTAAAAAATTAATAATTAATTTTCTATTGCTATGTTGCGCCCATGGTCGAAACTAAAAATTTACCGGTTTTGACAACTTGTTATTGATTTCTGCCAAGAAAATCTCATTACACTGATATTATAATTTACAAAATAATTAATTTTCTAAAGCTATATCATGTACATGTGCACAATTAAAATTTTCCCAAATATTTTGTTTCTAGATAAATGGTCTTACTCTTTCACATGCAACAATAATTTAAGGGTTAAACCAAACTTGAACACTGTGCTCATACCTACATCAAACATATTTCCACGATTCTGGAATCTTACCCTACTGTAACTATCGCAAATAATTTTTCGATATTTTGTAGTCCTATTGTGTTACTGTGTTAGCAATGAAATGCCATAATTCTCTCTGAAACATTCGTAGGGTAAAAACAGTTCATGCTGCCTAAGGGAGATTTAACAAGTTTATGGTAGTGGGGATTCTGTTAAATTAAAAATTCCCACTACCATGAAATCTTGAACCACATGCTGGCTACCGTATGCTGAACTTTATCTCGCCTGGTTTCTTACTAGGTTGCTGGCCCAAATATTTTCTCCCTACTAGAATATATAAAGGTTAAATTGAACCATGAACATACACACTAAATAATTGATGGAACTGAAAGTTCCTCCACGAGGGTCTGTCCATGGCATTTAACAATACTCACCTTGAAACTGACTCGTAGATTCGAGCCCTTGGCCTTACATGATTTTGTAGTGTTCTCGGGGACAGCGCTGTAACGCACCATTTTGAACCTGAAACAATAGAAAATAATACTTTCAATCTAATATTGAAACGATCGGTATGTATGTATTCCCTCACCTCAGCACCGACCAGATGTAAACAAAGTAAATTAAGCTTGTTTTTCTGTAAATTTAATTATTCAGCACCGCTGTTTATGATGCAACTATTATTCAGGTACTATACAATTCAACCGTTATAATTTTGTATTCAAATATTAAAACACTTCGGCGATAACGTGCGATTAAATTCACTAATGCTTCACGTACCACTGTGGCCACCACGGCCTACGATGAGAGAAGGGAGAGTTAGCCCTCTGTCGGCGGTGAAGAGAAGTTCGATCAGCTTTTCGAAGGCGCCCAATTCAAAAAGATATATCAGTCATTCACAACACTAACCCATTACTATAGCAGTGAGCTAAGCTGAGGTACTAAGATGTAGGCTATAAATAATGATCGTCCGATTTATATATATTCTAACTGGTAGGTGAATATGTACAGGATGATACAAATGTCTTATCACTTTAAAGTAAAACAATGGTAAGACTTGCATGAGGTAATGGATGAATTATCAAAACTAACACTTACTCAGGCATAAAAAAATAATCAAACGAGAAAAATACAAATCCTGAGTGTATGTGAACCACACAGTTTTCGATTTTCGTGATAGAAAAACAAGTTCAGCAAGTTCTCCTCGAAATAAAAAGACAACTCATTTCTAGAACAAGGGACTTGTATATCCGAGCAGTATCACATGACAATGTAGACCAGCGATTAATTATCAATCATGGGTAAATTAATCCTCATGGTGGTTGAGAAACAAATTGGGAAAATAATTGTTGTGTCTGGTCATGTTTTATCTCTACACACACACACACACACACACACACAATTAGAAAGAATACAAAGAGCAACAACAAAACTGACACCAACTCTCCAAAATGACATATGAACAAAGACTGTCCAAATTAGAATTACCAACTCTGGAACAAAGAAGGGAAAGAGGAGACCTACTATCTATAGAACTGTGAAGGGTATGGAAATCTTAGATAAGAATGATTTATTGAAATGGGGCAATGGAAAAACAAGAGGACACGAAAATAAAATAAAAAAGATAATTACAGAAGAGATCTGAAAAAATAGCCTCCCACACAGAGTGATAGATACTTGGAACAAATTAGACAAAGAAATAGTGTGTGCAAACATTATTCAAGATTTTAAGAAAAAACTTGATGCTGAGAGATACAAAGACGGGTCATCACGAGCATAGCTCCCTTCCCGTACAATACAACTAAGTATAAACACACACACACACATAATGTCCACTACCACCAAATACTGTGGGACAGGGTTTGTATGATCATTGGATGAAAAACAGAGAGGAGAAACAGGGGTAGAGTCATGTTTTAGACTAAGAAAGGGTTAAATGTAACTATCGCTCTCCAATAGCGAATTCCTCACATAGTTACAATGGCGAAATCGTGAATTTAAATTGATTCGTCCCGGTCCTTACCCCCTGCTGCGAGTTGAGGTCGTCTCTCTGGCGAGAAAGGAAATGGGGTCGTAGGCAGCGATCATTCCTAATCTCGGGAAGCAGTAGCGTTTCGAGTTCAGAGAGAGTTGTATCTCCAGTAGCCGAGCGGTTTAAGGCACCGTCTCGGTAGCCTCCTTCTCTCACTACACCTCCCTCTATCTCTCTCTCAACTAGTCGCATATAAGACTAATTTTGCTATTATGGTGTTTTATTTTGAATGCACCAAGTTTTTTTTTTTTTTTTTAAGAAAAAAGTATATGAACTGGCAACCTAAACTTTGCTGATCGCATTGGAAGGGGCGTGGGACGGATACGCAGTAACTAACGTTTTTTTTTTTTTTTTTTATATATACTTGTATATCTATTCCATGATGCAGACGCCACGAAAATTTCAATTTATAATTCTATCTTATATAATGTTCCTGCCATTCATTTTTTTCATTATATTCAAAGTATTCATATTCCTAAGCATATTTTAATCTACTACATAGTACATACGCAGCCTAAACAGCTTCTGAACTGCAACAATTTTCAACTAGTCAGTTGTCTGGTAATATTTGTCTTAGTTCAGTTCTAATTAGGTTGTACTTATATTTTCACTAATACTCCTGAGTCAATTATCAGATTTTCATGATTGGCAATAGTAGGTTAATATTGTGTATTCATCTTGTGGGTTATTTTACGTGTATTTTACATTCAAGTAAATGTTTATGAGAAAATATATCAATTTACTAGCTGGGTGTGCTGATGCGCAACTATTTACAAAGATCTCTCTAGAAGCCTGAAGAACGTCAATGAGACAACTTAGCATTTTCTTTTGCTGCAACAAAATCAATGATCGCCAGCAGCGTGGTGATCTCAGTACCCCGAGTTAGCACCACTTTAAGAATATCTTGCAAAAATAACCGACGAATTAGCTGATTAACTATTAATCATTTCTTCACTTTAATTAACCGTAGCAAACTGTCTGGCCTCACATTTCACGTTGTAAACACAAAACTACTCGCCCTCTCAGCTAAGCTAAAAAATGTTTCAGTTTTATTATGTCCTTGTGTTATGGGCAGCATAGTATATGTTGATTGACAATTTTGCACGTGTCTTGACAGCCAGTTCTTTAATTTCAAAGAGCAAGTCAAGCTCTGATAGATTGAACATGAATTTACCAGTGTTGGGAATAGATCTTCATAGAAGCCTTTAGAATATGCATCAGTTAATTGATTTTGACAGACGTTTGTATTGACTCCATTATGATTAATTAATTAATTAATGCGTGAATAAACAAATAGAATAAAAGATATATTAAGGTTTCCCCGGTTATCATAGGATCATAAGATGAGCATTTAGTCTGACAGCCTTCTCAAGGATGGAAAACAATCTGTTGCTGGTTCACAATGGGCAAGAATGAAAATACCAGGAGCTGACTCAGGATTGCACCAGGCATGCAGAATTTGATGATACTGGGGCATTTGCTATTGCATCAGCTTGAGTACTGCAGAAATCTGCACTTAATGATTGCTGCCACTGACACTCATCTTAGTAACTAGGTGTAATAATAACTGTTACTTCTAAGTTCACTGACGAGAAGCCTGTAGTCGAACACTGGCCAGTTTGCACAGTGTTAGTGTGGATCTGTTTCTATGTCACCAGCTGAAAATAGCTGCAAGGGTAAGGGCAATTACCACTCGCCAGTTCTCCATATGTGAAAGGGTGGAAGAAGTACAGTTTATACAACTGTCATCGCCCAGATGGAGATGCGGCAGTTGACGAGTTCTAAGGCTAGGCATCATGGACACTGATTCTCTCTGCTATATCTTACAAAACCAACACCAGCAGGTACCCATTACTGGTCTCTAACCAGGTGTAAGCACTTAAAATCCTATTCTGTCATTTACTCCCTCAAACAACAAAGATATTACATGCAATTCGAGGGTAACAAAACACCAGTACCTCTATCATCTCTCAACAACTTTCTACAGAAAACGGAACTATTGATTAACCAGACAAAGTACTCTCGACGAAGTCAACATAAGTATATGTCACATTACGGCATTTTATATCTTAATAACTGTTGAGGATATAACAATTCGATTTATATATCCTGAAAGCTTATAATTTTAAGTTTCTGTATAAGAAATATAAATACAAAAGTACAAGAAATTACTCTATTATTATTTCTAAAGGTGTTCAATGTGTGGGCCTTGGGTTACACGGCACATCCAAACGATAGCCATTTCTTGCCAAACGCGACCTGGCATAGCATTGTCAGTGGTTGCCAAGGCTTCTGTTTTTCGAATCTTCAGGTCATCCACGTCTCTGGGAAGAAGAGGTACCCATACCAAGCCTTTAAAATACCCCCCCCCCCCAGGGGAAGAAGTCGCATAGAGTGAGATCTGGAGATCTAGGGGGCCATTGCAGGAGCACGCGATCAGTGCGTCCGGAACGTCCGATTCACAACAGGATTAACAGAAGAAAACTTGATGATTAATAAAAATTAATGAAAGACAGTGGAGAAAATAGGATGTGAGAGACGTATTAAACGACAGAAAAAGCACGAAAGAAAGACGGCACATAGGAGCGGCAACAAAGTGGTGACGAACGGTCACAGTACCAGTTTCATCTTGCTACTATTTGTAGTTCATGATACACGAATTCTTAGAATGTGACATATACTTTTGGAACGCCCTGTACGCGACAAAGGTGCGAGATTGTCTATAAGGATAGAGGCATTTGAAATTACAATTCATAACAATAATTGCTCAAGTTAAAGGTAGCGAGACAGTGCTTCTGTAGTAGTTTTAGTTCGGAACAACGGCAGGACAAATGAAAATCAACACAAAATATCTAATCTCTTTCTTTTGGTAATTAGCCACAAGGTGCGACACTAGAAGTGTCACATGAGAAAGTATAGGTGAAGCTCGGACTAAGGCCACAGCTTAGTGGAGCTTATGGTTGTAGCTGGACGTGGAGCCTAACGTCAGCGAGGCGGTAGCAGATGATGACGGCGAGGCTCGATGGGACAGCTAGAAGACTGGACGAGATGTAGTTTGTGCGCTGGTCGGTCTGGTCGGTACTGTTCTGGATTCTGGATTCCAAGGAAAGACCACCTCGCTTGCGCGGGATCGGGTTTTGTGGGAGGGGAAGAATGTCTGTAGGAAAATGAAAAGATAGTAGTGTATAAAAGAGGGCTATTGCCACCGGGCGAATTGCGAGCGATTAGGGGCTTATTTGTTGTCGTGGCTTTAGGAGAACTGGGCTAGGAACTTGTTCTGGAATTCTGGAATTCTGGAATTCAAGAAAAGACCACCTCGCTTGCGCGGGATCGGGTTTTGTGGGAGGGGAAGAACGTCTGTTAGAAAATGAAAAGATAGTAGTGTATAAAAGAGGGCTATTGCCACCGGGCGAATCGCGAGCAATTAGGGGCTAGATTGTTGTCATGGCA
>NC_134786.1:15528668-15586168 GCF_046742065.1 Oratosquilla oratoria | reverse complement strand
ATACTTGTACCTCTATTGGTAGGGGTAACAAGACATTAGGACCACCCTATACAAAGTAGTCATTACCCATCCATTTAGTAACAGGAGCCACAACACTGGTACTGTCTCATTTTGTTGGGTTTGTTGCATTTGGTGCTACATGTGGATATGCCCTTAATCTGGGGTATTATAGGGGGAGGTTTTCAGTGTCTTCTGTGTGGTGGTTGCATCTAGGGCAGTTTGATTCTGTGGCCAGGCCTATTCTGTGCTGATACTATTTTCATGTTGGATGATGTCCTGAATGCAAGTGTGTCACTGTGGCTCTTACTTCTCTTGAAAGGGATTTTTCTGTGGGGCTGATGTCTGGTGGGTGTTGGTGGAGTATTGAGTTTGGAGATCTGTCTTAAAGAGCTTGTTGAGTAATTTGGGTGTGAATATGCTTTTGTGTTGACATGCTGTTGGTAGGTTGTATATGTTTTAGTAGTATGCTACTGGGGTGCTTTCTGTTACATTTAGATGCCTGTGTGATATGAGATGGGAAAGTGAAGCTGAAGGTTACAACATAGAACCGTGTACATATAATTTTCATACGATATTCTATGGGATGATTTTAGTTTCTATGTGCTGGTGTTCTATCTAATGTTCTTTGGTACATTCTGTTACTACTCAGTGCTTTGTTTTGTATAATTATGTATCTATGTTTTTCTGATTGTTGAAAACCATGCTGAGACTGCATAGTCTAGGGTGGTTCTTATGAATTGTTTGAAAACATTAAAATTTCTCTCTGTTGTCTGAAGCCTGTGCATGTGATGGATTTCAGGAGTTATTTAATTAATTCTCATGGTCAAACATGTGGGGTGAAGGTCATGAGAATAAAAAATGAGGCCCAGATCACCCCCACCTAAAGGTAGAAGGACTTCGGCATTTAGTTTCAGCATAGGGCGTTTTACTTTTTTTTCTTTATTCAAGGTTGTCTGGAGTGAGAAATGTTACTGATGATTTCTGGGGTGAGATTCCCATTCTATTATTTCTGAGCCACTAATCTAGTTCATCTAAGAAGTCTTGAGTGTTTTTAGCTGTTATTTTGTAGTTTTTTTGGGTTGGGATGTGGGTGCTTTTGCTGTAATTCTTCCTGCTATTAATCTTTTCATCAACTTGGACATAATAAACAGTGGTGAAATTTATCTGTATGATGTAGGTTTTTTCAGGTGTTTTGTTTGGTTTTAAAATGTGAATTCTTTTCCAGATAGCTATATTCCTATTGTACAACCTATTATGTCTGTATACCAAAGGTTTTTTTCCCCCATACAAGAGAGGTAGCCAGCCAAGGCATGCATCCATTTCCACCCATCATTCCCACCTATTTCTCTTTCATCTTAGTTCCCCTTGGAAGAATCACCCCTGTCATCTGCCCAGGTCAGAAACAATGCAGCAAGACATGGCACATCCACAGTAGGGCCAGCCACTTTATTTACATTGGCAACCCTCCCTCTTTGACACTTGTGCAAAAATCAAGGCGAGAATAAATCCCTTCAGGCAACATCAATTGATCATCCATTCACAACTGTTCTCTACTCACACCTTCTCCTCTCCATGCTCAACAGACACTCCCCTTTTACTCAAGGCTTCCTTCACTTGCATCCATTTATCTCATTCTTGGTGTTACCCTAAAATTCACTCACTCCACATCTGCCTTCCACTTTTTTGCTATTCTGGAATTGTGTAGCCAGATGTATTTATATTGGTTAAGGTTTTTATAGCTATTACGCTAAAGTGTTTTAGGTGGATGTTCAATGTCTTATCTGAGCCCTGTGCATGGGAGTTCTTCAATTTTTGTTGCCCCTTTTACATTTTTTGGTGGCGAAGGGGGTTTCATCTGTGTCTGGTTTGATTGTCCATATTCATTTAATAATTTTTCTATTTTTTGGAGTTGTGGGTTTAACTTGTTTCGGATATTTGTTGATGTGTTTAGGGAGTTGATAATAGCAAATACAATGTTTAAGAAGAGAGTCAAGCACAGGTATATATGGAAAGTGGAGGAAAGGGTGGTTGATAGGGTGTTAATGGACTATGTACCAGTACTCAAAGTGAAGACTAGATGAGTTCTGGACGTTCATATTCTAAGGGAAGACTGGGGATTGTCTGGTCACTTTTTGGGAGAAGAGAAATTGAGACAGGAGGAAAAGGAATGGAGAAGTGCTGAGAGTAAACAAATTGAATGAGAAGGATAAAGAGAAATACCAGAAACTGAGGGAAGTGTGGGAAGTGATGAAGGATAAAGAGGAAATATGAAAAAGAGGAAATATGAAAAAACGTATGTTTCAATGAATAAGTGATAAAGTGCACAAAAATGGTATGTGGGATAGGATGATGGGAGGGAACAGGAGAGGTAGCAAATGGTGGGATGAAGAGGTGAAGGCAGTGGTCGAAGAAAAGAAGTGTATGAGGATTACTTGCAAGCAATGTGGATGTGGTTAGGGAGGGGTTGTTTGTAGTAGTGGGGAAATCTAGGAAAACAAGTGATGGGAAAGGACAATAACATTGCTGTTGAAAATTATTACATAAAAGAGTATTGAAAGTGATGAAAGTTGGTAAGGGATCTGGGTTGGATGGGTGTTATGTAGTGTCTGATGAAGGGAGGAATGGTTGTAATGGATTGGCTGAGGTTTAATGTGTGCCTACAGGAGGGGAATGTGCTGGAGACTGAAGGAGTGCTTGTATAATTCCACTTCATGAAGGAAAAGGGGACAAATATAAATGTAAGAATTTTAGAGGGATCAGTTTGTTGAGTGTAGTTGGAAAGGCATACGGAAATGTGTTAACAAAAGTGAAAATGGAAGGGAAAGAGTGATGGGTGTGTGGAGAATAGTTATGAATGGATGATAAATTGACATGGCCCAAAGGTATTTCTTCTCTGTTTACTTGTGAGTGGACAAGGAGGGAGGGCTGCCATGTAAATGAAATGGTGGGGGTAAACCAGCTTTGGCTGTTAGGCACTGCTGTGGAGGTGCTGTGTAATGCTAAATTGCTTCTAACCCAACCAGTGAAAGGAAGACAGGGATGGCCCATCATCCACAAAGAGCTAAGATGCGATGGAAAACAAATGGGCATTTGATGAGTGGAGGGTGGTTGCATGCCTTGGTGGCTACCTCCCTTATAAGAGGGAAGAAGTCTTTGATGTATAAAGAAAAAGTGGCTTTGTTGTGGATGTACTGTATCTTGCTGCAGTGGTTCTGACCCAGGGTAGAGGGCAGGAGACAGGGATGACCCTTCATCCATGAGGAGCTAAGATGAGAGGGAGGAAAGGGTGGTGGGTGTAGGACTTTGATTTGGCTACCTCTCTTATAAGGGGGAAAAAGACCATGGTATATGGATAGATAGAAAAAAGCCTATTTAAGATCATAGGTGAATGAATAAGGAGGCAGGGAGGGGTTGACCATATGGTGAATTGGTGGTGGTGGTGGGAGGGGGCAAACCAGTTTCAACACTCATTGTAGAAGAGTTGTGCATGCTGCACTACTTTTGATCCAAATATTATGGTGGGGGGGATACGGTGACCCTTCATTCCCAAGGTGCTGAGACAGGAGTAGTTGGATGTTTTTATTTCTGTTGTGAGTTAGTGCTTTGATTCGGCCATCCCCTTCTTTGAGGGAAAGGGCCTTTGACTCTTAATTTTTCATTTCAAGCTTTTTTCTTAACTTGATCATTATATTTTCCTTGCGTATTATACATTATTTTATACATACATATACCAACAGCTTTTTTTTTCTCTTACAAGGGAGGTAGCTAAAGTCAAAGGCATAAATCCACTCCCACATACTCTATCCGATTTACCACCCCTCTCTCCCTCTTTTCTTGGTTCCTCCTGGGTGATGGGTAATCCCTCCATCTTGCCCACTGCCCTGGGTCAGAAGCAGAGTAGCAAGACACAGCACATCCACAGCAAGGCCGCTTCTTTTAATTGGCAACATCCCCTCTCTATCCCTTCATGCAGAAAAGGCAGGGAGAAATCCCTTTGGGCTGTGTCAAATTATCATTCACACATACTCCCTCACCCCCCATCCTCCACTCACTACCATGCATCACAGTTCTCCACAAACCCTTATCTTCTGTCTTCTCCCTTCCTGAACAGATATTCCCCTCTTTCCTAATGTTCCTTTTACCTCTTCCATTCATCTCATCCTTGGTCACCCCCTCATGTTCACTCTCTCCACCTTTGCCTTCCACACCTTTTTTCACTATTTCGTGTGTCCAAACCATCACAATACTCTTTCATCAACCCTATCTCCCAACTCCCTTTCCACCCCTGCTCTCCTCATTTCTCATTCTATCCAGCCTAGTAACCCCTATCATGCTTCTCATGCATTTCATCTCAAACACATTTAAACTCCTCTCATATGTTCCATGTTTCTGCCCCATACACTCCTGTCAGCACAATCACATCCATTCTCAAATGTCTATTTTTCATTACACTTTTTAAACCCCCTAAGGCATCTACTTGCTTCTCTCAATGTACATTCTAACTCCACTCCTCCCTTAATAATCACTTCCAATTAGCTGCCATCCTCTCCCCTTGTACATCTCATAACCTTACTTTTACCAACATTTATCTTCAACTGCCTTCTTTCCCACACCTTCTCAAGCTCCATCACTAACTTCCTTAATCCCTCCTCTGATCCTGCCACAAGCACAGTGTCGTCAGCAAACAACTGGCTTCTCTTATTTTTCTCCATTTTCTTTAATCATCTCCAATCCCCTGCCCATTACCCTTGCATTTACCTTTTGTACCAGCCCATCCATGTATAAATTGAACATCCAAGGTGACATAACACATTCCTGGTGAAGTCCTACCCTTACCTCAAACCACTCACTCTTTCTCTCTCCATTTCTAATTCTAACACAGGCTTTAGTACTCTCGTAAAAACTCATGACTGCTCTTAACAGCTTTCCTCCTATCCCATATATCTGCAATACCTCCCATAGTGCTTTCTGTCTACCCTGCCACAAGCCTTTTCCAAATCCTTAAAGGCACTAAAAAGACATCCTTACCATTTCCTAAAGCTTTCTCACATATCTGCCTTACCACAAAAATCTGATCCATACAACCCCTACCTGTCCTAAACTCACACTATTCCTCCCCAATTACTCCCTGTTCCTCTTAATCAAAACCCTCCCGTAAGCCTTCCCAACTACACTTGTCCCCTTTTCCTTTGCAAAGTGGAACTATACAGGCACTCCTCCAGTACTCTACCCTCTTTTAGACAAACATTAGATAACCTCACCAGCAAGTCCACCATCATTGTACCTCCCATTTTTTGACACCCCACATGACACTCATCCAACCGAGGTGCCTTACCTGCTCTCATTATTTTAATGATAGCTTTCACTTCATCTTTCCTTATTTCTCCTCCATTTTCCTCATTCATCAGTCATTTTCTTAGTGCTTCCCACTATTCTTCACATTTAGCAACTCCCTAAGATACTCTGACCATCTTCCTCTTACTGCCTTCTCTTCCACTATCATCTATCTGCACCTTTTACCTTTTCTTCTCTACTTGGTTTGCCTCTTCCTCTTTCCTTCCAAACCATCTTTTTATTACTTTCAAAATTTTCTGTCATACTCTTACCCCATTTCCCATCTGCTCTCCTCTTTATCTTATGCTTTCTCTTTTCTTTGTACCTCTCATCCTATTTTGTAACCAATCTGTGAATGTTTCTTTTTTTCTATAACCTTGCTTCATCATCCTACCCTTCATTCTATTTCCTCCTGTCCTCCTTGTTCCATGCACCATCTTTGCACACTTTGTGACTCCCTCCTTGAAACATCCTTATTCCTCATCCACCACTAACTCTACTCTAACTTTCACTCCCTCCCACTCTTCTCTCAGCTTCTTCTCGTACTCCTGTCTCATTTAAGCAGTTTACTCTAAGCACCTTCCTACCTTGTCCTTTTCCTTTCTCCACTCTCAACTTACCTTCCACTAAAACATTACCCACTATTCCCCCCACTCTCTCCCCTTAGAACATGTACAACCAAAACTCTTCCTACTCTTCTTCTATTTACCACTATATAGTCCATTAATGCCCTATCTACCACCCTCTCCCATGTGTACTTATGCTTGACTTTCTTCCTAAACAGTGTATTTGCTATCATCAACTCTCTTGACACATCACCATCATCTCTCCACTACATTTTTTCCCTGGAACTCCACACTTCCCAACCACTCTATTGGTTAATTTCCTCCTACCCTAGCATTAAGATCTCCCAACATGACATTGACATTTCTCCCTCAACCCTCTATGCAATAATTTAAATCTATCCAAAAAGCCTCCCTTTCCTCTACACTCTTCTCACTACCAGGCCCATATTCACTTACAAAAACCACACACCCCTTCCCAGTTTCACCTTCATCCACAATGACCTAAGAAACTTCCACTCCACTACATGCTTACCTGTCTTCACTTACAAGTATAGCCACTCCTTTCCCTCATCCTCTCTTCCCTCCTGGCACCCTCACAACTCAAACTTACCCTTCCCTTTCAACATAGTTTCACTCAATAGCAATACATCAATCTTTCCTCTCACAAATATACTGCCTATCTCTTCCCTTTCACTCTAGTCTGTACCACATCCATGCACATTAAAAGACCCAAATCTTACGATTCTGGTTGGAAAATTCCCATACCCTCTTATGCCTTTTTTTTTTTTTTTTTTTTAATGTCCCCTTTGAGGCTACAGAGTAGGGTGCCTAGTCCTATCCCTGTCCTGTTTTTGTAATTTTTTACAACTCAAGCGGGAGCACTCAGTGACAGTATTCTTCTCCCCTACCACAGGGTTCAGTGAAAAAGGAAATTATTTTTTCAGAGTAGTACAGGACAGTATTAAGAGTAGGGGGACAGTATAATGGAAGGGCAGTTGCAGTATGATAAAGTAGCATCACTTCTCCAAGTACATTTACTCTACCACAGACAAAATGATGTGTGGCTCTGGTCCATAGGGGTGCTCCATAAGACCCTAAAGTATCAGCTGCATGCTAATGGACAACTTTTAACCCCACAAAAATATGCAGCCAATACCCCAGATGGGCATATTATTATATATCGGTAATCATTTTGAAAATTACAATACTTTACTTTCTTGTATCCCCATCTCTTGTTAACAATACTTTATTCCTTTTCTCTACCAAATCACTTTGTCAGATTGGACTTCCTGTAAAATGTTGCAAGTGCTGAGGCCAAAACACTAATCTTGTAAAATAATTTAATATTTTTGTAGTAACTACAATCAAGAATACACAAAACCTCTATTTCATAAAAACGGGTAATACCAAAATTGTCTGAAATTCAAATGCACTGTACTTACATTTTTCCAAAATTAATAGAAAGCTTCATAAAAAAAATCTTTGAGGGGTATTCAACAGTAATATGTTCCATATGCACATCAATCTACAAGTAAACTCCACATTATTGAGACATTTATTTACATTAATACATGTCACTTTCTGCCACTAAAGCAAAGAAATTGACCTGCAAATATTACAGAATAACAAAAAGATTCCAGATTTGGGGGGAGGGAGTAGGTCAAAACAGACCAGATAAGACAAATGTCTAAACTATCTCACTTTCCAAGTCTTCATCCTGTTCTAACATCTTTGCAGGATCCCAGTCTAATGATTCCATCCACTCACTCCCACCTTCCTTCCCTTCTAATTTGTTGACTTCCTCCTTGAGAAGCGCCAATTCATCTTCCTCTGTGATATCCTCATCTTCATTACCTTCCAAGAGGTTTCCTTCAGGTAGCTCTTCGTCTTTGGATGAATCTAGTTTGTCTTCTTCTTTAGTCTCCTCTTGGTCTTCTGAGGTCTCTAGTCTTTCCTTGCCATTAACATTTTCACTTTCACACTTGGGCTGATCCTTCCCATCCTTTTCACTTTGACTAGAGTCTTTTTCCTCCTCTTGTGTTTCCTTATTTTCCTCCTCAGCCATCTCCTCCTCTTTCTCTTTATCACTGCCTTCCTCCTCCTTTCCTTCACCACTGTCCTCTTTCTCTTTACTACTATTAGCATCATCTTTACTCTCACCACGTTTCTTAGAGCTAGAATTAGTGTCTTCTTTTTCACTTAGTTTTGATTTGTTCTGTAAAAGTGCCAGCCTTTCTCTCTTGCTTGCCATTAACCGCCGAGGATCCCTCAATATTTCAGCCTCTTCATCATCGCCAATTTCATCATCTTCATTTAATTCACACTCTAGGAAGTTTGCCATCATGTCATCATCTGATTCATTGTAATGATTGTCTTCGGCCCCTGAGCTATGGTCTAATGTTTCAATCCTCTGATCCCTGTTACCAGTGTTTCCACGGCAAGTAATAGATATGTTATAATTTTTTAATCTCTTCAATGTGTCCTGTACAGTTGCATCTGCTCTTGCATTGGCCACCTCCTCATCCATCTCATCACTAAAGTCTTCGTCATCCTCATCATCAAAGAAATGGTAAGCATGAGCATGTGCATGTAAATAGGCATTTGATCTCTTGGCAGATGGTTGGTTCACAGCTGGTCGTGATGGGCGCTTGGCACCTCTGTTTACTTGCACTGTGGTTCCCATCAAGCGAAACTGTGAAGGAAGTTTGGAAGGCAGAGGACCAGTGGTCTTGGGGACATCTGGAGGGTCAAGTATAACACAGTCATCATCGTCTTCATCCTCCTTGGTCCCCCTGCTGGCCTTATTTGTACTTAGTTTCCCACTTTTTGGAAGTTCCTTCCCTCCATGTGATGACTTTTCTTTGGCTTGGGAATGATTCGTCACTTCGACACCTTGCTTCCTGAGAAGAGCATGAGCCTGCTCTCTTGAATATACACTTATGGTAAAATCCTCACACCTGAGGCCCATGGACTTGAGAGTTTCCTGAACGTCTGGTCGTGAGCTCTTGGGCCCCGCACCTCTTCCCTGATTTCCTGCTCCCTGAATTGTGACGCCCATATTGGGCCCAAAACTGTGAGGACCTTTTCGGTTAGGTTGTATTTGTCTTTGCCCTGTGGGCAAAGGTCTGTTGGCATTGGACATTGGGTGAGAAAATTGAGCCAAGCGTCGCCTTCCATCAGCAGAGGCAGTGTCCTCATCATCATCGTCAGGCAGACCAGGGAGGTATGGGTACATTGACATGTCTACTACAACAGTTGGATATCGTATATAGCCTGGCAGGAATAGAAAATAAAAACTGAGTTTAACATAAAATGTAGCAATATCAAACTATATATATACATACTTCAACATAAATCTTAACATGATCAAGACAGCTGAGGGCTGAGAATTAAATATGACTAGCACTTGCAATTGAAAATATACGAAGCATGTAACTATATTCAAAGAGTTAAAAGAATGATAAAGGTGTATTCACATACCTGGAGAAGGGGTTAAGTACAGAAAAGGGGCAATGGTAGCAAGGAATGGATGACAGGCAGACTCAAAAGGGGTAAATCTCCTATCTGAAAAAACAAAATTAAAAATTAGCTGAACGAAAACTGTCCAATAAACGATAAGAAAAAGTGCAGATTAGTAATCCACTTTCATCTGAATTCTGCACTTAAAAATCAAAAGGCATAATTCCACTCCCACCCACTCCAATGTCATTCATCATTCCTTTCTCCCTCTTTTCTAGGCTCCTCCTGGATGATGGGTCATCCTTGCAGCTCGCCCATTGCCCTTGGTCATAAACAATGCAAGACACATCACATACACAGCAAGGCCACTTCATTTCATCAGCAACCCCACCCTCTCTGTCCCCTCATGCAGGAGTAAAGACAGGGAGAAATCCTTTTGGGCTGTGTTAAAATATCATTCACACATAACCCCTCCCAAACCTCCACCATCCCCCACCCACTCCCTTCCATGCATCACAGAATCATCCAAACACAATCATTCTCCAATCACCCCTATCTTCTGTCTTCTCCCTTCCTTCCTCAATAGACATCCCCCTCTTTCTCAATGCCCCTTTTACCCCATCCATCCATCTCATCCTCAGCCACCCCATCCACCTCTGCCTTCCACACTTTTATTAATCTTTCTTCACTGATACTTTTTTGATATTTGGGTGCAAATGTGGCAGGAAAGGGAGGAGTGGGGGTGGAGGTAGAATGTAGATTGAGAGGAGCGAGTAAATGCCTTGGTGGATTGAAAAGTGTAATGAGAAATAGACATCTGGGAATGGATGCTAAGAGGAGGTTATATGAAGGAGTGATTGTACCAACAGCATTGTACAGGGCAGAAACATGGAACATGAGAGAGGAAGAGAGAAGGAGTTTGAATGTGTTTGAGATGAAATGTCTGAGAAGTATGATAGGGGTTACTAGGCTAGATAGAGTAAGAAATGAGGAGGTGAGGAGAACAGGGGTGGAAAGGGAACTGGGAGATAGGGTTGATGAAAGGGTATTAGGATGGTTTGGACACATGGAAAGAATGAGTGAAGAAAGATTAGTAAAAGAAGTATGGAAGGCAGAGGTGGATGGAGTGAATATGAGGGGGCGTCCTAGGATGAAATGGATGGATGGGGTGAAAGGGGCATTACAAAAGAGAGGAAAGTCTGTGGAGGAAGGACGGGAGAGGACAGAAGATAGGGGTGAATGCAGGGCTGGGGAGTTGGAACACAAAACCTTCGACTCCGACTCCTTTATTTTTGGCACCACCGACTCCGACTCCTCTTTATGTAATTAACTGATTATGGCCTACATATTTTATAAAGCCTATGCAACACACATACGCTCCAATCTTGAGTAGACTTATATCATTATAACTGGTTTATATCAAAGAATAAATATATGTTATAGTGTGGCTTTCCTATGTTTGACCTCTTCATTAATACTTTATAACTGAAGTAGAGACAAAAATTTTGAAAGGATATTGAAGAAAATTCAGTAAAAAAAAAAATATTCTATAATGTAAGACATTTGGCATAATATCTATCTTTGCAAATAAGTGATAAGTACATTAGAAAAAAAAAATACTGTTTTTTATAACAAAAGTTGAAATATAACCTTTGTAAATATATAATGTAAGATTTTTTTACATAGTTTTGCAAATACAAAATATAAAAAAATTAAAATACTTTATAAAAGAAGTTTAGGCAAATTTCTTGAAAGGAAACAGTAAATATAGAGAAAATAAACCTTATTGATACGAGTACGGTACAAGGTCGAGTGTTATGGCTGAACATGTATGATACTGAAAGGTATATGTATCATACATACTTTTTGGGTATCATTATACTTCATATGTTTTCATACCTTCTTTTGTCTTAATGTACTGAAATTACTGACACAAGTACCTCTTGGTTTACCGATATGAGTACAAAACAGGATACAGCTGAACTTGTTTGAAATGTGAAACTTTTTTTTTTTTCAATTTTAAATATCCTTATTTCAATAATTCAATGTTAAAAAGTAGAGGGGAAAAAGAAGGGGAAAGGAGTGAAGAGATAGTATTATTGCGTTAGTCTACAGTTGAAATCATAATTATCCTACTGTTTGGCAACACAGCAGCGGGAGAAACTACCAAACTAATGGAGTGATGGAAACGATGCATATGGAACTTGACAGGAATATTACAGCTCCTGTGACTGTGTGTCAACAAAAGGTGAAAAATAGAGGTGTTTAATTTATTCAAGTAATACTTTGGATGTTTATCGGTCTATGTATAAATTTGAAAACCAGCGTTGCACAAGGACGTTTTGGGGGTTTAGTGGAATGACCACGAAGACAAGACGATGAGATTTATTACATTTTATAAAATTATTTTTTTTATATAATCTACTTATAAGGAGTGTGCACTGCATAACTCTACAGACTAAATGAAGGCCTTATAAAATGTAAATTTAACTGGAGTCCGAGTCTGAGTCAGTATATTTTTACCGACTCCGACTCCAGTGACACCGTAAATGCTTCCGACTCCCCAGCCCTGGGTGAATGGAGAGGGGTTGTGTATAGATGATGCTATGATGCATGAGGGGGAGTGGGTGGGGGTGGGGGGGTGGGGAGGTATGTGTGAGAAGAAAATTGACGCAGCCTGAAGGGCTCCCCGTCTTCTCCTTTTCTGCATGAGGGGACGGAGGGGGGGGTCGCCGAATTTATGAAGCGGCCTTGCTGTGGATGCGCTGTGTCTTGCGACACTACTTCTGACCCAGGGCAGTGGACAGGATGCAGGGATGACCCGTCATCCAGGAGGTGCCAAGATAAGAGGGAGGGAGGAGGGTGGAGGGGAGTGGAATATATAGGAAATGGAATGGGTGGGAGTGGTTTCTATGGCTTTTTCTTTGTGGCTACCCCCCATGTATCCAAACCATCCTGATACTTTCATCAACCCTATCTCCCAGCTCCTTTTCCATCCCTGCTCTCCTCCTCACCTCATCATTTCTCACTCTATTCAGCCTAGTCACCCCTACCATACTTCTCAGATATTTCATCTCAAACACATTTAAACTCTTCCTCTCCTATGTTCCATGTTTCTGCCCCTTACATTTCTATTGACTCAATCACCCCTTCATACAATCTCCTCTTAGCATCCATTCCCAAATGTCTATTTCTCATTACACTTTTTAATCACCCCAAGGCATTTACTCGCTTCTCTCAATATACATTTTAACTCCACCTTCACTCCTCCCTTTCCTGCCACATGCAGCCCCATGTATCTAAAGCTTACCATTTCATCTAGCCTCCCTGGCTTAATACTCACTTCCATTTTGCTGCCATCCTTGCACATCTCATCACCTTACTTATACCACATTTACCTTCAACTTCCCCTTTTTGCACACCTTCCCAAACTCTGTCACTAGCTTCCTTAATCCCTCCTCTGACCCTGCTACAAGTGCAGTGATGAATGAGAGGAGGAAATTGGTAACAGAAAAAGAATGAATGTGTCAAAGAAGAAGCATAAAGTGCACAAAAACAGTGTGTGCAATGTGGATAAAATGGGTGGGAATAGAAGGAATGGTGGAATGAATGTCTGAAGAAGCATGCATATAATGAATGGCTGCAAAGAACACACAGGAATGTTTACAAGAAGTATAAAGTGAAGAAGTTTGATGCAAAGTGCAAGATGTGGGAAGCCTAAAGAGAAGATGAGAGATGGGATAGGTTACTGTTTTAGAATACTGATAGGAATAAAAAGATGTTTTGGAAGGAAGGGAAATGTGTGAAGAGAAAGATCAACCAATCGATCAATCAACTGCCCCAAGTCTCTTGCAGGAAATCCATGGTTCACAGGTAACTGGCAACAGTCACCAGATTGTAAGTCACTAAAGGAAGAGATATTACATTGTTGTCTGGGTAAGCAGTTTGTTTCTCTGTTGATATCGTTTTAACCACTTCCATACGGTGACGCCTACGTAGGCGGCATGAGGAGCAAGTGGGTACTCAATGATGCCGACGTCGCCATCTTGATTATATTTATTGTAGTCGTACCTACGTAATTTCGATTCTCTCTAAACTGGCTTCATCAATTTTCTATGGTTATCAAAATACACGGGTGAAAGAGAACGAACGATTGAGCACTGACTTTATTTTTTATAATGCGATTATTATGACGCAACATCGCACGTCGGGCAGCTAATGCTGCCAGACATGTGATGTGCCCTGGAGTGAAGAGGTTAAAACTGGATGGTGATCCGAGTGTGTATGCTCTTTTATTTTGTACAGATATACTACATGTCAATAATGATTTCCAAGATGATTGTTATATATATTTTTATATTCCACTAAATCTTTGTATGACTGTTGATAACAGATTGTCATATATTCTAAATTTTGTGGTAATGGCTCTATTATTTCAGGCCCTTCAAGTTTTTGGTATACAGCGAGTCCTCCTTATACGGTAATTCTTTATTCGATAAATTCACAGTTACGGTATTTGGTAATCACTACCCTCGATTCTATTTACGGTAAGAAAAATTCAGAGATACGGTATCCGGTAGATGTTTTGAAGAGGAAAGAGCAGGGAGAAGGTATGTCTGCCATATCCTATTATTACATGTTAAAATGAGTTCAGTATACGGTAATTTCAACTTGTGGGAAGGTTTTCAGGAATGCATATGTACAGTATAATGAGGACTTACTGTAACATGTATTTTATCGATATGTGTTAATTACATTTTATTACAACTCTATGCTTTATTAAAAGTGATGTTTCATTCATATATACACAGATAATTGGTGCGAGTCAGTATCTGTCTGTTAGTAGGCCTATTTTAACACATATCAGCAATGGTCTGAAAAGTGGCTAATGAAATTTAACACAAGTAAATGCAAGGTAATGCACATAGGTAAAAATAACAGTAAGTACGATTACAAGTTATTTGGAAATTTGTTAACAAAAGTGGATAGTGAAAAAGATCTCGGCGTAATTATCAGTAACGACCTCAAATCATCCAAGCTTTGTATTTCAGCCTCTGAGAAAGCAAATAAGATTCTGGGACTGATTGCACGATCTTTTGATTTCAAAAGTCCATCACTCATTAACAAGCTATATAAATCGTTAGTTCGTCCACATTTGGAATATGCTGTTTCCGTATGGTCACCGAATCTCATTAAAGACATTGAGAGACTGGAAAAAGTACAACGGCGAGCCACAAAACGGATTCCAAATATAAAAAATAAATCATACGAAAATCGACTAAAACACATGAATCTGTTTTCCCTAAAAAAGCGTAGACTCAGAGGTGACTTGATTCAGGTCTTTAAAATTCTAAAGGGAATTGACATCAAAAGTGACCAAATTTTCACATTGAATGAGAATCAGACAAGAAACAATGGTCTCAAATTGTCCAGAAATAGATTCAATTTATAAGTAGGTAGAAACAACTTTGCCAACCGTGTAGTTAATGAATGGAATAAACTTCCTGCACAGGTAGTGCAATGTAGTTCAGTTCGAAGCTTTAAGAATCATTTAGATAAATACCTAAGTAAGATGCTGTAATGATTATAATTTATCTTATATTATTTGTTTTTGTTTTGTTATCATTTGTCTGTCTGATTTTCATTTATTATTAGTTATATGTCAATTTATTATTATTTACTATTTACCTGTTTGTTTATTATTCAACTATACCTATGCATTTATTTATGTATTTTATTTGTTATTTACATTACTATAGTTTTTATTTATTATTTTATTATTGATATGATTTTTTTTTCGCATCCGACCTAGATATGGATCAAAAGGTCTCCTGTCGGCATGCTCCGCCTTTGTAATCCTTTGTAAACAAGATACTTTGTAGCCACTCAACTTTTACAAAGAATGACTAAATTTCTTGAGATGCTATGGCTATAAATTTCACAGCACTACTGCATCTTGATAAACCAGAGTAGTAGAGCTTGTGTTAGGCTAGAAAATGGAAAGAGTGGTTTGAGATAAATGTGGGGCTATGCCAGGGTTGTGAAATGTCACCATTATTGTTTAATGTATATGGTTGGGGTGATATGGGAGGTACCTGCAAGGGTGATGGGAAGGGGGTTTAGATATGATATGTATCACAATGGCAAAAGCCGACAAGACTGTGAGAATAAACACCTTGTGAGATCGAAACCTTTATTAGTACTACGTTTCGCTTGTTACAGCTTTTTCAAGTACTTGAAAAAGCTGTAACAAGCGAAACGTAGTACTAATAAAGGTTTCGATCTCACAAGGTGTTTATTCTCACATATGATATGTAAGTGAAGGGAAGTGGGAGGTGTACTAGTAGTTGTTTACAGATGACACTGCATTTGTGGTTGGGTTAGACAAGGGTCGAAGGGAGCTAGTGGTGGAGTTTGGGTGGTATGTGAGAAGATAAAGATGAAAGTAAGTGTTGGCAAAAGATGAAATGTACAAGGGAGAGGGTGACAGTGAGTTGGAGGTAAAACTTAAAGGAGAGATGTTAGAGAAAGAGGAGAAAATAAATGGAAATGGCATATAAGCAGAGTATTCATGAGTTCAGAGTTATCAATAATAACTTAACACTATAAGTAAAATTGTAAGTGTATGACATAATGGGACATTCCAAGTATAAAATATTTTGTATTGCACAAATACGAAAAAAACACAATTAAGTTAATATACAAACCTGGTAAATATGTTAACAGTTTTTCTACAAACATCAAGAAGCTAATATCTTTACAGTCTTTCAGCTTTTTTCTGAGGTTTTCAACCCGTTGATACCGAGACATGGGACGACCAATGAAGGCGGCAAATTCTTCCGCATATTCCCCATCTTGGAATTCTTTGGGAAATGGACCTAATAGATCCACAATCTGCAAATACACATTATTAGTGCATTTAATACACCACTGGCAGTGTCATCTATCTATATACCAAGGGCTTCCTCCCTTTATAAAGAAGGTAGTCAAGTCAAAAGCATACACCCACTCCCACCCATTCCATTCTCCTCCACCACCCTTTTCTCCCTCTCATCTTGTCTCCTCATGGAGAATGCAATGCAGCAAGACACAGTACATCCACAGTAAGACTGCTTCACTTAATCAGTGAACCCTCCTCTCCATCCCCGCAGGCAGAAAAAGAGAAGATGGAGAGAAATCCATTCAGGCTGCATCAAAACATCATTCACACTTAAGCAACCCCTAACACCCCATCCCCCACCCCTCCCTTCCTTGCATAACAGTATCATCTATACACAGCCACTCTCCACTCATCCCTATCTTCTCCCTTCCTTCCTTAACAGATATTCCCCTCTTTCCCAATGCCCCCTTTACCACATCCATTTATCTCATCCTTGGTTGCCTCCTCATGTTTATTCCCTCCAACTTTGCCTTCCACATCTCTTTTACTAATCTTTCTTCATCCATTCTTTCCATGTGTCCAAACCATCCCAATACTCTTTCATCAACCCAATCTCCAATCTCCCTTTCCATTCTTGCTCTCCTCTTTTCTCACTCTCTCCAGCCTAGTAACCCTTATCATACTTCTCAGGCATTTCATCTCATACATACATATACCAAGGCTTCTTCCCCCTTCCAAGGGAGGTAGCCAAAAAGGGAAAGGCATAAAAACACTCCCACCCATTTCATCCCTAGATACACTCCACACCCCTCCCACCTTCCCTCTCATCTGAGCACTTCCTGGATGACGGGTCACCCCGGCACCCCGCCCACCGCCCCGGGTCAGAAGCAGTGCCGCAAGACACAGCACATCCACAGCAAGGCCGCTTCATTTAATTGGCGACCCCCCCTCTCCGTCCCCCTCTGCATATAAGGCGAGGACGGGGAGAAATCCCTTCGGGCTGCGTCAAAATTCACTCACACATACTACCCCACCCCCCACCCCCCCGCCCATTCCTCCTCATGCAGTCACAACATCATCCATATACAACCATTCTCCACTCACCTCTGTCTTCCGTCCTCTCCCTTCCTTCCTCAACAGACATTCCCCTCTTCCCCAAAGCCCCCTTCACCCCATCCATCCACCTCATCCTAGGACGTCCCCTCATGTTCACTCCCTCCACATCTGCCTTCCATACCTCTTTTACTAGTCTTTCTTCACTCATTCTTTCCATGTGTCCAAACCATCCTAATATTCTTTCATCAACCCTATCTCCCAAATCCTTTTTCACCCCTGTTCTCCTCCTCACCTCCTCATTTCTCACTCTATCTAGCCTAGTAACCCCCACCATACTTCTCAGACACCTCATCTCAAACACATTCAAACTCCTTCTCTCTTCTTCTCTTATGTTCCACGTTTCTGCCCCATACAGTGCTGTTGGCACAATCACTCCTTCATACAGTCTCCTCTTCGCATCCATTCCCAAATGTCTATTTCTCATTACACTCTTTAAACCACCAAGGCATTTACTCGCTTCTCTCAATCTACATTCTACCTCCACCTTCACTCCACCTTTTCCTGCTACACTTGCACCCAAGTATCTAAAACTATCCACTTCCTCCAGTCGCTCTCCCTTAATGTTCACTTCCAGTCTACTGCCACTTTCACCCCTTGTATATCTCATCACCTTACTTTTACCCACATTTATCTTTAGCTTTCTTCTATCACATACTCTCCCAAACTCTGCCACCAGCTTCCTCAATCCCTCCTCTGACCCTGCCACAAGCGCAGTGTCGTCTGCAAACAACAGCTGGCTCACCTCCCACTTTTCTCCATTTTCTTTAACCATCTCCAATCCCTGACCCACTACCCTAGCATTCACCTCTCGCACCACCCCATCCATGTATAAGTTTCATCTCAAACACATTTAAACTCCTCCTCTCCTATGTTCCATGTTTCTGCCCCATACATTTCTATTGGCTCAATCACCCTTTCATACAATCCTCTTAGCATCCATTCCTAAATGTCTATTTCTCATTACACTTTTTAATCCCCCCAGGCATTTACTTGCTTCTGTCAGTCT
Organism: Oratosquilla oratoria; assembly: GCF_046742065.1. NCBI lineage: Eukaryota > Metazoa > Arthropoda > Malacostraca > Stomatopoda > Squillidae > Oratosquilla > Oratosquilla oratoria. The sequence continues at coordinate 15,567,807 of NC_134786.1, read as the reverse complement.
ACACTCTACCTCAACTTCCACTTCTCCCTTTCCTGCCACATTCGCACCCTAGTATCCAAAACTATCCACTTCCTCCAGTCTCTCTCCCTTAATACTCACTTCCAATTTGCTGCCATCCTCTCCCCTTATACACCTCATCACTTTACTTTTACCCACATTTATCTTCAACTTCCTTCTTTTGCACACCTTCCCAAACTTCATCACTAATTTCCTTATTCCCTCCTCTGATCCTGCCACAAGTACAGTCTCATCAGCAAACAACAACTGGCTTATCTTATACTTTTCTCCATTTTTTTTAACCATCTCCAATCCCTAGCCCATTACCCTTGCATATGGTAGGGGTTACTAGGCTGGATAGTGTGAGAAATGTGGTGAGGAGGAGAGCGAGGGTGGAAAGGGAGTTGGGAGATGGGGTTGATGAAAGAGTATTGGAATGGTTTGGACACATGGAAAGAATGAATGAAGAAACATTAGTAAAAAAAGGTGTGGAAGGCAGAGGTGGAGAGAGTGAACATAAGGGGGGAACCAAGGATGAGATGGATGGATGGGGTAAATGGGGCAGTGGGAAAGTGGGGAATGTCTGTTAAGGAAGGAAGGGAAAAAACAGAAGATAGGGGTGAGTGAAGAATTGTTGTGTATGGATGATGCTGTGATGAATGGAAGAGAGTGGTTGGGGGATGGGGGGGGGAGTATGTGTGAATGATATTTTGATGCAGCCCAAAGGGATTTCTCCCAGTCTTCTACTTTTCTGCATGAGGGGTTGGAGATTCAGTGAAGTGGCCTTGCTATGGGTGTGTTGTGTCTTGCTACATTGCTTCTGACCCAAGAAAAAAACATTGGTATGTATATGTATGTATCTATATACCAAAGGCATCTCATCTTACACTGCCCTTTCTTTTTATAAGGGGGAGTGCCCCAGCATAATTATACACCCATTCCTTACCCAGACAACAGCACAATATCTCTTCTGGAGGAGTGCCTGTAGAGTTCCACTTTACAAGGGAAAAGGGGACAAGTGTGAGTGTAGTGGTTTCAGAGGGATTAGCTTAAGTGTAGTTGGGAAGGCTTATGGGAGGATCTTGATTGAGAGGATTAGGAGAGGAACAGAGGGAGTAATTGGTGAGGAACAGTGTGGATTTAGGATGGGTAGAGGTTGCGTAGATCAGATTTTTGTGGTAAGACAGATATGTGAGAAAGCTATAGGAAAGGGGAAGGATGTTTTCTGGGCTTTTATGGATCTGGAAAAGGCTTATGACAGGGTAGACAGGAAGGCACTGTGGGAGGTTTTGCAGATATACGGGATAGGAGGAAAGCTTCTAGGAGCTGTCAAGAGGTTTTACAAGAGTAGTAGAGCATGTGTCAGGATTAGAAATGGAGAGGGTGAGTGGTTTGAGGTAAAGGTGGGACTTCGTCAAGGATGCGTTATGTCTCCCTGCCTGTTCAACTTATACATGGATGGGGTGGTGTGAGAGGTAAATGCAAGGGTGGTGGGTCAGGGATTGGAGATGGTTAAAGAAAATGGAGAAAAGTGGGAGGTGAGCCAGCTGTTATTTGCGGATAACACTGCGCTTGTGGCAGGATTGGAGGAGGGATTGAGGAAGTTGGTGACAGAGTTTGGGAGAGTGTGTGAAAGAAGGAAGCTGAAGATAAATGTGGGTAAAAGTAAGGTGATGAGATGTACAAGGGGTGAAAGTGGCAGCAGACTGGAAGTGAGGAAAGCGATTGGAGGAAGTGGATAGTTTTAGACACTTGGGTGCAAATGTGGCAGGAAAAGGTGGAGGTACAATGTAGATTGAGAGAAGCGAGTAAATGCCTTGGTGGATTAAAAAGTGTAATGAGGAATAGATAAGAGGGAGGGTGGAGGGGAGTGGAGTGTATTTAAGGATGGAAAGGGTGGGAATGATTTTATGCCTTTTTCTTTTTGGCTACCTCCCTTGTAAGGGGGAAAAAGCCTTGATATATGTATGTATATATGTATAAATCATGGGCCAATCTGGTGGCTACTGCTGGTTTCCTGGGACAATGGATTGACTGACAATGAAACAGTCCCACAATGACACAACACAGAAAAGTACAACATTTCTTCCCAGAGAGATCAATGGGAGCAGCTGAGGTCTGCTGCCAGATGCTGTGGGACTACGGGTTCCCAGTCAGTGAAACTCAAGGAACCAATTATTACACAAAAAATGTGAACTGAATTTTGAAGTATAAATACCTTTTTGAGGACATCCTTTTTAGTTTTGCCCATGAATAGAGGTTCACCAAGGTAGCATTCAGCCACTAAACATCCTAGACTCCACATATCAACCTGAAATATAAATGGTTTAACTTTAATAATAATAATACATACAAAGACCTTCATCTCCTTCATCAGGGAAGTGGCCATTTTAAACCATACTTTTTTGCCTTAACTTCTTGAATATGATGACGTCTATGTATGTGTCATGAGCCGTGGGTGGGTATACAAGGATGCTGGTATTGGCTTCCTGATTATATTTATTTTGTAGTTGTAGCTATGTGAACCCCGTATTCTGTGAACATGCTTGACCATGTTTTCTGTAATGTTTTATTTATTTAGGGTAAAAGAAAATTAAGATAACAGCAGTAGCTTTATATTTTGTAATGTGCATATTGTAATGCATCATCATACATCAGGCTACCTGATGTGAGTGCAAATATTTGAATTGTATTCAAGAGGTTAGTTATTTTATGGGGACAAAAAATAGATGAAAAAAAAAAAAATAATAATAATAATAATAATAATAATACGTAATAATAATAATAAATAAAAGAAAAAAAAAATAATACTAAAAAAATATAAGAAAATTGTGGGCCCTTGTTCCCCTCACTGCCCCAATTAGTTCCTATCTATGTACCATATACACTATTCAACATGTTACAGAAAACTGCATTGTACACAATTACACATATACTCTCTAAGGGATTTATGGGGAAACCCTGTTCCAGCCATGGCACTCCCCAGGGAGATACAGCTCAGACAGATAGCCTAAGGAATACAATCATCATTTCCCTTATAAAGGAGGTAGGCAAGTCAAAGTCCTGCACCCATTCCACCACTTTTGTTTCCCTTTTATCCTAGCTCCTCTTGGATGAAGGGTCATCCTTATCTCCTGACCAGTGACTGGGCTGAGAGCAATGCAACAATCCACAACAGGGCCAATTCACTTACACAGCAACACCTCCAACCCATCCCCTCATGAAGAAAATTAAGATGAGGAGAAATCACTTCGGGCTGCATCTAAACATCATCCATACACAACCATTCTCCACTCACCCCTATCCCCCACCTTCTCCCTTGCTCAACAGACATTCCCCTCTTGCTCAAAAGCCCTTTTCACCCCATCCATTTATCTTGTCCTCAGTCATCCCCAAGTTCACTCCATCTATCTCTGCTTTCCTCATCTCATTTGCCAATCTTTATTAATTATTTCCAAGTGTCCAAACCATCCCAACAACCTTTCATCAGCCCTATTTACCAGCTCCCTCAGCACCCCTGTCCTCCTCCTCACTCTATCCAATGTACATACATATATATACCAAGGCCTTATCCCCCTTGCAAGGGAGGTAGCCAAAAAGGGAAAGGCATAAAATCATTTCCATCCATTCCATCCCTGAATACACTCCACACCCCTCCACCCTCCCTCTTATCTGAGCACCTCCTGGATGATGGGTCATCCCTGCACCTTGTCCACTGCCCTGGGTCAGAAGCAGTGTCGCAAGACACAGCACATCCACAGCAAGGCCGCTTCATTAAATCGGCGACCCCCCCTCTCCGTCCCCCCAGTGCATCCAATCTATCCAATGTACCCTTACCATACTTCTCAGACATTTCATCTGAAGCACATTTAAACTTCTCCTTTCTGCCTCTCTTAAAATCCAAGTCTCTGTCTTATACAGTGTCATGGACATGATCATCCCTTCATATAATCTTCTCTTTGTGCCCATTTCCAGGTGGCGTCTCATGACACTTTTCGGTTCCACTGAAATATTTACTTGTTCCTCGCAATCTAATTTACATCCAATCCCACTTCTCCATTTCCTGCCACATGTGACCCCCAAATATCTAAAGCTATCCACATCCTCCAGCCTCTCCTCTTTCAGGTTTACTTCCAACTTGCTGCCACCCTCTCCCCTCATACATCTCATTACCTTGCTATTATCTTCAACTTTCTCCTATTGCATAACTTCCCAAACTGTATACCCCTGTCCCTTTTGGCCACACCATTCCTTCATCTATTCAAAATTTCCTTCCATTTGCTCCTATTTTTCTTCAGTCTCCTTTCCCTATTCAACACATTTCACATGCATCCAAAGCCAACTTCACTACATCCAAACCTCCCATTCTTTGTCTCTCTTTCAACACCACTTAATCCACTTCTACTTCCTATTCTCTGCTAGTCTTTCCCCATTCATTCATTCTTTATATATATATACCAGACCTTTTCCTCCTTACAAGCAAGGTAGCCAAAAGCATAAATCCACTCCCATCCAATCCATCCCCACATACTCTACTCCCATTCATCACCCTCCCTCCCTATTTTCTTGGCTCCTCCTGGATGATGGGTCATCCATTCATCTTACCCACTACCCTGGGTCAGAAGCAATGCAGCAAGCCATATATATATATATAAAACCAACTGAGCAATGTCACACTATCCATCACATTCCTTGCCAACCCTGTTTTCTGCCTTACCTCCATAATTCTATCTATTCTTGTAACACCTTCACTTCACCTCAAATGTCCCCAATCTCTCTCCTTTATATTCCAATAGTGCCCAAATAGAGATTTAGACTATAAGGAAGGTGGAGAAGAAAAGACTGAATGTGTGTATTTACCTAGATGTATTTTATGGGAAGGAGAGCTATGCTCGTGGTGTTCCGTCTTTGTATCTCGCAGTGTCTAGTTTGCTCTTAAATTCGAGTATAGTTTTTGCACACACTACTGTTTTATCCAGTTTGTTCCAGATATCCACCACTCTGTGTGGAAACTGTTTTTTCAGGTCTTTATTTTTCTTATCATGTCCCGTTGTATTTATCTTATTCCAATTTTGTAAGTCCTGTCTATCAAGGACACCTGTTCCTTTCATGATTCTGTAAATGGTCAGTAGGTTGCCTTTCTCTTCTTTATTCCAAAGTCGGTAATTTCAATTTAGCCAGTCTCTCCTCATATGACAGGTTTGAAAGTATTGGGACCATTTTTGTGGCTGCTCTCTGGATTAATTTATTTACTTATCTTTTTTTACTGGGTGACCATAGTGTTGCAACATACTCTAGGCCTTATTAGTGTGACTAGTATTTTTTTTTTTTTTTTTTTTTTTGTCTAAATAGGTAAAGGCCACCTTTATTAATCTTAGCAAGTTGTAAGTTTCTCTGACAATTTTGTTTATCTGTTTTATCATGGGACATGTCATTTGAGATAATTACTCCCAGATCTTTTTCAGATCCCACTTTCTTTACTTCCTTTGTTCTAATTTTATATTGCCCTGATATTCTTTTTTTACTTTTTTCCAAATTCCATGCTATATTTATGGTGAAATCTACTTCCCACTTTTGGCTCCATTTCTAAACCTTGTTTAGGTCTTTCTAGTGATTCACAATCCATTTCAGTATTCACTTTCCTCAGCAATTTAGCATCATCTGCAAAGAAGCTCATGTAACAATCCACATCTTCATCCATGTCATTCACATAAGTAGTGAACATTATTGGGGCCAACACAAATCCCTGCAGAGCTCCACTAATCACTTCCTCCCAAGCTGAACTCTTTTCTCTGAGCACTACTCTCATTTTTCTGCCATGCAAGAAATCCTCCATCCAGTTTAGTAATTTACCTTGTATCCCTCCTATGTTTCCCATTTTTTAAAATAAGTTTTGTGTAGTACTTTGTCAAAGGGTTTTTGTAAAGTCTAGGAAAGCACAATCAGCCGATCCATCCCTTTCTTGTATTATATCTATTAATATTGCATAGAAACAGATTACGTTTGTGGCACATGATCTTCCCTATCTGAATCCAAATTGTCTCAGGTTTATTATATTGTTTTCTTCCAGGTGTTTTATCCATCTATTCTTCATTTTTTTTTAACAAATTTTGGCTACAGTGCTTGTGAGGAAGACCAGTCTGTAATTTATTGGTTCTTTGTTTCCTCCTTTATATATTGGTACAATATTGGCATTTTTCCAGTCCTTTGGTATTTTTCCTTCTTTCAGTGAACAACTTATTATGTTATATATTTGTCCATCAATTCTTCTTTACATTCTTTTAGTATCTGATTTGCAATTCCATCTGGGCTGTGTGATTTCCTGACATCAAGGTTCATTAGTTGATCCATTATTTCTTTTTGTGTTATTGTTATTTCCCTCATGGGGGGGTAATCGCACTTCAATTCCTTCATCCCAATGCTGTGCTTTTTCTCTAGTGAAAACAGACTTGAATTGGTTGTTCATGACTTCAGCCATTTCTAAATCTTCTGTATATTCTATATTTCTGTGGTGTAATTTCACCATTTCCTGTTTATTTTTAAGTATGCCATTCACATATCTATAGATTAGTTTGGGTCGATCTTTACATTTTTTATGATGTCTTTTTCTTAGTTTTTTTTCTCTCCACGCTTTTACATATTCATTTCTGTGGTTGACATATATTTGCAACTTTCCAGATTTTTTATCTTCTTTCCATCTTTTCCAAGCTTCATCTCTTCTATTTTTTGCCTCACTGCATCTTCTGCTGAACCAGCACTTAATATACACCTTTTCTTGTTTCTGTCTTGGTACATATTTATTCACTCCTTCATTATAAATTTCCATCAAAATCATCCATTTCTCTTCCACTCGTGTCTTTTTGATTTTTTTTTCCCAATTTGCATTTTGAAATAATTTCTTAAGTTTCCCAAAGTCCATTTTGTTGTACATTAATCTTCCTTTTCTGTATTTCTCATTTCTCTCTATATACATTTCCTACTTTAGTTTAACCTCTATTAGTATGTGGTCACTTTCAAAATGGTGTCCTGTATTCAATTTTATCCACAATTACAGGTTCTGTTGTAAATATTAAATCTAGTCCCAACAGTTTTTCATTATTTCTGTATCTGGTATTTCATTTTACCCATTGTGTCACTGTATGTTCTATAGTCATGTCAAGTAATACATTTCCCCATAGAATCTCTCTGCCTTTCATTGTCATCTCTTCCTGACAGATTTCCTTGCAGTTAAAATCTCCCATAAGTTCTAGGTTACCACCATACTTCAGCATCTCATTTAATGAATCCCTTGTATCATCTAACATTTCTGAATGCTCACCCTCTTTCCAAGAACCTGTTTTTGGGGGCACATAAATCTCCACAAACTTTCTACTTTTTATGTCACTGTCTTCAACTTTTATCATGTTAATTTTCACTGTTTTTACCCTCTGTAACCTTCATCACATTTAAGTTTTTCTTGGCCAAAAACATGATTCCTCTGCCCTGTTTCTCATTTCTGTTTTTAATCTAATAATTATATAACCCATGACCAACACTATTTGGTGGTAGTGGACCTCTTAATTTCATCTCCAAAATTCACATTAGGTCTGGTTTTTCTTCTGGCAAGTGATCATTTAGTTCACCCAATCCTGAGATTAATCCATCTATATTAGTATACGCCACTTTTAATTTTTCTTCATCTCGTTTTGTTCCTTTCGTTTCGCTTACCTTAGAGTACCATTTTTCAGCCTCATGTTTAACCCCTTCCATACGGTGCCGCACACATAGGCGTCATGGACTTAGATCTTGGTGGCAGCAGCCAATGCCAGCCGTACGACGTGTCGTAATAATACTCGCATCATAAAATATAGTCACCGCTTATATCGATCGTTCTCTCTTCACCCGTGAATTTTGATAACCATAGAAAATGCGATTACAAAAGAATTGGAAAGAATGTCATTATGGAGGGGCAACTACAATAAATATAATCAAGACGCCGATATGGCAGCCTCGCGAATACACTCGCTCCCCATGACGCCTACGTGTGCGGCACCGTATGGAAGGGGTTAAGACTCTCCAATAGAACTCTTCGCTTTGTCTGTTCTTTTTGCATTTTTTTCTTCAGCTTCATCTCTTAGTGTCTTCTCTCTCGTTCCTCAAAATTCATTTCTCTTTTTATCCATATAAATTTGTAATGTTCACTCTGCTAACTTACCTGATTTTGCCAGTATGTCTTCTGCTACCATTTGTGATTTTCTTTACGGGTCATTTTTTTTCTTTAGAATATTGACCCAATTTAAATACTTCTATTTCTTTTCTACATCTTGGTCATTGACTTGTACTTCTTTTAGAATTGTTTTTGCCATTTCTTTTTCTGCTTTTTCTCTCGAATACCTAACCAAACCATGTTTTTCCTTTAGTCCATTTACTACAACACACTTTTTTCTATCCACTATATCTGACCCAATTTGCTTTTTCTTTGATTACTTGAATAATTTTGTCCTTTGCATTTTCCTGCATCTGTTGTACTATTTCTTTGAAAGCTATCTCTTCATTTTTTCTGTTTTCATTCCATTTCTTAATCTTCTGTGTGTGTGTGTGTGTTTTTCAAGAGACATAATAGGCTGATAGGTGTAACAAGAATGGATAGACATGGGAGAAGAAAATCTTCACTTCTTTTGATGATGATATGGTTTAACGTCATACACTCCCCCTCTATCTGGAGGCTAGGACGGTGCCCCTCACAGAGGGCTTTGTAGCGTGGAATTTAATGAACCATGCCCTTGGTTCAACTTCGCTGGTGGCAGGATTCAATTCTTTTACTCTAATCATATGCCCCTTTCACTCCTTTTTGTTGAAGCCATATGAACAGTGCAATTCAACACTTTCCCAGCAGTACAGCCTGTTCCTCCAGAGTGCATCCCTATCATGGAACAGGTTACCTAAGTCTCTATATATGACCACAATCTGTTACGGTGACCTGTGTATCAATCAAACTGTTCACAATGTGAATCCCATCTAGGCCCTACCCAAACCCCACATAAACAAATAAAGGAGCCAAGGTGGAGGGGAAAACAAGTGGATTTTGGATAGTCATGGGATGGGTGTATGCTTTGACACACATACCCAGGCAATAGGCAGGAGACAGGGATGACCCTTTATACATGAGGAGCTAAGAGGAGAGGGAAACAAATGGGTGTAGGATGGGAGTGGAATGGATGGGAATGGATGCATGCCTTGGCTGGCTAGCTCCCTTATAACAGGAAAGAGGCCCTTGGTATAAACATAGATGTCTGCAAGTGTATACTTACCTCGAGACTAAATTTCATACCAAAAAGAACCTCTGGAGCTCTATAAAGAAGAGTTTGTAGTTCGAAATCTGTGTAATAGAGAGACAATTCTTCATCTGTGTTACGTAGGGCATTTCCAAAGTCGACCACCATAATTGATGACAGGTCATCCTCTGAAATGGAAAATACGATGTAAGACACTTTATACTTAATTCCAAATCTAGAGGTTTGGGAAACCTTTAACCTATACAAATAGTTCATTAATTCTTATCTTATTCTGTTCACTGTTCACCACACATATGCACATACACATTAAAATTTGTTGAGATTTTGATATGGTTTAATGTCACAAACTCCCCCCTATCAGAAGGCTAGAATGGTGCCTCACACAGGACTTTGCAGCATGGAATTTAATGAACCATACCCTTGGTTCAACTTCACAAGTGGCAGGACTCAAACTGTCATCCCCTCAACCTTCGCAGCAAGTAACGATGCCCTAACATGCTCAGCAAGTGAGCTTTTACTCAAGAGAAATTTATGTCCTACACAAGATTGGGTGGGTGGATTCTATATATCTAGAGAATTTTTTTCATAATGTATCTCACAAAAAATGCACAGGCTTCAAGGAGTTCTATAGAAATGGGCAAAGGACTTTCTTAAGAACAGATTTATAAGAATAGTGCTGAATAATGCTAATGTCAGATTGGAAGGAAGTACCTAGTGGGGTTCCTCAAAGCTTGGTGTGAGCACCAGTAATGTTCTTTACCTAAGGTAATGATGTGATGGATGGAACAAATTATTACTCTATTTCCTCCTGATGAGCAGGGGATTGAAGATGGTTAAAAAGAGTACGAGGGAAATGGGATGTGAGCTAGTTGTTTGCTGATGAAACTGCACTTGTGGTGGGGATGAAGGAGGGTCTAAGGCAGTTAGTGATGGACTTTAGGAAGGTATGTGATAGGAGGAAGATGAAAGAAAATTAGAGTAAATATAGGGCGATGATATGCACAAGTGGAGAGGCTGGTATTAAGTTGGAGACAAGTCTTAAAGAAGAGAGATTTGATAAGGTGGATTGTTTTAAGTATCTGAGGTCACATGAATGGAGAAGTGTGGGTGGAGGTAAATTCTTGAGCGAGGGAACCAAGTAAACATCATGGGTGAATAACAAGTGCCATGACAAATAGGTACCTGGAAATCAATGCAAAGAGCAGATTATATAAAGGGGTGATTGTGCCTATGGCAATGTACAGGGAGATTTATCATTCAAGAGAAGTAGAAAGGAGAAATTTGAATGTGTCTAAGATGAATTTGGGATGATTTGGACATGAAAGAATGAGTGAAGAAAGATTAGCATGAGGTGTGGAAGGCAGAGGTGGATGGAGTAAACTTGCGGGGACAACTGAGGATGAGGTGGAAGGATGGTGTGCAAGGGGCTTTGAACAAAAGGGAAATGTTTGTTGAACAAGGAAGGGAAAAGGCAGGAGGTAGGGGTCAGTGGAGAATGGCTGTGTATGGATGATACTTTGATGCAGCCTGAAGGGATTTCTCCCCTTCTCTATTTTCCACATGAAATGACAGAGAGGGGGGTTGCTGATTAAGTAAAGCAGCCTTGCTGTGGATATATTAATTTGCTGCATTGCTTCTGACCCTGGCAGTAGGCAGGGGACAGGAATGATCCTTAATCCATGTAGATCTAAAATGAGAGAGCAACAAGGATGGTGGATATGAATGGAATGGGTGGGAGTGGGTGCATGCCTCCCTTATAAGAGGAAAAATGCCCTTGGTATATAGATAGTCAGTTTGAGATGAAGTGCCTGAGGAATATGGTGGGGGTCTCAAGGATTGATAAAATGAGAAATGAGGAGAGCATAGGTAGAAAAGAAGTGGCAAATAAGGCTTATGAAAGGTGGTTTCGGCACATGGAAAGAAAGAGTGTGGAAACCAGAGGTGGATGGAGTGAGCCTCAGGGGAAGATTAAAGGCGAGACGAATGGATGGGGTGAAAGGAGCTCAGAGGAAAAGGGTGTCTGTTGAGCCGGGAAGGGAGAAAGTAGGGGACAAGGAGAGAGGGTCACTGTGTACATGAAGCAGCTGGTCCTGCTGTGGATGTGCTGTTTTGCTGCATTGCTTCTGTCCTGAGCAGTGGGCAGGAGACCGGGATAACCTTTCATCCAAGAGGAGCTAAGATGATAGGGAAACAAGCAGGAGTTGGATCGGAGTGAAATTGGGTGTGGGTGGGTGCATGCCTTGGCTGACTACCTCCCTTACAATGAGGAAGATAGATACTGATGGCAAGATCATGAATTGTAATTGTATGGCCTTATTTGTGCCTACTGCTGCAATGATCTTTTACAATAGCAAACACTGAAACACATGCAAGTATATCCACCAAGACAATATAAAATAGAATGAAAAATTACAAGAATGCCTATTACTCACCATCTCTTAAGAGAATATTTTCTGGCTTGAGATCTGCATGAATGACATTTTGCTTGTACAGAAATCCCAACACTGTCAACAGCTTAACAGTAAGCTGTCTGACATGAGGAATACTGGTCTTGCCACGAATGTTTCTTAACTCATAATGGTTATATAAAGGTGTGGGGCTCAAGTATTCAAACACTAAACAATAGTGTGGACCATAGAGGAACTGATTCTGAAAAAGAAATAAATTTATTAAATGAAATAAAACAATTTATGATAGAATACCATCATATTTTATGTACATACATATACCTATGGCTCCCTTGCAAGAGAGGTAGCTAAAAAAAAAAAAAAAAAAAAAAAAAAAAAAAATCCCATCCATTTCATTCCCACATACTCCACTCACACCCTCCCTCCCTTTTATCTTGGCTCCTCCTGGATAACAGGATCCCTGCATCCTGCCCACTGCCCTGGGTCTCAGGCAATATAGCAAGACACAGCACATCCACAGCAAGGCCACTTCATTCAATCAGCAACCCCTTCTCTTCATCCCCTCATGCAGAAAAAGAGAAATGAGGAGAAATCCCTTTGGGCTGCATCAAAATATAATTCACATACTCTCCCCCATCCCCCACCCACTCCCTTCCATGCATCACAGCATCATCCATACACAACCATTCTCCATTCACCCCTATCTTCTGTCTTCTCCCTTCCTTCCTCAACAGACATTCCTCTCTTTCCCAATGCCCCTTTTACCCCATCCATCCATCTCATCCTTGGTCCCCCCCTTCATGTTCACTTCTTCCACCTCTGCCTTCCACACCTATTCTACTACTCTTTCTTCACTCCTTCTTTCCATGTGTCCAAACCATCCTAATACTCATTCATCAACCCTATCTCCCAACTCCCTTCAGAAAAGCCAAAATTACCAGTAGGCGAGCAAAAGGAACATAGAGCCAGGGATCAGCTCTGTGTAGCTCTAGAAGAATATCTGCTTCCTGAGATCCTATGGGTTTGTAAACACGATGAAGGACCTTAATTCCTACTGGTTTATCAGAATGGAAAGTATCCTGCAGGAGAGGAATTTATGAAATATTTTCAAAATAAGGATACATATCTAACTTTAAAGTCACTTGTGAATGAATAATAATAACAGCTTCAGATATTAAGAACTAAATGTCAACAACATATATTTCATAATGAATACAGTACCACAGGACAACCCTGGAGTATTATACAAAAAATATCATAATGAAGAAAAAGAAAGACATTAAACTTACAAGAGCTTTGATGATTATGGCAGACTGCCCTCGAGCCAAAACCTGAATGTGTTTGTATCGTGATGCTAACAAAGGCATATCTGGTTCTGGTGCAAATTCACCCTCCTCATCAGTGTAAGGTGTCGTTTCTGGGAGGAGAAAGAGATAGAGAGAGAGAGAGAGAGAAAAAAAAATTATAGTTTTCAGAAAGATTGAGAATAAAAAACCTACACACACACATGCATACATGGGATAGACAAAAGGTGGATGTATGCTTTGACTATGCCACCTTACTTATAACGGGAAAGAGCCTTTTGGTAAATGTAAATATATATGTATGTGTGTGTGTGTATATATATATATTTAACTCAGCCCAAAGGGATTTCTCTCATCTTTTTTCTGCTTGCGGGGGCGGAGAGGGGTGGGGTGGGGTTGCCAATTAAATGAAGCAGTGTTGCTGTGGATGTGCTGTGTCTCTCTGCTTTGCTCCTGACTCAGGGCATTGGGCAAGATGCAGGGATGATCTGCCATCCAGGAAGAGCAAAGAAAAGAGGGAGGGAGGGAGGCGTGGTGAATGGGAGTGGAGTGGGTGAGGATGAAATGCATGGGAATGGAATTATGCCTTTTGACTTTGACTACCTCCCTTGTATGGGGGGAAAAAGCCCTTGATATATGTACGATATACATATATATATATATGCAAGAAAAACCATTAGAGAAAATAAACAGTAGGTAGTAAGTTCTCTCATATATTACATATTCTTAAAAACAGTAACACACAAAAGATCTTACTGTCTTTTCTTTACTTGCTTCATTGGTTTTTCTTGCATTTGTATCCCATGGTGAAGTGAGGTTCCTGTGTACACATACACACACACACACAATCATGTCATTGAAAGGCTTGTTAGTTGAGCAAGTAACTTAAGTTCTGATAAATCTCAAACTCACCCATGTCTTCCTTTTCCACATCTGAGCCGTCATCTTCATTAATCTTATCACTTGAATTTAAATCTGATTTGTCTTTTTCATCCTCTTCTTCCTTTTTATCTTCTTTTCCTCCACCCCCTTCTTCACCACCCCCATGGTCTACTTTTTCCCCGTCTTCAGTATCGTTCTTCTCGTCTTCAGAAGCATCAGACTTTTTTGGGCTTTCCGTATCTTCATCTTCGTCTTCTTTTTTCTTTTCTTCTCTATTTTCTTTCTCCTTCTTCTTTTTATCACTACTTTCACTTTTCTCATCTGTTTGACCCTTGTCTTTGTTGGATACCTTTTCTGATTCCTTATTTTTACTGTCTCCTGCACTCCCTTTCTCTTTGCCTTTTGTCCCTTCCTTGGTCTTGTCACTGGCTTTTTCTTCTGATTTGACATCGTCTTTGTGTTTATATAATTCTTCATAAAGTGCTTTTAGGCCCCCTGTCACATGTGCAAGCATGTGGTGTGTTGGAGGTCGAATAAGAGGTAGATCATCAATGGATAGCCTATGTGGAGGAAACAAAATATAAGGTCAGTATGTCTCATCTTCAAATGCCTTTATCAAGTTACAATATCTTCTATACAATTTGTAAGACATTACTAATTTTCTTTACAACATCCAGGACTCAAACCACTTATACATACAACACAGTGCTGTCCTTTTGTTATACCTTTGCCCAAACTACAACCCTTTCCTACCAATGGGGTCATACACAACTGAATGAAATAGCTACAAAGAAACCATATTAAACAGATGAATGCCCTCTATTTGATAACAGTTAAATACCACGTGTAGAAATTGCAAAAAATTAACACAATAATAGTAAAAACGTTGCTTTGATTTTCCTTGACTGGAAACACTGCCTCACATCCTCCCATAGATCTCTGTGAAGAAACTTTGAACTTGTGGGTGTTTCTGCATCAACAGCTAAAGTAGGTGTTGGCAACCTTTCAACCATATTATGACTTGTGGAACTGCATGGCAACAGTACCTTTTAAATCTTTACAATAAGTTGATGATGATTTGGTTTTAAGTCACAAACTCCCCCTATCAGGAAGTTGGAATGGTGCCCCTTTCAGAGGACTTTGTAGCATGGAATTTAATGAACCATGCCCTTATTTTAGCTCCATCCCAGCTGGATTTGAACTACTATCACCTCAACTTACACTGCAAGTAATGACACCTTAACCCACTCGGCATGTGAGCTTCTTGCAATAAGTTACTGTAAAAAAAATCCTGTGCAATCATCATCAAATAAAAAATGGGGATATCAATTAATGTTAACTTCAGAATGATTTGGTTTCACTTTGATTTCATTACATTTTGTTTACCTGAAGTTGTGACGTCAGCAATCAGCAAAACATATACTTTACAAACTATACAAAATAAAATACTAAACCACCCAATAGTACACCTGCACTCTGACACCACAAACCTCCCATAGGTACACAGTTCATCTTAATACATCACACAAGAGCAGCAGCTTACTACTCAAATATATACAACACACCTTACCACCTGTAGCATACAATACACCCACACAAACATAATCATATCCAGGTCACAAAACAAGTTCTTCAAGAGAGATTACCAAATTCAATACTCCAACAAAAAACCCACCCAACATCAACCCTTGAGAAAAATCCCTCCAAAGAGAAACAAGAACCACATTTGTAGGCTTGCATTCAGGACACCATCCAATTATGACACTACCAGCACAAAACAGACTTGGTCACAGAATCAAACTCTCAATCACATCTTTCTCTCTACAGTATGTATATATATATATATATATATATATATATATATATATATGGGGTGTTCAGGATAAACCTGACACCTTTTCAGAAAGGAAAGAAAAACATCATATCTTGGCAAAAAACTTATGTATTCTCAAAATTCAAAGTGCATCTCTTCAAGGATTTTCTGCCAAATACAGTTCACTCAAAGAAGCCACCTTAAGCCTCCAGGCAGGACCTGAACCTGCAGCACGCAGCCTTCACGATGTCCTTTGAGAGACACCTGAATGCCAGTTTGAACCTGGTAATCAGCTCGTCCTTGGTGTTGCAGGCAGTACGATTGGTGTCTTTTTCAATTGAGCCCCATACATAATAGTCCATGGGGTTACAATCAGGTGAGTTGGGGGCCAGATGTTGGGACTGGTGAAGTCATATTAGTTCTCAGAGGTGTGACATTGAGCTGAGTCCTGCTGCCACATGTATGGTCTTCCCACAGCCACCTTCTCCACCCAGCACTTGACAACAGTGGACAGCAACTCAATATAACCATCTGAAGTGAGTCGAGTCCCTCTTCAAATATGTGGTGCAGCATGATGTGGCCTTCACTGGAAACACACCCAAAGACCATCACAGTTTGAGAGAACTTGGTCTTCATGAAGTGCAGGACTTCGTGTGGACTGTAGGCTAGCCACCTGTTGTTCTGCATGTTGTGCAACTGGTCCTGGAAGAAGTTCTCCTCATCTGAGAAGAACCAGAGCAGAACCAGAGCATCCCTGGCTTGACTGGGTGTTTGACCTCGTTGAGGAGTTTCTTGGCTTTCGTAAGGTGGGTTCTCTTGGGCCTTGGTGGTGAGTAGTTGGCCCTTGCACCTCTTGTATGAGGAGTAGCAAAGATCCTTGTTCAGCGCTTTCTTCATAGTTGCCACTCCAACACCCATCTCTCTCACCAAGGTCTGCATCGCATTGCCTGGATCTTGCCGCACAATTTTTTGCAGTTTCTCAATTAATTTTGTTGTGCAGACAGAGTCAAAACACCTGCTATGATCCTTCCTGCTAGCCACTGTTTCCACATCTCTGTTGCAATTCTCTAGCTCACATCTCACAGCCTTCATGATATTCAAGAAGCACTGAGATGGAGCTAAGATTTCCGGATTTTTTTAACCCAGCGCTAATAATCATGATGCAGGCCACTCTCTTCCAATATTCCAGTGCTTTCCAGTTGTCCATGCTCTCTAGCTCTACCAACAGTATACAGAATTTGCTATCCGTTGCACTTTATCACTATTAAATCCTTCAACTGTTTCTGAAATGCCAGACGAAAAAAATTATCAAATTTATCCCTAGTTGGAAACTGCACTAGTCAGAATTCTCCAATTCCTGGAATGAAAGATGACTTGGAAATAATCAGAAAAGACAGTAATTTTTGGCAAAGCTAGGTGAAATTCCAAGTATTCTGAAATTACCCCAAAAGGTCTCTTGTTTCCAGAATCTTCTGAAACCTGGAGAACGAATTTCAACTTTTTATCTTCTGAAATTATTTATAGACAAATCACAAGGCAACACAACACACCAAATTGGCAGTGTTTGTATGTAAACACTGGTAGGCTTGTTGGTTTATATTTACCTAACTGTAGTGTACAGGAAACCTAGCCTCAAATTCATGTACAGTTCAAGCTTGGTCTGTATCCTTAATTTCCAATTATCATATTTAGATTTGAATTCCTGTATTTTTCCATTTTGGGCTATATCACCTTCTATGCTATTCCAAGTAATTATGTATTTATATGGAAAACTATTTCTTCACATCCTTCAGACAAGCTTTCTCATATACTCTTATAAAGCTCTCCTATCCCTAACCAAGAGATCTCTTCTGTCACTAGTCTATCCCCTTTAGCAACCTGAATACTGTAATCATATCACTTATTTTTCATCAATGTGCCACCTGGTATAATGTATACAGTACTGTCCAATAAACATGATGCACAATAACAAAAGCTCAAACATACTATAATTATTAATAATAAACATATTATCTGTACAGTACGATCATTATGTTAACCTCTTCCATATGTAGGCATCATGAGGCACAAGTGGGTACAGTATATGAGGATGCAGGCGTCAGTGTCTTGATTATATTTATTTTGTAGTTGTAGCTAAGTGACCCCCAAATTCTGTGAACTGGTTTGATCAGGTCTTCTGTATTTATTATTACTCAGAGTGCAAGAGAACAAGTCATATAACAGCGACTTTATATTTTGTAGTGCAAGTAGTGTGATGCATTGTACATTAGGCATCTGATGCTGCGTACGAGAATTTGACTCGTACTGAAGAGGTTAACACTGAAATACTGTAGTGGGAAAAATTACTAGGTAATAAAAAAAGGCATCATTTGTATGTAAACACTGGTGATCTCAAGGCTCGATGGCACAGTAATAGTGTTCATAACTGGTACTCCAGCAGTCTGAGATCAACTTCCACCCAGGGCTGAAATAATTCAAGTATCACTGTGCTGCAAGCTGGCACTCCAACTCTTGTGGGGAAGGAGACGGATGTGGGTGTGGGTGTTAGGTCATAGCATTACCTGTAGATCTGGCAAAATGATAACAGCTATTGATCATGAGTCCAACACATGATCCAAGACCATAGTGAATTATATGTAAATCATCTACTGATGAATAATCAGTGACTCATCTATTTTTTTTTTTCAGCATCTTTCTCCATGGCATACACTTCTACATTTATAATATGAACTGTTCCCAGAAACTGGAAAATTCTACAGTACATAGGCTCCAATAGTCGAAACTTTTTTGCAGTCACAACTAATGCAGAAGTTTCTGTTTTACCCTCACAGTATACTATGTTTTTTATCATTCTCACATTAACCCCTTGAGTACCGGATGTATGTTTTGTGAAACCTGCATGTCACGGCTGAGTGCACCCGCCAGGAACCGAGCATGCTCCCCGTGACCCGCACGTGTCACAGTTATAAGCTGTGTGTATTGAGGGCTCTCAAGGCCTCGGTTTCTGGGTTATTTCTACCCACGTGGTGGCAAGTGTCTGAGTTTACAAACATAAGGCTCCAGCCATTCGTGGGACGGTTTGAAATGTTTGTTTACGTAAGGTTGACGGGTCAGTAACGAAGGGGTTAATGCTGACTGTTTATAGATCTTGTTGTGCTAGCATTATTAAATTTATTAAAGAATAAAACAAAAGAACTCTGGCACACCAAATAAATTATTAGCTAATATGAAATCTGGCACACCAAATAAATTATTAGCCAATATGAAATCTGGCACACCAAATAAATTATTAGCTAATAAGAAATCTGGCACAAAAGGATACCTTCTTGTCTGCTCTGTAAATTCAGGAGTGCACGAGGGGGGAGAGTCACCATATAATGAGCTGGTGGGGGTAAACTAGCTTTATCTGTTGGGCCCTGCTCTGGAGGTGCTGTGTTGCTAAGCTCTTAACCAAGCAGTGGGTGAGAGACGGTGATAGCCTTTTATCATGATAAAAGGGACAACAACTGGGTATGAATGAGCATATGCCTTGGCTGGACCATCCCCTAATAAGGAGGAATTTTTTTTTTCGTAATATGTATGTAAACCAAGAAATTAAACCTGTATAACACTTATGACTGACACAAGTTTTATTGTGGTAACATTATCATTATTATTGGTATCAATATTATATAGAATTTCATTACTCGTTCAATTTTGATAATAAAACTCAGCCAACTTAATTATGCAACTCCACCTTAGTTATAACATGTTATACAAACTTAGCTAACTTAATTATGCAACTCCACCTTAGTTATAACATGTTATACAAGGGGTTCATTTATTTCTAGGCTTTTTGTTTGGAGGATTGCCCTCACTCCTCCCTCACCTCACCTCACCATCCCATGACCTCGCTGACATGCAGAGTGGTCCCATGGGACACACTTGCCCCAGCCTTGTGACTCTATGTGCTGCCCAGTTTTGTTGGATCGACCAAAGCTTCCATGAGGCCCACAGGTAGGTCAAACAGCCTCCTTTAGGAACTCACATGCAGTGCCAGTGATGACTCAACCACAGCCTTGCCTGACCACGTGATGAACACTGGATTCATTGAGGAATGGACACCCATACTTGGTGACTCATTAGTATAGGAATGTTTTGCATCCAACTTCCCATGCATCAATTTTTACCTCATACCAATTAAGGGCATGGGTCACGACCTGCCTGTGTATGTAAAGAACAGATGAACGTAAAATATTCAGATCACCTTGGAGCATCACACTGTGAGCCTGACTTGCTGTCTTCGTACTTTCTCACCTTCTCTTCCGTAAGCAGACTGCCTTGGGACACGACTTGAAACACACAGTTGTCACCTCCCTCGCCATCTCTTCCCTTTCCCCTTTTCTTGCCTTAGAGTGAGCCATATAACATTCGGCTACCCGATGTGGGGCAAGACTACCACCCTAATATTTGGTGCTCAACATGGTGCAAGACTACCAGCCTAACACTTGGTGCCCAATGTGGGGCAAGACTACAGCTTAACATTTGGCACCCAACATGGTGTCTCCAATCCCCAGCTCAGCCAATGGCCAGCTGCTTGACTAACACCACTCAAATGCTGCCACATTGTCTACCGCTCAACTGCCACCACTTGATCTGCCACTCGACTACCACCAGCTAGACTGCTGCCACTTGGTCTACAGATTGCCTGCCACTGATGTCTACCACTTGATTGATGCCACTATGAATGAAGGGAACTTAAGAGGAAGACTAAGAATGAGATGGATGGAGGCAACCCAATGGATGGGGTGAAGGTGGCACTGGATGCACAAGGAATGTTTGTTGTGCACGAAGGGGAAGGGCAAAAGACAGTGTAAAGGAATGTTGGATATATTCAATGTTTTCTGTGTGGTGACTGCATCTGGGGGCAATGTGCATGTGGGCCAAACCTGTTCTGTGTTTATACTGTTTTGAAGTTAGATGATGGCATGAATGCAGTCATGTTCACATGGTTCTTGCTTGTTGTGAGATTTCTAGTTGTTTGAGTAGTATGTTGCCAGTTGTGTGAGTAGATTATCTATTGGGGTGGTTTATGTAAACCATGTTATATATCATCATGCTTTCTTGTGTACAATATATAGAATATATTTTCTTGATTGTTGGGAACCATGTCAGGGAGGTTTATTCATGTGTGGTTCTTAAAAGCTGTTTGTAAACTGAGATTTGTTTCTATTATTAATAATGCTTCCATAGTAAGATCTATATATAAAATGCACTATTATTTAATATATCATTACATATGCCCAAGTTCTTGTTTAATTATATTAAAAAAGTTAACCGAGTAATTTATTAAATATTAAAATAACCAAAGTATCATCAATATATGATATACACCAATGTTACATGACAATACTAGGACTATTCTTTAATATATCATTACATATGCACAAGTTCTTGTTTTACTACTTAATTATATTTAAAAAAGTTAATCGAGTAATTTGTTAAATAATAAATTAACCAAAGTACCAACAATAAATGATATACACCAACGTTACATGACAATACTAGGACCTAGTAAACAAGGCCAAACAGTTCCAACTAATTTCAGACCATGTCAGGGCACAGAAGCATCTCGGCTGTCTGCCACCCTTCTGTAGTTACAGATAAATTGTTAAATTATTCCTATTTTCACATCCAACAATTTGATAACTGGGACATTCATGTGACAGCACTTCCCAAATGCATATATATACTATGTACTTATCACTGATACTTACAGTCATATAAACTTTATTCTTAAATTATTTGATACTTACAAATATGAAAATGTCAAAAACTCAACTTTTCCTAACTGGATCTTATTTTAAAAACTGAAAACTTGGAGCAACACATAAGAACTTGTTCATTCACATTTGAATATGATAACTTTACCCATGAAGATAAATGAAAAATGTAAACAATCTAAAAGAATAATGAAAATAAACATGACTTAAAGGTGCTGTTACAGTAAACAATAGTAAACATGAACAAACAACAAGTCAGCATGGTACGATATTTATTTTGGATCAATTAACTATGCTGTGTTTATTACTGGAAGAATGGGCCCAAAGCGAAGAGAAGGCAAAGACAGGCGATTATTTACTCTCATCGCGTCGCCTGGGCCTCTCTACAACGCCATGGCGCGCAAAATGATGCCGAGTCTAACCATGACACTGACTAGCCCCCTCCCCCCCCTATAGGGATTAGTCCTTAACTTTCCCTTACCTTATCCATCGTTGAAAGCCACTGCCTGTGGCGCCTGAGCGTAAAGCATCATTCTTTGACATTTTAACACTACTGTGTTATAAACAACTCTGCTTTTACCCCCTGCCGCAAGCGTCCAGCGCCTCTTTTGTTTACAAACGGATACGTTCAAACAATTGACTCTCAATCTGCGTCAACAACCGCATTGATTTGAACTATAATTATAATGAAATAGAAATAATGAATATTCTTGTTATTAGCTATGAATAAATAAGAGACAACTCATTATTATCTATAACAACAAAATATTTTTCAAGGGCTTATTATTAGTAAATAAAATATTCTTGTGAACGGCGTCCCTCAGGATCTTCGGTCTTTCATCTAATAAGGCCCTGTATCACGGGTCTGCGCGATATAAATATTGTGCGCTTTCCTTAGACAGTTCATGATAACCATAAGATAAACGAGAATGCTCCAATGAAATACTTTTCAAACAGATAACTAATTGTACGTCTAACACTGACGGTACAATCATGGAAAAACTTTCCTACTGCACTAGAAAGGCAGGTGCTGCAGCAAGTTGTATATATCAAATAGATATTGAACCATATAACTATAAATTATTAGTATTCCCTTAAAGTTTGTTGAAGCTGAAATTGATTGTATTGTAATATCACCCTCACGCCCACTTTGCCAGGAATCTGATATGACGCATATAGTAAAATCTAATCCCGTGGTTAGTTTTATGGAAAATGGAGTAAAAATATGATGGAAGTACATGCCAACTATAATGAACTACGAATGGAAAAATATGTCCGAATAATCAACTTACTCGTCTACGTCAAATAACACATAAAACGAAACAACGATAAATAAATATATATTATGTGAAACAAAATAAGATATATATGTGTGTGTGTATGTGTATACACACATGCACATGTGTATATATGTATATATATATATATTATATATATATGTATATATGTATATATATATATACATATGTGTATATATATATATATGTATATATATATATATATATATATATATATATATATATATATATATATATATATATATATATATATATATATATATACAACACTGAATGGGTCCCAGTAAATAAATTATTCATCAACTACAATTCACTTTAATTCTAAGCCATCAACGTCGAGGAACTCGAGGAGGCATACATGCAGAAACTGAGACCATGTATCAATTTCTGCATGTATGCCTCCTCTAATTCCTCGACGTTGATGGTTTAGAATCAAAGTGCATTGTGGTTGATATATATATATATATATATATATATATATATATATATATATATATATACACACACACACGGCGGTCCCGGTTCGAATCCCGCTCAGGGCTTAAATAATTTCAGAAATTGCTGCGCTGCGAGTCGTTACTTCAACTCTCGTGAGTGGGGAGTTGGGATTTGTGTGCGTGTAAGGTCACAACATTACCCATAGATCGGTCATATATGAGTTTTGAGCTCTCTTACGGAAGGGAAATAGCTGTCGATCACGAGTCCAACACGTGATCCAAGATCATGGTGAATCACACACACACACACACACACACACACACACACACGACTTGTGGCGCAGTGGTAGAGTTCTTTGCCGCCAATACGGCGATCCGGGTTCGAATCCTGCCCAGGGCTGAAATAATTTTAGTATCGCTGCGCTGCGAGTCGTTACTCTAACTGTCATGGGCAGAGAGTTGGTGTGTGTGAGTGTGCATTACCCATAGATCGGTCATATATGATTTCTGAGCTCTCCTCCGGGAGGGAAATAGCTGTCGATCACGAGTTCAACACTTGATCCAAGACCAGTGAATCACACACACACACACACACACACACACACACACACACACACACACACACACACACACACACACACACACACACACACACACACATAGATCGGTCAAATATGAGCTCTGAGCTCTCTTCCGGAAGGGTAATAGTTGTCGATCACGAATACAACACGTAATCCAAAGACCATGGTGAATCACCACTGTGAATCACACACACTGAGCTCTCATACGTGAGGGTAATAGTTGTCAATCATGAGTCCAACATGTGGTCCAAGACCATGGTGGATCACACACACAAAGAAGAGAAAGAGGCGACCTGCTGACCATTTACAGAATCATGAAAGGCACAGAAGTCCTTGATAGAGATGACTTACTAAATTGGGATTAGAGAAATACTAGGGAACACGAAAAGAAACCCAAAAAGAATAGTTGTATAAGATACCTAAAAAAAATCCACTTAGAGTGGTGGATATCTGGAACAAATTGGATCAAACAATAATGTGTGCAAAAACTATACACGAATTTAAGAGCAAACTAGACACTGCGAGATACAAAGACAGGACACTACGAGCATAGCTCCCCTTCCCGTAAGATACAACTAGGTAAATACAACTAAGTGGTAGAGTCCCCGACTGTCACTACGTCGGTCTGGGTTCGAATCCTGCCCAGGGCTGAAATAATTTCAGTATCACTGCGCTTCGAGTCGTTACTCAAACTCTCGTGGGCGGGGAGTTGGGTGTGTGCATACGTGTAAGGTCACAGCATTACCCATAGATCGGTCATACGAGCTCTGAGCTCTCTTTCGTGAGGGAAATAGTTGTCGATCACGAGTACAAAACGTGATCAAAAGACCAAGGTGAATCACACACACACACACACACACACACACACACACACACACACACAGAACGAGTTGAAGTAACGGCTCGAAGCGTAAAATCTAACACAACTCCATTCATTGGATAGAGTGCCGGAGGACTGGAGGAGTGCCTGTATAGTTCCACTTTACAAGGGAAAGGGGGGGCAGGTGTGAGTGTAGTAGTTTCAGAGGGATCAGCTTGTTAAGTGTAGTTGGGAAGGTTTATGGGAGGGTCTTGAATGAGAGGATTAGGAGATGAACAGAGGGAGTAATTGGTGAGGAACAGTGTGGGTTTAGGACAGGTAGGGGTTATGTAGATCAGATTTTTGTGGTAAGACAGATATGTGAGAAAGCTATAGGAAAAGGTAAGGATGTTTTTGGGCTTTTATGGATCTGGAAAAGGCTTACGACAGGGTAGACAGGAAGACACTGTGGGAGGTACTGCAGATATATGGGGTAGGAGGAAAGCTGTTAAGAGCAGTCAAGAGTTTTTATGAGAGTAGTAGAGCTTGTGTTAGGATTAGAAATGGAGAGAGTGAATGGTTTGAGGTAAAGGTGGAACTTCGTCAGGGATGTATTATGTCGCCCTGGCTATTCAATCTATACATAGATGGGGTGGTGCGAGAAGTGAATGCAAGGGTAGTGGGTCAGGGATTGGAGATGGTTAAAAAAAAATGGAGAAAAGTGGAGAATAAGCCAGTTGTTGTTTGCTGACGAGACTGCGCTTGTAGCAGGATCAGAGGAGGGATTGAGGAAGTTAGTGACAGAGTTTGAGAAGGTGTGTGAAAGAAGGAAGCTGAAGATAAATGTGGGCAAAAGTAAGGTGATGAGATGTACAAGGGGAGAGAGTGGCAGCAGGCTGGAAGTGAGCATTAAGGGTGGGAAACTGGAGGAAGTGGATAGTTTCAGATACTTGGGTGCAAATGTGGCAGGAAAGGGAGGAGTGGGGGTGGCGGTAGAATGTAGATTGAGAGAAGCGAGTAAATGCCTTGGTGGATTAAAAAGTGTAATGAGAAATAGACATCTGGGAATGGATACTAAGAGAAGGTTATATGAAGGAGTGATTGTGCCAACAGCATTGTACGGGGCAGAAACATGGAACATGAGAGAGGAAGAGAGGAGGAGTTTGAATGTGTTTGAAACGAAATGTCTGAGAAGTATGATAGGGGTTACTAGGATAGATAGAGTGAGAAATGAGGAGGTGAGGAGGAGAACAGGGGTGGAAAGGGAGCTGGGAGATAGGGTTGATGAAAGAGTATTAGGATGGTTTGGACACATGGAAAGAATGAGTGAAGAAAGACTAGTCAAAGAGGTGTGGAAGGCGGAGGTGGAAGGAGTGAATATGAGGGGGCGTCCAAGGATGAGATGGATGGATGGGGTGAAACGGGCATTACAAAAGAGAGGAATGTTTGTTGAGGAAGGACGGGAGAGGACAGAAGATAGGGGTGAATGGAGAAGGGTTGTGTATGGATAATGCTGTGATGCATGAGGGGGAGTTGGTGGGGGATGGGGGGTGAGGAACTATGTTATGAGAAAAAAAAAATTGACGCAGCTCGAAGGGATTTCTCCCCGTCTTCTCCTTTTCTGCGTGAGGGAACGGAAAGGGGGGGTCGCCTAATTTATGAAGCGGCCTTGCTGTGGATGTGCTGTGTTTTACGACACTGCTTCTGACCCAGGGCAGTGGACAGGATGCAGGGATGACCCGTCATCCAGGAGGTGCCAAGATAAGAGGGAGGGAGTAGGGTTGAGAGGAGTGGAATATTACAAAGGATTGCAAAGGCGGAGCATGCCGACAGGAGACCTTTTGATCCATATCTAGGTCGGATGCAAAAAAAAAAAAAAAAATCATATTAATAATAAAATAATAAAAACTATAATAATGTAAATAACAAATAAAATACATAAATAAATGCATAGGTATAGTTAAGATAATAAACGAATAGGTAAATAGTAAATGATAATAAATTGACATATAACTAATAATAAATGAAAATCAGACAGACAAATTATAACAAAACAAAAACAAATAATATAACATAAATTATAATCATTACAGCATCTTACTTAGGTATTTATCTAAATGATTCTTAAAGCTTCGAACTGAAATACATTGCACTACCTGTGCAGGAAGTTTATTCCATTCATTAACTACACGGTTGGCAAAGTTGTTTCTACCTACTTCCAAATTGAATCTATTTCCGGACAGTTTGAAACCATTGTTTCTTGTCTGATTCTCATTCAATGTGAAAATTTGGTCACTTTTGATGTTGTCAATTCCCTTTAAAATCTTAAAG
Organism: Oratosquilla oratoria; assembly: GCF_046742065.1. Lineage (NCBI taxonomy): Eukaryota > Metazoa > Arthropoda > Malacostraca > Stomatopoda > Squillidae > Oratosquilla > Oratosquilla oratoria. The sequence continues at coordinate 15,540,920 of NC_134786.1, read as the reverse complement.
ACCTGTATCAAGTCACCTCTGAGTCTACGCTTTTTTAGGGAAAACGGATTCATGTGCTTAAGTCGATTTTCGTAAGATTTATTTTTGATATTTGGAATCAGTTTTGTGGCTCGCCGTTGTACTTTTTCCAGTCTGTCAATGTCTTTAATGAGATTCGGTGACCATACGGAAACAGCATATTCCAAATGTGGACGAACTAACGATTTATATAGCTTGTTAATGAGTGATGGACTTTTGAAATCAAAAGATCGCGCAATCAATCCCAGAATCTTATTTGCTTTCTCAGAGGCTGAAATACACTGCTTGGATGATTTGAGGTCGTTACTGATAATTACGCCGAGATCTTTTTCACTATCCACTTTTGTTGACGAATTTCCAAATAACTTGTAATCGTACTTACTGTTATCTTTACCTATGTGCATTACCTTGCATTTACTTGTGTTAAATTTCATTAGGCACTTTTCAGACCATTGCTGTAATTTATCTAAATCTTCTTGAATATCTAATTGGTTTGAGTGATCATTTGCCACTCCGCACAGTTTTGTATCATCAGCAAATTTGGAAACAGTAGATTTTAGTCCATGGTGTATATCATTTATATATACTATGAATAGAAGTGGCCCAAGAACGGAACCCTGAGGAACTCCACTTGCAACACTTTTCCATCCAGAAGTTTTTCCATTTAAAACAACTCTCTGTTTTCGACCTTTCAACCAATTACTAGTCCAACCTAATAGGCTACCACTTATTCCATGCAAAGCTAACTTAGTAAGTAGTCTTTCGTGTGGGACGGTATCAAAAGCTTTTGCAAAGTCTAGATATATTAAATCTATATTGTTTCTTTTGTCATAATTCGAGATAACTGTGTTGTAGAATTCGAGTAAGTTAGTCACGCAAGAACGTTTCCGTCTGAAACCATGCTGGCTATCATTTATCAAACGGTTACTTTCTAAATGATATTCGATAGCATCTCTGATGATAGTTTCCATTATTTTTCCTACAATTGAAGTCAAACTTATAGGCCTATAGTTATTTGGTTTCTTTTTGTCACCTTTCTTGAATATGGGAGTAACGTTAGCCAGCTTCCATTCTCTTGGGACATCTCCGGATATGATGGATTTCTTGAAAATAATTTCTAATGGAACAACAATCTCATTTTTCATTTCCTTTAAGATTCTTGGATGCCAACCGTCAGGCCCTGGTGTTTTATTAACTTTGAGTTTGTCTATACACCTTTTAATTTTTCTTTTGTTATATTTACCGTAGTAAGTTTACCCCAGACTTTTCACAGGTTTCAGTTTGGAGTTCACTTTGAGGTGTTTCGTTTACGAATACCGAGCTAAAATAATTGTTTAAGATATTACACATTCCTTCATTTGAATATTCAAGTTGACCGTCAGCAGATAATAGTGGACCAATGTGATTCCTAACAACCTTTTTATCTCTAATGTAACTATAGAATTCTTTGGGATTCTCTTTGGATTTATCAGCGATGTTCATTTCGTATTGTCGTTTTCTTTTTCTTATTGTCTTTTTTAAATCTCTCTGTATTGATACATAACTTTCATAGTCATTAGATGCACCCGAGCACTTATATTTCTTATAAGCCTGTCTCTTTTTAGCAATACTTTTTTCAGTTTCTTTGTCGAGCCACTTTGGGCGAGCCTGATTTGGGGGACGTCTGTCCTTAAAAGGAATGTAAGTTTGAATCATCTTAGTGAGCGTATTTTGAAATATTTCCCACATCTGATCTACAGGCCTTTCGTTTAATTTTGCCTCCCAATCTGTAAGCTGAAGCTCCTGACGTAGTCCTATGAACTAAGCTTTACTGAAATCGGGTATTTTAGAAGCACAAGTATCTATTCTAAAATTGTTTAGTAGTTTGAATCTGAGTAAGTTGTGATCGCTATTTGCAACAGATTCACCGACTTCTACAGTACATCAGTTACCATGCTTTCGCGGCTAGTTATCAAAAGATCGAGTAAGTTTCCATATCTTGTGGGCTCTTTTACATGCTGAATTAAGTAATTGTCACCAAGAAAATCAATCAAGCGACTACCTATATGGCCATGTTCAAGGGTCATCCAATCAATGTCAGTAAAATATGGAGGGAATGGAATGGGTGGGAGTGGTTTCTATGCCATTTTCTTTTTGGCTACCCCCCGTGTAAGGGGGAAAAGCCTTTGATATATATATATATATATATATATATATATATATATATATATATATATATATATATATATATGTGTGTGTGTGTGTGTGTGTGTGTGTGTGTATACATATCAATATATATATATATATATATATATATAAATAAATATATATATATATATATATATATATATATATATATATATATATATATACATGCAAAATGAAATAAAATAGAATAGTATGAACTAAAATATTATAAAATTAATAAAATAAAACAATTAGATGAGCACTCCCGAAAAAACAAAACGAAACACAGATTCTGAGTTTAGTGCCGTGCATAGATGCCTTGAAATTTTCCTTTCAAAAGATCCATGTTAAAATACTGCATTGGTCGCTAGCTCACTCTAAGTTTGTCGTGCGTAGCAGCCCTGTTGCGTTGAGGAGACCCCCGGGGCTATCTAGCACCTTGCCTCCCTGGTCCCTCATTCAGGCCAAGGCGGCTGGCCAACCGGCTTGAAGCGGTAAATAGGCTGAGCTACCTGACCTGACCTTCGAGTCAGGTACATCCTGAGCCAAACAGCTACATACTTGTGCCCACGTGGTGAGTGCGTAAAATCTCCCACAACTCCTTGGAGTATTGTGTTATAAACCCAACGTTTAGTCTCCACTCATTGGGTTTCGTGGTGGTTGGGGTATATGGAAGGGTGAATCTTAGTATTTATATATGTTCCGTCCAGTCATAGCGATTATGTTGTGGGTAGGTTTGCAATCTGCCCCCTTCAAATTCACTATGCCCACTCCGCTGCTGTTAGAACTGATGCAGTCGAAAAATTAACCCTTCAAGCCAGGCCCGGCGTGAACCGTCTGGAACATTCTATACACACCTGCAAGGACAATCGACTAATCCTTTCATCGACTGAGCTCAGTAAAATTAGAATGAATATAATGACTCTCTAAGATGAAGGGACCATATAATGGCGAGATAAATGTTGACCATGAGGTATAGTCCTAGAACATTGACTGTTATCGCCTGAATTTTGCTAAATTCAGACGGTTGATGACTGTTGGTGCCACACCGTTGGACTTGGTATGGAAAATGAGATAGATTACATTGATGTTAATGCTCATTAGAGGATTCCACAGAATTGTTGGGCTTACTGGAGTGCTGAGTTCTAAAGGACCGATCATAGACTTATGGTGCCAATACTTAGACTGCGTGTTAAGTCTAGGAGAACACCGAAATATAATCCGCCAGGAATTCATCTGAAGAAACGAAAGGTTAACATGTATACTCAAGAGTATACAGTAATGCAGGTGTTCCTATATTAGTGCCGCAATACCTCCAGGGGCTGTCAAAACCGATTCTTGGGGGTATCGAAAAAATCCTGATTTTTGTTTTGTTTTTATATTAAGAGTTGTACTTTATTAATTTATTTACTCAATATCAAATAAAGAGTCCATACAATTCATCTGTACATATGTTTATAGCCGTCCTGCTTGCTCTTTTGTACTGAAAATTAAAAATTAAAAGTTTGGAGTTGCAGGCTGATATTGGAGAGAGGATGTTATCAAGTTGACTTGGAGTTGATCTTTGCAGTATCGGGACTGAAAAGAAAAACTTTAAGGACCACCTTTGAGAACCCTGAATATATGTGGGATACTTTTAAACGTAAAACTATAAGAGCTGCCCAGCAATGGCATTGCATCGCGTGAGACACTGGGGATTACAGGAATGAGGAAGTCTACCGGATTGGCTGGGGACTTGGAGCAATAAAAGACTGAAAAAAAACAGACTAGTATTCTCTTGAGAAGGAATGAGAAGAAATATGTCAGGAGAATCGTTGAGAATGTCGAAGGTCATCTCATTGCAAGTGACCTAAACATGTAAGTAATAACAACACTTCTACCTTGATTGTTATTTAGCTCACGACGACTGCGGGTTGTTTTGCATTTTCACATTCGTCTGAATTATATTGCAGTACTGGTCACACTATCTTGTATATGTTTTCTTTGTGTTATTTATGGTGATATATCTTATCAAGTTCTACTAACCTTACTTATACTAAACATTACCTCCACTGTTGACCTTGTGAATAGACTGCATGGGGCCTCGCACAGGGAAACTGGTGAATGACGTCGGAGTACAAGTGCAACAACACGCCTCCCGGCATATGCACCCCGCCAATGATGATAACGGTATGTGGAAAAATTAAACAAAGAACAGTTCTGGAGCTACCCAGTGGGGGAAAAAAAAACAGGGGGAACAGTGTGTAAAAACCCTCAAGTCTAAACCATCACCAACATCGAATTGACAAGAATAACCCAGATGCTTATTGATAACGGCTATCCAAGACACCTAATAGACAACACGGTAACATAAGAATATAAGACCGAAGGAGACCACAAGAGACCATAAGCCCTACACTGGGTAGTTCCATGTCCCTTATCACCTGTTATCCCCATCCATTAAGTTGTTTAATCTTCTCTTATAATAACTAAATTGAGCGCTAACTACATGGTTACTAAGTCTATTCCATTCGTTAACCACTCTATTAGTAAACCAGTTCTTTCCTAATTCCTTCTTAAACTTAAATTTGTCCAATTTAAACCCATTGCTACGAGTCCTACACTGCTGTATTAATATGATAACCTTGCTTGCATAATCCTTGACCCGTGTGAATGCCAATATTAGATTATCCCGCATTCAAAGTCTGTCCAGAGAGTGTAAGGTGCGTCTGTCTTCGTGAGGTAAATTTCTAAGTCCATGTATCATTTTGGTCATAACACGTCACCCGGAAACATTTATGGAGGAACGAGGGTAGGGTGGATAGATCTAAAGAAGTTAGATGTCCACTGGGTGTAGTAAAGACGAAAAAATATATAAAATAAACACGTCAAACTTTCTGACCCCAACATCAAACTTATATTCTTATGTTACCGTGTTGTCTATTAGGTGTCGTTATCAATAAGCATCTGGGTTATTCTTGTCAATTCGATGTTGGTGATGGTTTAGACTTGAGGGTTTTTACACACTGTTCCCCCTGTTTTTTTTTCCCACTGGGTAGCTCCAGAACTGTTCTTTGTTTAATTTTTCCACATACCGTTATCATCATTGACGGGGTGCATATGCCGGGAGGCGTGTTGTTGCACTTGTACTCCGACGTCATTCACCAGTTTCCCTGTGCGAGGCCCCATGCAGTCTAGTCACAAGGTCAACAGTGGAGGTAATGTTTAGTATAAGTAAGGTTAGTAGAACTTGATAAGATATATCACCATAAATAACACAAAGAAAAACATATACAAGATAGTGTGACCAGTACTACAGGATAGATCTAAAGAAATTAGATGTCCTCTGGGTGTAGTAAAGACGAAAAAATATATAAAATAAACACGTCAAACTTTCTGACCCCAACATCAAACTAAAATTTACTATATACTATAAAATAAAAACAGCTGCCTCCCGCCTTTTATAGTTACCTTCAAGAAACGAGCCTTGTGTATCAATACATGTGCACCAATGGTGACTGCAGTCGCATTACTTTCATATACATCAGTTCCACCACGAACACCCTATCGAAGAGTATCACAGCACAGCTTCAGGACTATGCAATTTAACGATACAGTATCACTCAACACGGATTTACCATCACAAGACAACACCTTGAAGCTAAAGCTACAATTATTCGCAGTAGAAGCCATAAAATGATAATAATAATAATAATAATAATAATAATAATAATAATAATAATAATAATAATAATAATAATGATAATAATGATAATAATAATCATAATAATATTAATATTAATAATAATAATAATGATAATAATAATATTAATAATAATAATGATAATGATAATAATGATACTAATGATAATAATAATAATGATAATAATAATGATAATAATAATAATAATAATAACAATAATAATAATAATGATAATAATAATAATAATGATAATAATAATGATAATGATACTACTACTACTACTAATAATAATAATAATAATAATAATAATTATAATAATAATGATAATGATAATAATAATAATAATAATAATAATAATAATAATAATAATAATAATAATAATAATAAAAATAATAATAATAATAATAGGTCCACCTACATAACGCCTTAGTAAGGTTCATTATAGAATATCCAGACATTCCTCAACGCTTTATCCAAAATCCAGCTCCGGAGACTACAAGACATTCAAAACAATATTCTCAGGTTTGCCTGCTGCCAAGACCGTCATATCACGAAACTATCGAATAGATCAGTCAGAGAAGCTACGCCGATCCGCTTCATGCTAGGTTCTAGTGTATGGCCAGCCTAGTTTGGAACAATTTACTATACTATTTCCATTATCTCGTGACCTAGAAGGTGCTGTCTATCGTGGTGTCACGTGCTGAATCAAAACATACAGCATATACCGGAAGCTGTCCAGTACCTCAAGTATGTTAACATGGCATATTCTACATGCATATTGATTTTTTCAATAAATGATAGGTGATATGAGTAATTGTTATACATGTAAAAAAAAAAAAAAAAAAAAAAAAAAAAGAGACTTATTAAACGATGTGGTATCTCAGGTCAGGCGACATTGCCCTGGCTCCCGACCAGGTGTGCGGTGTCTCCCCAGTTTTCTTTGGAGATGGTTTAGACGTGGCAACGCTGCTGGTTTTGCCGGCCGCATCCTATGGGTCACCAGATAATGGAAGAAGTGTAGAGGTCTCTAAGACTCTCCAGAGCACATGGTAGGGAAAGGCTACAGCAGATATATAACGATATTAGACCGAGTGATGTCTTTAATGATACAGGCATGAAGTTTGACAATCATACATAACACATGTTTATGATTCTTGGATGTAGGACCATCTCAAATGTTCCTCAACAAAAATGAAGATAATTTTTCAAAGTGGATGTCATCGATGGACACACCTTTAAATTTATTGTTGACAACCATATACAGACTTTAAATAGCAGCAATAGTGATAAGTACAGTAGTATAACGACAGAAACAAGAAATATTAATAGTAGGCTACCAACAATAATGGAAGACAGTAGTAATACCATAATGACGTGCTGAATCACAGTAACAATGATCGTTCATCAAAATATACATTTTTATTGGCATGGACGTGGAAAAATAACACATCTTGCCTACAGATGTGTAAAAAGGGATAAACTCACTCTTTAGTGGATCTGCCATACCTTGGCAAGTGCATCAACACATGGTGAACCTGATTGTTTACTGACAAATAGGAGCAAATGTATTCTTTTTTAAGAACATCGAGGTTGCTACGCAGCTCAACTGATTGCAGACGTGACAGAGGGAGTTGGCTGCAAGACACTTGTTGATTTTCTTATCGGGTTAGGTAAGATGGTTGCTTGCCACGAACAATCAATATATCGCGCCTCGATTCCGACGACAGAACTGAAGCTCAGAAGGTTCGAATTGTATGGGCCCGAATACTACGAAAACGAATCTGTCACACACAGAAAAGAGAAACGTAACGAAGATGCGGGCGGTGGCTGCAAGAAATTTACCCGCCATTTGGGCGCCGTTATTTCTGTTGGAAAACGTTTTCAACTGAAAGCATTTCGATGCTTCTGTCCTTGGGAACAATCGCGTCGAAGTCGCAGGGAGGCAAAGTTATGAGAAATGAGGGTAGCGGTAGGACCAACCGACGTTTAAATGAGATAATTATTCTTTTTCATTTATTTATCTATTTATTCATTATAACTTATTTATTTATTTATTTATTTATTCATTTATATTATTCATCTATTTATTCATTTATATATATTGTTTATTTATTTGTTTATTTATCTATCTATTAATTCATACATTTATTCTATTTATCTACGTACTTATTTTTATATTTTCTATTATCCAATAATCGAATAATGCTAAGTGACTCTGGTCCGTAGAGGTATCAGTAAGGCCCTTAAATGATAAAATACATAATAATGCTAAGTGACTCTGGTCCGTAGGGGTATCAGTAAGGCCCTTAAATTATAAAATACATAAAACTTATGCAGGTATCATCATATACGTGGTCTAAGAATATGGACATTTGTATGATGATTCTATTCTTATTCTCTCTGAAGAAGTATTTGTCCGAAACGGTACGGGCTTACACAAGGACACACACACACACACACACACACACACACACACACACACACACACACACACACACACACACACACACACACACACACACACACACACACACACACACACACACACACACACACACACACACACACACACACAAACATAGAAATCCTTGATAGAGAAGACTTATTAAATTGGGATAGGAGAAGTACAAGAGGACATGAAAAAAAACGATAGTAATAGAAGGGACATGAAAAAGAATAGATTTCCACACAGAGTGGTGGGTGTCTGGAAAAAAATGGACGAAACAATAGTGTGTGCAAAAATCATACATGATTTTAAGAGCAAACTAGATACTACGAAATACAAAGACTGGACACTACGAGCGTAGCTCCCCTTCCCGTAAGATACAACTAGGTAAATGCAACTAGGTAAAGACACACACACACACACACACACACACACACACACACACACACACACACACACACACACACACACACACACACACACACACACACACACACACACACACACACACACACACACACACACACACACACACACACACACACACACACACACACACACACACACACGACTCGATGGCGTGGTTGGTAGAGTTCCCGGCTGCCACTACAGCGGTCCGAGTTCGAATCCCCTCCAGGGCTGAAATGATTTCAGTATTACTGCTCTGCGAGTTGTTTCTCTAACTCTCGTGGGCGGGGAGTTGGATGTGTGTGTGCGCGTAAGGTCACATCATTACCCATAGATCGGTCATATATGAGCTCTGAGCTCTCTTCAGAGAGGGAAATAGCTGTCGATCACGAGTCCAACACGTGATCCAAGACCAATGTGAATCTCTCTCTCTCTCTCTCTCTCACACACACACACACACACACACACACACACACACACACACACACACACACACACATGCATACACACACACATGCACACACGTACACACACATGCACACACGGACACACACACACACACACACACACACACACACACACAGACACAGACAGACAGACACAATCCTTGGCATATCTCTAATATATTTTTTGTTTGTGTATCTTACCATATTTATCATACAGTCACTTTCCTAACTTCATGACCTTCACAACAGAATGGTTACTGCACACGTGAATAAAATCGATTGGTTTAGGCCAGAGTAAAGCAACAAACACCTTTCGCTTCCTATAGTCATAGAGGCAGAAATGCGAGTCAAAATTCGCCTGGCGTTATCCAATATCGTATAAAAAATCCCCCACGCTACGAAAAGGGGCCGATGAACTTCTGCACTGTACATATTTAGGAGGTGACTGGTCACACTCGTTCGCGACGACGAATCAGGGAATGCCGAGTTATATAAGGGCCAGAGATGCCCCCCCCCCACACACACACACTCCCTACCTCCGTCCGATCCTATTTATTGAGTCGCTGCCTCGCACGTGAAACGATATCGCCAGGCGACGAGAAAGAGGAGGAGGAGGAGGAAAAGGAGGGAAGAGAGGAAGAAGAGAAAGAAAAGCTGCAAAAGTATGACTAAGAGACAGAGGGGGAGGAGCATAAGGAAGAAGCGGAGGAAGAAGAGAAAGAGGAGGAGGAAGAATACAACGAGGAAAAGCAAAAGGAGGAAGAATACAACGAGGAAAAGCAAAAGGAGGAAGAATACAATGAGGAAAAGCAAAAGGAGGAAGAAGAGAAAAAGGAGGAGGATCACAAGGAGGAAGAAGAGGATGAGGAATAGACAAAGGAAGAAGACAAGAAAGAAGATGAGGATTAAAAGGAGGAAGAAGGAAATGAGGAGGAAGAGAGGAAAGAGGAGGATCTCCGGACTGGCGACCTCTGACCTACAGTAATATGTCCGTTGTGAGAAAGCGAGTACGCATTGCGCGGCAAACACCTTAATTTCGTTAACAAGGTTGCGTTTTTCTCATGATGATGGACCACGCAATTTTATTCAGTGGATGACTAGCCTCGGTTGAGGCTAAATTTTGGATACGAGATTTTCTGATAAATAAAGATCATCTAGTGTTTTATTGGAGATAGATCAGTCACTTACATGTCCGAAATTATGGTGTTAGGGTTTCTGAGCGGTCAAAGTTCTGAAGGACATTCAAATGATCCGTTACCTCAGACTGTTCGACCCGACCGTTGGAGACGAATCTAGCAAAGGGGTGGATGGGGTAAGGAGGGTCTAAACTAGGGGAATAGGGAGCTAACTTCCATGTTTTGTCTTCGAGTATGTTTGTTCTGCGCATTTAATGTAGTTAGAAAGTTGTTTACTGTTTTCGTATACCAAGTGTATGTCAACAGCTTATGGAAATAGTCTACTTTGACATTGTCGAAGAAGAGAACATCACCATAAGTTAGTAACCATGGCTTAAAACACGCATACACACATACACACGCGCGCGCACACACACACACACACACACACACACACACACACACACACACACACACACACACACACACACACACACACACACACACACACGTGTAGCCCCTGTTCACCTAGCAGCGAGTAGGTACGGGACGTTAGTCAAGGAGTTGTGACCTTGCATTCCCGGTGTGTGGAGTGTGAGTGGTCTCAGACCTACCCAGAGATCTGCTAATAATGAGCTCTGAGCTCACTGCCGTAGGGTGGTGTCTGGCTGTCTCGAAAAGAGGCTGCAGCAGATCCGAGGTGAATATACACACACACTAAAATGAGATATGAAGACGGGATACTACGAGCATAGCTCCCCTTCCCGTAAAATACAACTAGGTAAATACACACACACACACACACACACACACACACACACACACACACACACACACACACACACACACACACACACACACACACACACACACACACACACACACACACACACGAGGTAAAAAACGTTTAAAGTTTTCTAATGCGATATACGTCCTTGGCCACGCCATGAACCCAGAGAGTGGGGGAAGAGGGAGGGGTAGGGTGGGGTGGATGGGGGAGTGATCCATTGGGCGCAGGGTACAGTGACGGAGTTCGTCCTCCAGAAATATGACGTCATCAGAATGCGGGTCGGTCGAGGAGTAGAGGCGTATATTCTCTCGTCAAATGCTCCAGTATTTATCCTCTTAGCTTCATGTTTTTATTCGTTTGCTATACCATTACAATACATTTAAAGATACAGAAAACATAAATATTAAATATTAAGGTTTGCAGAAACTTGGTTGTTCTTATACAGTTCTTGTTCGTAGGCAATTGGTTGTCTTAAGAGAACTGCCTCGTGGTCTCTTGCAGTCTCCCCTAATTTTATGTTCTAAAATGATTTACGGTCAATTAAATAAATACGTGACTCATGAATATAAAATGTGGCTCATAATAACTGTTGCATCCAATTTACTGAGTGGAAGTTCGCAGTCCCACAGTGGCAGTCCTTGGTATCTCCCGTAGGTCTCTCTGACTGGTAACTTCGGACTGGTGTCTGTATTGTATTGGTATGGGATCGGTCACCATAATAATAATAATAATAATAATAATAATGATGATAATAATAATAGTAATAATAATAAGTTTATTTGGTATTAAATCAACATACATGAAGTGCAGATAATGAAAAGAACACATAGTTCGAAATAACAATTACAATTGCCCTTATGGAAGAAATATAGTTATTAAAGCTAGCAGATGTCTTGGACACAGACCAGATGTATTGATGGGTTTCGGGAATAGAGAGCAGGGAGACAAATCTCTCTCCCGACCCAACATGTGGCTAGAAGGCGAGGAACCTACACCAAGAGACACGTAACTTCGGCCGAAGCCGTCACCCTTACCCGATTATGCGCTTGGAGTTTTGGGAATAGGAGAGGAGTGCGGGATTCGAACCTACAAACAACTGTATGCGAGACCAGCATACTTTCGGCCACGCCACTAGGTATAAAGTATTAATATATATATATATATATATATATATATATATA
>NC_134786.1:15471168-15526168 GCF_046742065.1 Oratosquilla oratoria | reverse complement strand
TTTTATATGAGAGTTCAAAGTATATCCCTTCTTTTTTACATGATTACATCACAATTATCGACTAATCCCGTGAAAGTATCAGTTGACATCAGTTGAAGAAATCTATGTATGATTGTACACCACAGAATATTGCCCACGTAAGTATCAAGTACCGTCTATTTGGATAAAAGTAAACAGCTATTCTGTAATGATACGCTATGGTAAAAACACATGCCACCCGTCCCATGGCATAATTCTATGCCACGTGAGGTAACGCTCTTTCTTCCATATGGCATGACTTGATGCCACGCGAGGTCAAGCCATGTTTCCCATGGCATGATTTGATGTCATCAGAGTTTTGTGGGTTCCTCCGATAAGGGCTTTCATGCGAATCCCTTACGTCAGCATGCATAGTAAGAACATATGGGTGGTCCCATCGCCCAGAAGCAATTGCACACCACCGTAGTGAGAATCAGGTTCTCGCGTATTTAGCGTTCCTTAAACACGATCGCTATTCTTGAAAGTACACTAACTTGTTACTGTTGTCCTTCTTGCATGGTTCTACAATACTCTCCCCACACTACCTACAAGTTATGTTTTATACGGAATAAACTATAAACTCAAAAACTCACCATCCCACTCACACGCAGTGGGAAGTGAGAAACCCTTGGTATGGCAAAACCCTGCAGTTACGTTTTTTTTTTTTTTTTTTTTTTTTGCCGACGGTGGGTCGCCTCCCCGCCTGGCCGGGGCTGTTAGGAATCAACGCAGCAATCCCGCAGCGGGTCTCGGGAATCGAACTCACGATCACTCGCTCATGAGTTCAAGACGGTATCCACTGGATATTACAGAATAACAGAGATCTTGAAGGGGCTGTTTAACATGGTAACGTGTAAAGAATTAGCCTGGATCAGCGTAAACCAGATAATTTCTTGGATTTTCCCTTCAGTTGAATAAAATCGTCTGGCGACAGAGAGAATAAATATACATAGAAATCGAGTTAAGTAATGGAAGGCGTGAGAAGAATACATGAAATCGACATTTACTACGAATCCTCTACGATTCACTGATAATGATTAAACTGCAGGCGCGACACAAAAAGAACAGATAAATAAATGGGTAAATAAATAGACAAATAAAGGAATAAGAATATATAAATACATTGACAAACAGATATATAAATGATTAGATAAACAAGTAGATACATAAGAATAAGCAAATATAAATAGATATAAATGAACGAGTAAATAGATAAATCAAGTAACCATATATATCAATAAAAATAAATAAATAAATGAACATATCAATAAAGGAACAAATCTCACTGAGCGAGAGCAGTTGACTGACAAAAGTGTCGTGAAACTTCAGCAACGTGGCACCTTACAATGTCAGGAAACATGGGAGAAGATATACTTTACCAATCAATAGAAACTATCATAAACGTCGGTCAGACTGATGTAACGGGCACAACTTGACGTACCGTAGTAATGAATGAAAATCACATTTCACGTCACTCTGACCTTGACTTTTGACTTAGATTTAAGAAATAAATTATGGGGTTCATCCTTGGAATCACCTTGATGAGGTACCATAGTATGGTTATGATTTAAGTAAGTTAATAGGACAAATGTCTAACGGAATAAAGTAACATAGCTGTATCTTCGACAACTAATAAACGGGCTCAGTAACAACCCCACTCCCAGCAAACAACGAAAAACAACTCTGTCACCAGATCACCTCTGGGCGAGATAAAAGCCTAATTGGAATTTTTTCACAGTTTAAAAGATTCCCCTTCTTTAACCAAAATAGATATACAAGGCGACATCTAGATATATGTTAAGATGGCCTTGGGCGATTTTAGCTTGCTATCTAAATACATGTATAAATGGCCTACGTTCAACACAATATGAATAGAGAAAAACGTGTCTTACTCTTCTGTAAAATAACAAATATGGCTGATGGATGAATAAGACGAATATATAAAATATACAGATGAAATATGATATCTAAAAATCCCCTAAACCGAATAAAATGTCATGGCGTTAACCAGAATTAAAATATCAGATTACGTTTTTGAAGGAAAGAGTATGTTACAGACGGTGAGGTAGATTTGTTGTCAAGATTTCTATTTTACATAAAAACACACACACACACACACACACACACACACACACACACACACACACACACACACACACACACACACACACACACACACACACACACACACACACTTCAACGAATGGACGGCTTAGAAGACGTTCTGAAGAAAAGTGAAGTCTGTGGATCCCAACGCAAAGAGAAGTGCCTAGTGTTTTTGCAGGGTGGGGGGGAAATTGCTCGTGGAGTAGTGGGAACGTAGGGAAAGAGGAAAAGGGGAGGGATTACTGAGGGAAATGGAAGGAAATGAGGAGGGAGTAGACTTTGACCAGACAGACAAGCGGAAGGTAAACAAAAGACTTAGCGAGGATCAAATGTCTAATAAAAATGTAAAGATTAGAAGTATAGAGAGGAACAATACAGAAGAAAGTGACGAGAATATGTTCCAGGGATTTAAAGAGGGTGGGGGGGACACAACCCCCCCCCCCCCGACTGATAAGACTAGAGGAGAGAGTTGATAAGGTGATCGAGGACTTGGAGCGTAAGTTAGGTAACGTAGACTCCATTTTTAAAAGAATTGAAAGGTTGGAACAACTAGAGAAGGCTAACAGAAACTTAACTGAAGAAATAGAGGACCTAAAAAGACAGTTAGGAAATGTAAAGGAGGAGAATGAGAAATTGAAGAAGAATAGTAATGAAAACAGAGAGAAACTAGCTACAGAAGCTAAAAATTGGAGAATAACTCAAGAAGGGAATAAGGTTTCATTCACTGACATAGTCAAACAGCAATTGAAAGAACATAATGAAGACTCAGTTATTAAAGTGATGAGACAGAAGGAGAATATAGTAAGAGAATTAGCTGACAAAAAGAAATGTATAATTATATTAGGAATGGAAGAGAAACATAACCCAGATAGAACTGCAAGAATCAAGGAGGAAAATGAAAGAGTAAGCAGTTTACTAAAATTAGTCCAGGAAGATGAACCAGAAATTATAAAGGAAATTGAGGAAAAATTCAGACTCGGAAAATATAGTACAGATAAGACCAGACCAATTAAGATTAAATTCAGGTCACAAACAACAGCAGAGAAAATTCTATCCAAGACAGGGAAACTAGCAACAAATGATCAATATAAAAAGGTATGGATAAAAAGAGAAATGAATAAGGAGGAAAGAGAGGCAGAAAAGCAGAAAAGAATTGAAGCTAAGGCAAAAAACGAGGAAAGAACGGAGTCAGAGAAAGAGAGATTCTATTGGAGAGTAGTGAACATGAAAATAAAGCAGTTCGACATACTAAAGAAAAACATAAGGGAAACAGAGAATACAATGGAAGTGGCAGAAAACTAAGAGTGTCTTACACAAATATAGATGGATTGATAACAGGATTGAATGAACTGAATGATTATTTGAAAGAAAAAGAACCGGACATAATGGGAATTGTAGAAACAAAATTAAAAGGCCCACTACCACCCAACAGTGTAGGACATGATACATACAATTATTGGATTAGAAACAGAGAGAAAAAACAAGGGGGTGGAGTTATGTTCCTGACTAAGAAGGATATAAACGTGAAAGGTGTCATATATGGAAAGAATACAGTAGAGATGATTATGATAGAAGTGGAAGACCGAGATAAGAAGAGCAGAAAATTTGTGATCAATTATGTGCCTCCGAAAACAGCCTCATGGGAGGAGAGTGAACATAAAAGTATGTTAGAGGACACAAAGATAGCATTAACTAAAATAATGGAAGACGGAGGAAGAATAGTTATGATGGGCGACTTTAATTGCAAAGAAATCTGCTGGGAAGAAATGACAGTAAAGAGTGGTGATGACTCATGGGGAAATGCTCTACTTGAGATGATTACTGACCATTCAATGACACAATGGATACAAGAGAACACTAGGTATAGAAATGAAGAAGAACCATCGAGGCTAGACTTAATAATTACATCTGAACCTAGAATAGTGGACAAGATTGAATATAAAACACCAATAGGTAAAAGTGACCACATATTGATTGAACTGGAACTTAATGAAGAAAAATATAGGAAAAGAAATGAACAATATAGAAAAGGAAGAATGATGTATGAAAAAACAAACTTTGATAAAATAAGAGAATTCTTCCAACAAGAAAACTGGGAAGAAATATACAAAGAAGAAACAACAGTGGAAGAGAAATGGAATATTTTGACAAAAATTTACAAAAAAGGAGTGGAAAAGTATGTCCCAAGACAAAAACAAGAAAAAGAATATGTAAAATGCTGGTACAACAAAAGTTGTAGGGAGTTAAAGGACAAAAGAGACAAAGCCTGGAACAGATGGAAAAAAGACAGAAGACCTGAAAAATGGAAAATATATACTGGTTATAGAAATGAATATGTACAAAAGTGCAGAGAGGAAAAAAGAAAATATGAAAAAGATGTTATAGAAAAGTGTAAAGATCAACCAAAACTATTCTACAGATTTGTAAACAATAAACTGAAAAACAAACAAGACTTAGAGAAATTAAGACAAGGAGGAGTTGAATACACTGAGGAAATGGAAATGGCAGAAATTATGAACAAACATTTTAAATCAGTGTTTACAAGGGAAAATATACAACCTGAAGAGATTGAGTGGAAGGAAAAAGTCCCCCCTATGGAAGAAATAGAAGTAACAAAGAATGAAATATTGACACACTTGGGTAATTTTGATGTCAGAAAATCGCATGGGCCAGATGAAATAGCAAACTGGATTCTGAAAGAATGCAGGAATGAACTGGCAGACAAAATACATAGCATAATAAGCAGTTCCTTAAAAGAAGGAAAAGTTCCAGAAGATTGGAAAAAAGCAAATATAGTACCTATATATAAAGGAGGAAATAAAGAAGAACCTACCAACTATAGACCAGTCTCTCTAACAAGTACAATAGCAAAAATATGTGAAAGAATTATCAAAAGTAGATGGGTAAAATACTTGGAAAAAAACAACGTACTAAATCCAAGGCAATTTGGATTCAGACAAGGACGATCATGCGTCACCAATTTAATATGTTTCTATTCAAGGCTAATAGATATAATACAAGAAAGAGATGGATGGGCTGATTGTGCATTTCTAGACCTAAAAAAAGCTTTTGACAAAGTACCACATAAGAAGTTGCTTAAGAAATTAGAATATGAAGGAGGAATACAAGGTAAATTGCTAAATTGGATGGAAGACTTTTTGCAAGAAAGAAAAATGAGAGTAGTGATAAGAGATCAGCACTCAAAATGGAATGAAGTAATAAGCGGTGTCCCGCAGGGAACAGTTCTGGCCCCAATAATGTTTGCTATATATATTAATGATATGGATGAAGGAATTGAAAGCTATATGAGCTTCTTTGCAGATGATGCAAAATTACTGAAAAGAGTGAAAACTGAAGAAGATTGTGAATCACTACAGAGAGATCTAAATAAAGTACAAGAATGGAGTAGGAAGTGGGAGATGGAGTTCAATACAAAAAAGTGTAGTATAATGGAATTTGGAAAAAGCAAAAACAGAATAACAGGATCATATAATTTGGGAGAAGAAGGAATAAAAAAAGTAGAAAATGAGAAGGACCTGGGAGTCATTGTTATGAATAATATGTCACCTGAGAAACATATAAATAAGATTTTTGGAGAAACTTATAATTTAATAAGAACAATCAAAGTAGCATTTACATACCTGGATGAAGAAATGGTGAGGAAAATCCTAATCACCCTGATAAGACCAAGATTGGAATATGCAGCAACGATATGGTCACCAAGTACAAAAAAATGTATAAAAAAACTTGAAAGAATACAAAGAGCAATTACAAAACTGGCACCAACACTCTCAAAACTATCATATGAAGAGAGACTACAAAAACTTAAACTACAGACACTAGAGCAAAGAAGAGAGAGAGGAGATTTGATAGCTATTTACAGAATCATGAAAGGCATAGAAATTACTGATAGAGAGAATCTGATAAAATGGGATGACAGAAATACAAGAGGACACGGAAAGAAAATAAAAAAAGACAGCTATAGAAGAGATTTTAAAAAGAACAGCTTTCCTCACAGAGCAATAGACAGTTGGAACAAGTTAGATGAGAAAGTGGTGTGTGCAAAATCAATACATGAATTTAAAAATAGTTTAGATAAAATGAGATATGAAGACGGGACTCCACGAGCATAGCTCCCCTTCCCGTAAAATACAACTAGGTACAACTAGGTAAATACACACACACACACACACACACACACACACACACACACACACACACACACACACACACACACACACACACACACACACACACACACACACACACACACACACACACACACACTTCAACGAATGGACGGCTTAGAAGACGTTCTGAAGAAAAGTGAAGTCTGTGGATCCCAACGCAAAGAGAAGTGCCTAGTGTTTTTGCAGGGTGGGGGGGAAATTGCTCGTGGAGTAGTGGGAACGTAGGGAAAGAGGAAAAGGGGAGGGATTACTGAGGGAAATGGAAGGAAATGAGGAGGGAGTAGACTTTGACCAGCCAGACAAGCGGAAGGTAAACAAAAGACTTAGCGAGGATCAAATGTCTAATAAAAATGTAAAGATTAGAAGTATAGAGAGGAGCAATACAGAAGAAAGTGACGAGAATATGTTCCAGGGATTTAAAGAGGGTGGGGGGGACACAACCCCCCCCACCCGACTGATAAGACTAGAGGAGAGAGTTGATAAGGTGATCGAGGACTTGGAGCGTAAGTTAGGTAACGTAGACTCCATTTTTCAAAGAATTGAAAGGTTGGAACAACTAGAGAAGGCTAACAGAAACTTAACTGAAGAAATAGAGGACCTAAAAAGACAGTTAGGAAATGTAAAGGAGGAGAATGAGAAATTGAAGAAGAATAGTAATGAAAACAGAGAGAAACTAGCTACAGAAGCTAAAAATTGGAGAATAACTCAAGAAGGGAATAAGGTTTCATTCACTGACATAGTCAAACAGCAATTGAAAGAACATAATGAAGACTCAGTTATTAAAGTGATGAGACAGAAGGAGAATATAGTAAGAGAATTAGCTGACAAAAAGAAATGTATAATTATATTAGGAATGGAAGAGAAACATAACCCAGATAGAACTGCAAGAATCAAGGAGGAAAATGAAAGAGTAAGCAGTTTATTAAAATTAGTCCAGGAAGATGAACCAGAAATTATAAAGGAAATTGAGGAAAAATTCAGACTCGGAAAATATAGTACAGATAAGACCAGACCAATTAAGATTAAATTCAGGTCACAAACAACAGCAGAGAAAATTCTATCCAAGACAGGGAAACTAGCAACAAATGATCAATATAAAAAGGTATGGATAAAAAGAGAAATGAATAAGGAGGAAAGAGAGGCAGAAAAGCAGAAAAGAATTGAAGCTAAGGCAAAAAACGAGGAAAGAACAGAGTCAGAGAAAGAGAGATTCTATTGGAGAGTAGTGAACATGAAAATAAAGCAGTTCGACATACTAAAGAAAAACATAAGGGAAACAGAGAATACAATGGAAGTGGCAGAAAACTAAGAGTGTCTTACACAAATATAGATGGATTGATAACAGGATTGAATGAACTGAATGATTATTTGAAAGAAAAAGAACCGGACATAATGGGAATTGTAGAAACAAAATTAAAAGGCCCACTACCACCCAACAGTGTAGGACATGATACATACAATTATTGGATTAGAAACAGAGAGAAAAAACAAGGGGGTGGAGTTATGTTCCTGACTAAGAAGGATATAAACGTGAAAGGTGTCATATATGGAAAGAATACAGTAGAGATGATTATGATAGAAGTGGAAGACCGAGATAAGAAGAGCAGAAAATTTGTGATCAATTATGTGCCTCCGAAAACAGCCTCATGGGAGGAGAGTGAACATAAAAGTATGTTAGAGGACACAAAGATAGCATTAACTAAAATAATGGAAGACGGAGGAAGAATAGTTATGATGGGCGACTTTAATTGCAAAGAAATCTGCTGGGAAGAAATGACAGTAAAGAGTGGTGATGACTCATGGGGAAATGCTCTACTTGAGATGATTACTGACCATTCAATGACACAATGGATACAAGAGAACACTAGGTATAGAAATGAAGAAGAACCATCGAGGCTAGACTTAATAATTACATCTGAACCTAGAATAGTGGACAAGATTGAATATAAAACACCAATAGGTAAAAGTGACCACATATTGATTGAACTGGAACTTAATGAAGAAAAATATATGAAAAGAAATGAACAATATAGAAAAGGAAGAATGATGTATGAAAAAACAAACTTTGATAAAATAAGAGAATTCTTCCAACAAGAAAACTGGGAAGAAATATACAAAGAAGAAACAACAGTGGAAGAGAAATGGAATATTTTGACAAAAATTTACAAAAAAGGAGTGGAAAAGTATGTCCCAAGACAAAAACAAGAAAAAGAATATGTAAAATGCTGGTACAACAAAAGTTGTAGGGAGTTAAAGGACAAAAGAGACAAAGCCTGGAACAGATGGAAAAAAGACAGAAGACCTGAAAAATGGAAAATATATACTGGTTATAGAAATGAATATGTACAAAAGTGCAGAGAGAAAAAAAGAAAATATGAAAAAGATGTTATAGAAAAGTGTAAAGATCAACCAAAACTATTCTACAGATTTGTAAACAATAAACTGAAAAACAAACAAGACTTAGAGAAATTAAGACAAGGAGGAGTTGAATACACTGAGGAAATGGAAATGGCAGAAATTATGAACAAACATTTTAAATCAGTGTTTACAAGGGAAAATATACAACCTGAAGAGATTGAGTGGAAGGAAAAAGTCCCCCTATGGAAGAAATAGAAGTAACAAAGAATGAAATATTGACACACTTGGGTAATTTTGATGTCAGAAAATCGCATGGGCCAGATGAAATAGCAAACTGGATTCTGAAAGAATGCAGGAATGAACTGGCAGACAAAATACATAGCATAATAAGCAGTTCCTTAAAAGAAGGAAAAGTTCCAGAAGATTGGAAAAAAGCAAATATAGTACCTATATATAAAGGAGGAAATAAAGAAGAACCTACCAACTATAGACCAGTCTCTCTAACAAGTACAATAGCAAAAATATGTGAAAGAATTATCAAAAGTAGATGGGTAAAATACTTGGAAAAAAGCAACGTACTAAATCCAAGGCAATTTGGATTCAGACAAGGACGATCATGCGTCACCAATTTAATATGTTTCTATTCAAGGCTAATAGATATAATACAAGAAAGAGATGGATGGGCTGATTGTGCATTTCTAGACCTAAAAAAAGCTTTTGACAAAGTACCACATAAGAAGTTGCTTAAGAAATTAGAATATGAAGGAGGAATACAAGGTAAATTGCTAAATTGGATGGAAGACTTTTTGCAAGAAAGAAAAATGAGAGTAGTGATAAGAGATCAGCACTCAAAATGGAATGAAGTAATAAGCGGTGTCCCGCAGGGAACAGTTCTGGCCCCAATAATGTTTGCTATATATATTAATGATATGGATGAAGGAATTGAAAGCTATATGAGCTTCTTTGCAGATGATGCAAAATTACTGAAAAGAGTGAAAACTGAAGAAGATTGTGAATCACTACAGAGAGATCTAAATAAAGTACAAGAATGGAGTAGGAAGTGGGAGATGGAGTTCAATACAAAAAAGTGTAGTATAATGGAATTTGGAAAAAGCAAAAACAGAATAACAGGATCATATAATTTGGGAAAAGAAGGAATAAAAAAAGTAGAAAATGAGAAGGACCTGGGAGTCATTGTTATGAATAATATGTCACCTGAGAAACATATAAATAAGATTTTTGGAGAAACTTATAATTTAATAAGAACAATCAAAGTGGCATTTACATACCTGGATGAAGAAATGGTGAGGAAAATCCTAATCACCCTGATAAGACCAAGATTGGAATATGCAGCAACGATATGGTCACCAAGTACAAAAAAATGTATAAAAAAACTTGAAAGAATACAAAGAGCAATTACAAAACTGGCACCAACACTCTCAAAACTATCATATGAAGAGAGACTACAAAAACTTAAACTACAGACACTAGAGCAAAGAAGAGAGAGAGGAGATTTGATAGCTATTTACAGAATCATGAAAGGCATAGAAATTACTGATAGAGAGAATCTGATAAAATGGGATGACAGAAATACAAGAGGACACGGAAAGAAAATAAAAAAAGACAGCTATAGAAGAGATTTTAAAAAGAACAGCTTTCCTCACAGAGCAATAGACAGTTGGAACAAGTTAGATGAGAAAGTGGTGTGTGCAAAAACAATACATGAATTTAAAAATAGTTTAGATAAAATGAGATATGAAGACGGGTATCCACGAGCATAGCTCCCCTTCCCGTAAAATACAACTAGGTAAATACAACTAGGTAAATACACACACACACACACTACGGAGGTCCGGGTTCGACCCTCGCCCGGGGCTGAAATAATATTAGTATCGCAGCGCTGAGGGGTGTTACTCCAACTCTCGTGGGCGGGGAGTTGGGTGTGTGTGTGTGTGCAAGGTCATAGCATTACCCATAGATCGGACCTACGAGCTCTGAGCTCTCTTCCAGGAGGGAAATAGCTGTCGATCACGAGTCCAACACGTGATTCAAAGACCAAATGAATACACACACACACACACACAATCGCTTGCTAACGCAGTGGTACCGACTTTGCCTGCAAACAAAGCGGTCCAGAGTTCGATCCCCGCTCAGAGCTGGAAAAAAGCACATCGCTACAAGACGGCGTCTTGCTCTCTTATGCAGGGGTTTGTGTGTGTGTGTGTGTGTGTGTGTGTGTGTGTGTGTGCGCACAACCCCCCTTGCAATGGTAATTACAAAAGCCATAGCACAGCACGTTTTGGTGAGCTGACTCGTTGCACACACCACATTTGACAAACTCAGCACATTCTTCCACATCAGTTCTTACTTTCACCTTAACTCTCACCATTTTATTCCCCACTTAATTTTTCTGGCATTTCTTATTATGCTGATTAATTTTCACTATTTCCCTTAATATTTCTTCAAACACATTTTGTTGGAGGTGATGTTACATTCTGCATTATCTTCTTGTGAGTAGTTTTTTTTCTAACCATTCTCGGTTGGGCAGGGTCTCATGTCTAGAATTTGTCCAAAGATGTTCATTTCCTCAGATCCGGATTTCCGTTCAATTGAACTTTTTTTTATGAACTACTCCAACTCTGATCTCTTCTGTGGATGGTCTTCACCCACCAGCTGAATAGGCAGTCACAGAAGAAGCTTCTAGTGACTGAGCTAACCGAATGGCTGGAAAATTATTTTTGATAAACATTGTCATTATTTACAATTTATTTTAATTGTTATATGTCCTCATACAGGGTAGTAGCGTCAAAACTTGTCCATGCACATTGCACAGTCAAATTAGGATTGCAGTCCTTGATACATAGTGCTCCAAATATCTGTGGTTAGAAATTTGGGTCCCAACACGTTTCTAAAACACTGAGATGATTCACTAGGTCTTTAAGGGTCATTTGTTGACCGTGCCTATCCGAGAGTTGACTCCTTGACATGATGGATAGGCCTGAGAATCTTAATGACTACAAAAGCTATGATGATATAGAGTGAAAATCTATGCAGAATCACCACATCGAACACTATTTGTATGAAAGATGAGACAGTCGCAGGACCTATTGTTAATTGGCACGTCCCTCATGGCGAACTGAGACATTCCTCATAGATACAGTATATGGGATACCGTCATAATGACGGTGTGGACCACTGGGTACTCTATAGATATGTAGAGCTCTACTGAATATACTGAGTAAGGTCGTTTCTCACCAGAAACCAGTTGGCAGGGAGGTGAGATTAGTGCCAAAATTCTTTCGTAGTAGCCATCAATTACACAACCAAGAGAAAACAGGGAATTCCAGTTGGATCATCGTCTTCTTTAAGGTTCAACCGCATTGTTCTGTATTCTTTCGGACAGCGTGCCACCGGATCTGAGTAAGCACTGTCCAAACAGATCTAAGTCTTGGGCATTAAATTGCATGAAGAAAATGAAGACCTATAGTTACAACGTAACGACCCTCTCAGAAGACCATAGGCTGAAGAGTTTAATGGACGAACTAGACAACCAATAAAGCTGTGTAAAAGATACACTCTAAGAATAATTAAGGATTATGCACCAACTTAACAGAGTCCAAATGATGAAACTGAGTTCTATGATGATTTAAGTCAGGTAATGGACAAGAAGAAAGTAAATACACGTTGGTAATAGGTGACTGCTAAAGTGGGGAAAAAGATGGGAGATGAGTCGTGCATTGGGGAGTTTGGAGTAGGTGAGAGAAATGGTAGAAAAGAGATGTTAGTCAATATTGCAGAGAACTACAACAGGAGAGTAATAAACACTTTCTTCCAAAAGCTTGTAGGTCGTAAATGGACCTGGAGAAGTCCAAATGGAACATCAAAGAATGAGATAGACTTCTTATTGGGAGATCAGAACAAGAGCGTTAGCAATGTTATGGTCATGAATAAAGTAAATATAAGTAGTTACCATAGAATGGTAGGTTGCATAGCTAAATTCAGTTTCTGAGCCGAGAGAATTAAACTAGCTCTGGAAAAAAAAGTCTTGCGAAGGTTAAGGATAAGAAGGTATTTCAGTTAGATATTAAAGACAGATTCGAAGTTCTAAGAAATAACGAGGACACTGTCGAAAGTATGAATTTGAATTTAGTAAATATCATTAGAGAATTAGCAGAGAAAGTAGAAAGCAGCATTAGAGAAAAAAAAAATGTTCCGAAGCTACAAATTACCTAATTAACAGAAGGACTATGCAGACTAAATGCAGGAGAAAAGAAAGAAAAATATGAATGAAACAGAGGAAAATATTCGGAGAGGTAAAAGTATTATAGGGACCGAGCGCAGACTAGCTTTAGGGTGTCAACAAATTATACTTTTGAAAGATAGAAATGGAGAGATAATTAAATGCAGAGAAAAGATTGTAAATATAGTAACATTTCACCAAGAGCTTTACTTGTCAAAGACCGTAGCTGAGTCTGTAAATTCTATATGTAGACGTTAGTATTGTGGTAAAAGTTAAAAAGGAAGAAATAAAGTTTGCTCTAAAATACGAAATGGAAAAAAAAAGGAAAATGGTATATCGATTTATCTTCTGTAAGTTCATATAAAATTACCTCATTTGTACGCCCAGTCTTTACGTCAAAGCGTTCCTGAATTATAGGGCAATGCTATAGTGATTCTGTTTCACACACAAAAAAAAAGGAGACAAGAAAGACCTTAGTAACTACCGACTGATTAGCTTGTTATCAAATGTATATGAAATATTCTCCAAGATCCTTACAAATAGACTAAGTAAAGCTTTAGATGGAAACCAAGAGAACAAACAGGCTTTAGAAGTGGATATTTGACTAGATCATTTGCAGGCGATGAATCAACTAATCGAGAAAACGACAGACTGCGATACACATCTTTGTTTAGCTTTTGTAAATTACGAAAAGGCCTTTGACTCGGTAGAAAAAATAACACTACTAAACTCAGTACGCAAGCAGGGTTCAAAAGAATACATCGTAAGGGTTCTAGAAAAAATTATGCGAGAAGTACCTCTATAATTCGACTACACAAAGATACAGAAAATATAAAGACCGAGAAAGGAGTACGACTAGGCGATACAAATTCACCCAAATTATTTACCGCTTGCTTGGAAGAGATTTTCAGAAGGCTGAGTTGGGAAGAAAAAGGTTTAAAGATTAAAGGCGAATATTTAAACCATCTAAATTTTGCGGAGGACAGTATTCTTATTTCAAAAAGAGTAGAAAACTTGCAGGATATGCTGAGTGACCTGAACAAGAAAATTTTCAAAGTAGGTTTAAAAACGAACCAGAGTGAAAACCAAAGTAATTCTCAACACGAAAGTTCGAAGTAAAAATATCATAATCGATGGTGAGAGTTGAAGAAGTTGAAGAGTGTAATTATTTAGGTCAAATGATGAAAGTGGCTAAAGATCATGATTATGAATTAAAAAGGCGTATTGCAATTGGTTGGAAAATGTTTGATAAGTATCACAAGATCATGAGACGCTCTCTATCATTAAGTTTGAAACGCATATTTTACAATCAGTGCATTCTGCCAGAAATGATCTACGGGTGTGAGACTTGGAAACCGACGAAAGTGATGAAGACAAAACTAAGCAATACACAGAGTAGAATGGACTCAATGGTGGGAATAACGCTGAGGGGCCGAGAGCAAGTTGAGTGAGAGAGTAGACTGTAGTGAGGTGGTGAAAGAGAGGATGTAGAATTGGGCAGGTAAATTAGCGCGAACAAATGGTAAGCGATGGCACAAGTGTGTTACTGAGTGGACGTTACGAGATGGGAAGCGTGAAAAGAGGAAGTGGAGAGACAAAATGGAGAAGTTTGCAGGAGTGACGTGGGAGAGGTTGGCGCAGTCGTGTGAATCATTGAATTTTTTGAAAGAGGCCTCTGTTCAGCAGTGGGCTCAGGATTCCTGATTGATTGACCGATTGTTGATTGTATGCAGATATTGCATGACTCATGCGCTCCTGTGTAAATGAAGGGTTCACATTTTCCTTTAGTGTCTTTGTATACTTGCAACTTTTCCCGGTGTGGGGTATTTCGTTTAAGTGGGTGGGTGTTTTCTTGATTTTGCAGAACACAATATATCGTACTTCATTGTGTTATTTTCATCTGAAGACTCGATGTTCCTTTTGATGACGTTTGCGATAGCCTTCTCATCGTCCTTATATTATTGGGGTGTTGGATAAGATCCACTATCCACTGGACAACTATTTTCTATCACGTTTCTCTGTACCCATTATTTGTGAGGGTCTTTAGTGACTCCCACCCTTCCCACGGATATGATTCTGTATTTCTTTTATGAATGAAGGCTAATCTCCACTCCAGGAATAATACTGATCAGTGATCACATCTAATATCTAATGTACCTGCTAATCTCTCGGCTCGATATTGTCGTCATGGACAGAAACAATAGTTAATTAACGGCAAGAAATTACAAATTAAGAATCATGCTATCTCCTGCCATCTTCTTTGCAGGCGAGTTGTTGGTACTACAGTCTCTCACTGTTTATGAGTACGCAATAGCTCCGCTGTTGTCAAGCGGGCTATTTCTCCTAGGTGCCCCATGCTGCTTACATGTACAATACTTGCGCAAAGGCTCTAGTGTTCTCGAGGTGTAGCTGTGATACTGAACAGACTTAGTTTAAATATAATTCTGATAATGATAGTAATAAATGTACTATTTCTGCTGTTGTTCCTGGTACTCGTACTGCTACTATCACTACTTATACAAATTTAATTTGTATAAGTAGTGATAGTTTATGCCACCTTGGTAGCATAAGCGCGCATTGCAATTCTAATTTGAAATTAGAATTGCAATGCGCGCTTATGCCAACAAGGTGGCCGCCAGTTAGCATGGTGGTGGCAGTGTTATGAGAAGTGACACAGTAAGGATAGGCCTATGTATAACATGAAATTTCAAACATAATATATCCTGTAAGTATCATGGTGTTGAGAAAAAAACGGATGTTTTAATCCCTAACGTTTCGTACTAAACAGGATTTCCTATAGAAGGACGAAACGTTAGGGAATAAAAACTCGAAATGTTTTCTGCGTAGCCTACTTCACCTCCCTGCTACTTCCCTCTCATCCATACTTCAACGTATCCCATGTACTCGTTAAATGATGCCCAATTATAGTAATTTAGATCAGCATTAGTTGTATCTGTCATGGTGTAGAATAATCACACGTGTTTTTCAATTAATTCAAAGGAAAAAATTACAGCAATAAATTTCAACGCCGTCGAATCGTTAGCCTGTTAGTCTTTTATAAACAGTCGATTCGGATATCCGTACTGTAAACAAACATGTCGCCCCCCTCAGAAGCAGCCGCATTGACAGGCCTTTTACCAGAAAAATTGGAAATATGCACATTGGAAGCAACAGTAGTAACTGGATTCGAACAGATGGCTTCAGAAGAATGCCAAGAGAAACTTGGCAGTGTTCCTATTATTTCCAAAGGACGAATATTCTTTGATATTGAGATAGATAGGATTCCGGAGGTACTGTTTTAGTTGATTAACTTTAATTTTGTTTTAAGACCATATGATATATCCATGTGTGTAATAATATGAATATTCTGATTTTGGAGAACAGTTCATATAACATCATTGAAATTGCTGGGTAATGGTTTAGATTCATTGTGTATCTGTGCGCCATAGGCATAGACATATAAACTTGTCAACTGCAATGCTGCGCTATTTTCTTATTTCACAAATTTTATTTGCATTGATGTGACTATTTTCATTACACGAATGAGTAATGACGATGATCATAGCGTGACATGCTTTTCAGATCTTATTCTGATTCACCCAGAACTTTCAAGAAAACGATGAAGTTGTATTCTAATCATATGTATTATGATGTCCAGATGGAGTTTTATTTCAGTTATAATAATTCCAGAATAATAGAAACGGTAAATTTTTAGTTTAGACCATGGGCGCAATATAGCAATAGGAAATTAATTATTGATTTTGTAAATTATAATGTATCAACGTAATATGCAATTTTGTTAGCGGAAATGAAAAACAAAAAAGGTGCTAAAACAGATTTCATAAGTATCGAAGTTGTGTCGGACGAATGGTACGCCATGTTTGTTATGATAGATGCCGACGTCGAAGAAATGAAAGGATGATAAATTCATCTAACCTAAACTAAACTAACCTAACCTAACCTGTGTTTAATAAATAATTACCTGCAAATTAAATGTCATCCGGCTTGTCCTAGTTGTCGTCATTGTGAGAGACGTTGGCGGGCTTTTCAACCACTCTCTCAGCTTGCGGGGTATACAAAGTTCTTGCAGCTTGAAGGAATGCATGTATCTCCGCTCCATAACATTCCTTCAAGAAAATGTACCTGGTGAGGTACTGTCGGAAGTACCGAGGCCGTCAATTGACAGACAAGATGGGGTCCTGATCCTATGCTACCGACTTTGTTCATTAGCATATTTGCTTGTAGCAAGGTACTTTTTAATTTCGTTTCTGCCCACAAAATTGCATATTACATTGATACATTTTAATTTACAAAATTAATAATTAATTTTCTATTGCTATATTGCACCCATGGTTGAAACAAAAAAAATACCATGGAAACACCTATATTTAACATGAAATTTACATTGTCCAATAGCTCCAAATGTAATATATCTTAACCAAACCTAACCTAATCTTACTTGATGAAACCATTCCACAGAAAAAAATAGATCTTAGAAATGTAAAAATGAAAAAAGTGAAAAATGAGTTTCAATGAT
Source organism: Oratosquilla oratoria (assembly GCF_046742065.1). Taxonomy (NCBI): domain Eukaryota; kingdom Metazoa; phylum Arthropoda; class Malacostraca; order Stomatopoda; family Squillidae; genus Oratosquilla; species Oratosquilla oratoria. The sequence continues at coordinate 15,508,719 of NC_134786.1, read as the reverse complement.
ACTGGAATGATGCCTTTATTTAAAGAATTTTTGTGATTTAAAGGTGCTGAATATTAGGAAATAATGGCAGAATTCTTGTTTTATTATACCAAAAACTGTTGTCCACTGACATTCAAAAGACTGCTATTTAAGATTTCCTGATGAGCTATAATCACTGTACAGTGAAGATGCTGCTAAATGCTTTAAACTTACAGATGTAAAAAAATAAGTTACAATTCATTTATGCCCATATTTATTAAAAAAAGTGAATTTGATGGGAGTTGACAGTCAGTAAATAGTATGACCCATTTCATTTGTATTTCTAATACTTTTTCACATGTGGGGAGCTGACAGTTGGTGATTGCTCTTCACTTCCTTGCACTTTCAGCTAGTGAGTCCTCCACTGATACAACACAGACAACAGGCCAAAGTTTCTACCCTGAGAGATTGGTGGGTCTGTGGGTTTTCCACATAGTGAAACTTGAGGGAACAGTTGATTGATTAATCAACATTTATATGATTTTTTAAGGTGTGGAATTGCTACATTAAAGTAGATAATAATATTGTTTCACATTTCAGGTTATGAAACTTCGTTCAATAGACAATGTCAACATTGTCATTAGCATGATCCCAGATTTTCAATTCCCAGCAGAAAGGGTAATTTTTTTTTATATGTTTATATATTATTGTAATATATATTTTTTATATATATATATAGTTTTTAATTGTTCATATAGGTATATAGAATATATTTACAAGCTACACATGGAAACTTCAGATAGCATATTTGTGTTTTAGGATGAAACTTTTAAAAAACTGTACAAGTATGTGAATGAGCCTGATTGGAGAAAAGGTCTTCGAGCATGGCAATTGGTCTTCAACTTTACAGAGGACCCTTTCACTGATGTGCGTCCTCTTGATAAAGATGGCGTTTGTCCACATCCTGATCTTGATTTAAAGAATATTAAAAGTTCTTCAAGAATAGCCAAAAATGTTCCTGTATCTTTAGAAAATGGGGAAAATGTTAAAGAAGAAAGAAGTTCTGTAGACAAAAAGTTAAATGAAGATTCTGCTGATGTATTTGCCAGCAAACCAAACTATGCTGTAGAGGCTCGAAGTGTTGCTGCAGGACCAACCTTCAGAGTGTCATGCCAGCGGTGAGAATTCTTCAGTAGAAAGATGCTTATTCTTTTTTCTGTAAAATGTGTGATGGAAAATTGTAACAGATTTGTGTAGCTACATTTATGGAAGGAATTATATGCATTGTTTCTACTTCTCGATAGGGTTGGTGGCTCGCATAATTTTGGATCTCCAGAGGCAGCCCGGCAGTTTGGTGGTGGAATTAATGAAAAATTTGGATGGCCAGTCAAACTTTCAGAATTTGATCTTGAAGTTGTCCTCTATATTTCTGAAGGTTATATATTATCTCAGTTTGATATGGGGTGACACAGAAAGTTTGATATTTTTCTGAATTTCTCATGGATTGTGTATATCATTATGAGGCTTGAATTATTGGGAAGTTTGTGAGGAAAACCATGTTTGTCGATTTTAGAAGAGGCAACAATTAAAATGTAGCTCTGTGATAGAAGTCTGTGGTGAAATAGGTTTACAGTCTATTATACTTTAAAAAAAATTAATCTCAAACATATTTAGGCTTTTCCTCTCTGCCATCTAATTCCAAGTCTCTACACCATTCAATACCATAAGCATTGTCACTACCTCATTCAACCTTCTTGCATTTGAAGACCTAGATGTTGATGCAATCTTTATGGCTGTATCTACATACATACATATACCAAGGCTTTTTCCCCCTTACAAGGGAGGTAGCCAAAAAGGAAAAGGCATAAAATCACTCCCACCCATTCCATCCCTGAATACACTCCACATCCCTCCACCCTCCCTCTCATCATAGCACCTCCCGGATGACGGGTCATCCCTGCACCTTGTCCACTGCCCTGGGTCAAAAGCAGTGTCGCAAGACACAGCACATCCACAGCAAGGCCGCTTCATTAAATCGGTGACACCCCTCTCCGTCCCCCCATGCATAAAGGAGAAGACGGGGAGAAATCCCTTCGGGCTGCGTAAAAGATTTGCTCCGACATACTACCTCACCCCCTCATGTATCACAACATCATCCATATACAACCATTCTCCATTCACCCCTGTCTTCTGTCCTCTCCTGTCCTTCCTCAACAGACATTCCCCTCTTCCCCAAAGCCCCCTTCACCCCATCCATCCACCTCATCCTAGGACGTCCCTTCATGTTCACTCCCTCCACATCTGCCTTCCATACCTCTTTTACTAGTCTTTCTTCATTCATTCTTTCCATGTGTCCAAACCATCCAAATACTCTTTCATCAACCCTGTCTCCCAACCCCCTTTCCACCCCTGTTCTCCTCCTCACCTCCTCATTTCTCACTCTATCCAGCCTAGTAACCCCCCTCATACTTCTCAGACACCTTATCTCAAACGCATTCAAACTCCTTCTCTCTTCCTCTCTTATGTTCCATGTTTCTGCCCCATACAGTGCTGTTGGCACAATCACTCCTTCATATAGTCTCCTCTTAGCATCCATTCCCAAATGTCTATTCCTCATTACACTTTTTGATCCACCAAGGCATTTACTCGCTTCTCTCAATCTACATTCTACCTCCACCTTCACTCCACCTTTTCCTGCCACATTTACACCCAAGTATCTAAAACTATCCACTTCCTCCAGTCTCTCTCCCTTAATGCTCACTTCCAGACAACTGCCACTTTCACCCCTTGTACATCTCATCACCTTACTTTTACCCACATTTATCTTCAGCTTTCTTCTATCACACACTCTCCCAAACTGTTACCAACTTCCTCAATCCCTCCTATTGCATTTTATGTATTTATAAGAATATTCTTTATGTAATTTTGACTTAGGTACATATCAAGAAATAATTTAATTCAGTTTACTTGTTGCCTCAAGTTTCACTAAGTGGAAAATCTGCAGACCCACAGTGACTGGCAATTATTATTAGAAGAAACCTTAGACTGTTGTCTCTGTTGTATCAGTGTGAGACTGTTAATAGAGAGAATCTTGGGCCCAGTCCAGAGACTGAGCATCAGCCCTGGGCTGCACCTCCTGTTGAAGGTGAGGGGGTTGATGGGTTTGAAAATGGGCAGCTTTGCTGTCCACCACCACATGGTGGTATATCTCATTTGTTCCAAATAATCTCTATAGAGGAATACTTTTCATTTTGTAAATTTCATTGCCACATATGTACATACATAATACATACATACACCAATGGCTTATTCCTTCTTACCAGGGAGACAGCCAAAGCCAAAAGGCATAATTCCATTCCCACCCACTTCATCTTCACCCATTCCACTCCCCCATTGTCACACACATGATATTTTTCTTGATTCTCTTGTGTTCTTCTGATAGGGCAACAACTCTTTTTCTCATGTTTCTTTAGTGGGGAATAGGGATGTTCCTGTTATGTTCTTAGTTGTGTCATGAAAGGATATTAATTGGTGAAAGTGAGGGAATTAATGACCCTCATTTCTGTATGTTTCTCCCACCGAGTCAAGGCATGCTTTCACTCACCCTCCCCAATACATGGAAGAAAAGGCCATAGGTATGCAATATACAATACTTCATTTTTTCCTCTCTCTCTTACAGAGTTTGTTTATGTTGCATTGTGTTTAACGAAGGAGGCCTTATTTAAGAGGAATCTATCTCATTTTGGTCCAACAAACTTAAGGTCCACGATATGTTATAACATGGTACGCTTAGCGAAACCTCAACCCGGTGACGTCATTGTAGATCCTCTATGTGGAGGTGCCACCATACCAATTGAGGTGATATTACATGGTTTATAGAAAATAAGATATTTGAAATTTATTTTTTAAGACTACAGTTAGCTATGGTATTGCTTAGAAAGGTTTTATTTTATTTTTGTAATTTTGTGAATTAATACTGAAATAGGAATTATTTCAATGATTTGTTAACCATGATTTTTTTCCTTTGTAGGGAAGTTTGTCCTTTCCACAAGCCATACATATAGGTGGGGACAACTATCCTAAGGCAATTATGAGAAGTCATGGTAACATAGAAAACCTCTGTCGTAGAGGGGCTAAAATGCCAATAGATGTTGCGCAGTGGGATGTTACTCGTCTCCCAATTAGAGACCAGAGTGTCGATGTGATAGTGTCTGACATGCCGTTTGGAAAACGTATTGGCAGCAAAATGGACAACAGAGTTTTGTATTACAAAAGCTTGGTCGAAATGGCTCGAGTAACAAGGATAGACACAGGACGTGCTGTTTTGCTGACTCAGGATCGCAACAGCATGATCAAGGTATGGTGGTTATAGTTAATATGAATATTATGGAGAATATTATGACTTCTGACAAATTTCCCATCCCTTTTAATATGTAATGCTGACAATATAAGTTTAATCAAGGTGACCGTCCCACTGCATTAATTCTGGAATACTCCCGTGAATTTTTACAATGTTCAGAAACAAAAAACTACATACCTGTGATTGGCAGGGACTCATTGAACCCTGAAAAGTACAATGGCATCAAGAAGCATCATTTATCTTTGTGAATATGTAATCATTTCACTTTTTCTGTTTTGTTTGGATATTCCATTAGAACATAGTATTATAGCTTACCATGGCTTTGGGGCCACTTGGTGATTTTCTTCATCTTTGTTCTGGTGGTGGTGATATGTGCATCGACTTCAGGCTTGGTATGGGGGATAGGTATGGAAATGGAGGGAAGAATGAAGTTATGTGTTGAGGGGAGACTGTTTCTCTCATAGAACGCATTGCGTCACTGGTTTAGCACATGCTTCATCACATTTACACTTCACACTATTGAGTTTATACAAGGTCTGTGATTGGGGGTAAATTTCATATCACTCACCAATCACAAATCACTAACATTTCTGGTCAGTTTCAAATCATGTCTTGGATTAAGTAAAAAAGGGTCCAACCATGTGCCAAACACCTAGTGATTTTTGACCTATCATTGCCAAAGGTCTATGGGAGGTACAACTTCACCTTATCCGAAGTGAAAATGTTGCACAATACATGTAATAGATAATCCCCATGCATGTATTTCAATCTTAATCCTAATACTACAGCTATCAATTCACTATATTAACTGAGGCAGTAACCACAGATGTCTATATTGATTTGTAATAATAGGTTATTTACTCTAAAAAATGATGGTGAGATTTATTCTCGACAAATATTCTGAAGTGGGGTAGTATCAGAAGAAATTATGTATGATCATGTAAATTGTTGTAGAAAGGGTAAATTTAATTTAGTATTATGGAATGTGGCATTTGAATGGAGGAGTGGAAGCGAAAGTGAATTATATTATAAAGGATAAATGCAAGAAGGTTATATGAGGGGGTGACAGTGCTTATGGTATTGAATAGTGTAGAGACTTGGAATTTGGAGGTGGCAGAAGGGGGAAACCTAAAGGTATTTGAAATGAAATTTTTTAAGATTATGATATATATTACAAGAATGGATAGTGACAAATTTTGGAGGTGAGGAAGAATGGGGATGGAAAGAGTTCTTGGGTAAGTAGATCAAAGAATGCTGAGATGGTTAGGGCATATAGAAAAGAGTGAGGATAGATAAGCAAAAAAAAGTGTAGAGTAAAGGAGGATGGTCTGAACACGAAGGATCAAGATGAGGTTGATAGATGAGGTGAAGAGGGACATTAGATGCAAGAGGAATGTCTGTTGAACAAGGAAGAGAGAGTGCAAAAAATAAGAATTAATGGGAAATGATTGTAAAAGGATGAAATGATTATATGGCCTGAAGGGATTTTTTTTCTTTGTGCTGTAAATTATTTTGAGTAAATGAGGATGGAGAATCACCATATAATGAAGCAGTGGGAGGTAAGCCAACTCTGGAAGTACTTAGCTCTCCTACATTGCCTTTGACCCAAGCAGTGTGGTGAGAATAAGGATAACTCTTCATCCGTGAGATGCTAAGTCGGGAAGGGTGATGAATGGGTATTGGATGTGTAGGGCAGGTGTATGCTTTGATATGGTCACCCCCCCTCCCTCTTTTATGAGGGACCTTTTGGGATGAGTGTAAAATATATATGTATTGTGTGTATAAATCATGGAGTCTAAGCTTTGTCTGGTATGATTTCCACATAATTTGCCAGTGCTTAGTACAACACCATCTTTATATTCCATGGTAACATGGTTGTTCATGTTTTCATGACTGTTATGGATTGAGCAGAAAACTTAAGAAATTGTTATTGTTTGTTACAGAATATCCAGAGGGTACATACACTTTGGAAAAGTTTTGCAACCAGGACTGCAAATATAGGAGGCCTTACAGCTGGTGTGTTTTATCTTCAGCGAACTGGACTTTTAGTTGACCCAAGTATAACAATAGATCGAAAACCTAATATGCATTGGAGAGAAAGAGAAAAAATCAGAGATGCTAATACTATGGCTCAGTCATAAACAGCGGTCTCAAGCTCTTAAGTGTTGATTTGAGTACTTACTTATTATTTTCTCTAGTATTTACTGTGGACACTTTTTAAATTTTGTTGTAGTTATTGAAAAAAAGGCTAACCGATGGTTTTATGTTGGAAGAAACAAGAAAAGGAAAATTAGTTACAAGGGTACAGTGTAATAATCTTGTTGTTGATTTGATAAATTTTATTTATTTATATATCTGTTTTTCTGTCAGGACCATTGTGATTTTGAATATCTTGGAATAGAAAAGTTTCATTAAGTATTATTTTTTTAACCCACATTATCTCAGAAAAGTTATAGGTGTGCATAATAATTGTCTTGTGTTTCGTTGATCAGAAACCTGCAACCCCACAGTGGCTGGCAATTGACCTTGGACTGTTGACTGTGTTGTATTAGTGTAGGATTGTTTCTACGTCACTGACTTGTGGGAGAAGTAGGACTGTAGCAATTGCCAACTTTCATCTCTCATGTAGGAAAACGGAGGAAATAATCAGCTGATTGAGAGAGATCTTGGGCATGATCCAAAGACTAAGGGTTACTTGTTCAGGACTACACCTCTAAATGTTGATGGATTTTGAAGATAGTTGGGAGGGAGACTATAGTATTCTCCGTCTCACTGGGCCACCTCATGCAGGTACCTATCATTGATCCCTTATTGTGCAGTGGACAGGATGCAGGGATGACCTGTCATCCAGGAGGTGCCAAGATGAAAGTGAGGGAGGAGGGTGTAGGGGAGTGGAATATGTAGGGGATGGAATGGGTGGGAGTAGTTTCTATGCCTTTTTCTTTTTGGCTATCCCTCCATGTAAGGGGGAAAAGCCTTTGGTATATGTATGTATGGATGAAGTTGAAACCAACAAAGCAGGAAAGGAAATAAAAGGGAGAGAAAATATTGATGAAGGAGGATGGGAGGTTATAGAAAAACAATATTTAAAATGTAGAAAAATTATAGAACAAAGGAATTGGGAGTTGGGGGAGGTGGTATTAGGAGATAGGAAAATTGTGGAGAAAAAAGAATCAAATATGAGATGTAGAAAAAAAAGAGCCAAAATGGAGAAAACAAAGTTACACAAAGAAAATTATAATAATGATAATTATTGTTACCATATAGAGAGAACACTATGGTATATGTATAGAAAACATTGGTAGAGATATGGGTGAAAGTAACAGAAGTAGGGAAACTGCAAAAAAATATGGAGGAATTTATTAAAGTGAACAGAGCTAGCACTGACAATGATGCTTCATAGAACAGTGAGGACTTAATGGGAGATACAGAAAAGATAAATTTTGGTGGATTACAAGAAGGTATGCAAGGTGACACTATAAAGGTAAGAAAATGTGAGGAAAACGAAGCACTAAAGGAGAATTATCCTATTAGGTACACCAGGGATGGTATGTAGAAAATGAGAATGACAGACGGGCAAGGGAATTCATAGAGAACGAGGTTGAAGGCCAGAAGATGTTGGATGAGGTTAGGAGATATGTAGTCTGAGTGTTCATTATGAGGCAAACAAGTGGAATAATAGATTAGGAAATATGTTGTTATATGACATGGACTAAAAGGCATATAAGAGTAGGTAGAGGAGCTATGTGGAGAATTCTGATAGTGTTTTGAGTGAGTGAGCAGCTGCTGAGGGCAATGAAGAGTATTGAATAAGGATGGAGAAGTATCAGTGAAGAATGTAGAGACGAGGCACAATGGTTTAATGGCAACACAGATGAGACCAGGATATGTTGTCTGTGGATTGAGTGATGAAAGAAATAAGGTGGTGTTACTGTAGATACACATACCAAAGGCTTTTTCTCCTTAAAAGGGAGGTAGCCAAAAAAACAAAGACATAAAATCCACTCTCACCTATTCCATTCCCACATACTCCACTCCCATCCAACCTCCTCCTTCCTTCATATCTTGGCTCTTCCTGGGTAATGGATCATCCCTGCATCTTGCCCACTGCCCTGGGTCAGAAGCAATGTTGCAAGACACAGCACATCCCCAACAAGGCTGCTTCATCAAATCGGTGACCTCCCTCTGTCCCCTCATGCAGAAATGGAGAAGATGGGGAGAAATCCTTTTGGGCTGCATCAATTTATTTTTCACACATATTCCCCCAATCCCCCACCCACTCCTTTTCATGCATCACAGCATCATCCATACAGAACCATTCTCCATTCACCAATACTGTCTTCTCCCATCTTTCCTCAACAGACATTCCCCTCTTTCCTAATGCCCCTTTTACCTCATCCATCCATATTATCCTTGGTCACTCCCTCATGTTCACTCCTTCTACCTTTGCCTTCCACACCTTTTTTAATAATGTTTCTTTACTCATTCTTTCCATGTGTCCAAATCATCCCAATACTCTTTCATCAACTCTATCTCCCAACTCCCTTTCCACTCCTGTTCTCCTCCCCACCTTCTCGTTTCTCACTCTATCCAGCCTAGTAACCCCTATCATACTTCTCCGGCACCTCTCTTATGTTCCATGTTTCTGCCCCATGCAGTGCTGTCAATACAATCACTCCTTTATACAATCTCTTAGCATCCATTCCCAAATGTCTGTTTCTCATTACACTTTTTAATCCCCCAAGGCATTTACTTGTTTCTCTCAATCTACATTCTACCTCTGCCTCCACTCCTCCCTTTCCCGCCACATTTGCACCAAAATATCTAAAACTATCCACTTCCTCCAGTCTCTCTTCCTTAATACTCACTTCCAGTCTGCTGCCACTCTCTCCCCTTGTACATCTCATTACCTTACTTTTACCCACATTTATCTTCAACTTCCCTCTTTCCCACACCTTCCCAAACTCTGTCACTAACTTCCTCAATTCCTCTTCTGATCCTGCTACAGGTGCAGTGTCATCAGCAAACAACAACTGGCTTATCTCCCACTTTTCTCCATTTCCTTTAACCATCTCCAATCCCCAACCCATTACCCTTGCCTTTACCTCTTGCACCACCCCATCCATGTATAAATTGAACAACCAAGGCGACATAACACATCTCTGGCGAAATTCCACCTTTACCTCAAACCGCTCTCTCCATTTCTGAGTCTAACACAAGCTCTACTACTCTTGTAAAAACTCTTGACTGCTCTTAAAAGCTTTCCTCCTATCCCATATACCTGCAATACCTCCCACAGTGCCTTCCTGTCTACCCTGTCATAATCCTTTTCCAAATCCATAAAGGGCCTTACCTTTTCCTAAAGCTGTCTCACAAATCTGTCTTAACCCAAAAATCTGATCCATGTAACCCCTACCTGTCTTAAACCTATACTGTTCCTCACCAATTACTCCCTTTGTTCCACTCTTAATCCTCTCAAGACCTTCCCATAAGCCTTCCCAACTACACTTAACAAACTGATCCCTCTGAAACTACTACACTCACACTTGTCCCTTTTTCCCTTGCAAAGTGGAACTATACAGGTACTCCTCCAGTTCTCTGGCACTCTACTCTCTCTTAACCACATCAGTACGATGACATATATGTAGGTGTTGTGAGGTGCAAGTGGGTACATGAAGATGCATTGGTGTCTTGATTATATATATATATTTTTTGTAGTTGTACATGAGTTATCCCCAGATTCTGTGAACTGGTTTGATCACATTTTCTGTGAGTAATATGGCAGTGATTTTATATTTTATAATTTGAGTAGTGTGATAAATTGTACATATGGCAGCCGATGCTGCATGTGAGAATTTGATTCGTGCTGAAATGGTTAAACAAACATTAGATAACCTCACCAGCCAGTCCATCATCACTGTACCTCCTTTTTTTTAGACTTTCTGCATGACACCCATCCTATCCAGGTGCCTTACCTGGTCTCATCATTTTAATGATATCTTTCACCTCATCTTTTGTTACTGTAGATAAAGTTGAAAAGAGTGAAGGCCAGAATAAAGGAACAGGAGCACTGCTAGGGGAGGGGGAGGTATGTTGTTGGAGACAATGGAGAATAATTAAAAATTATTGCCTCAAGTTTCACTAGTGGAAAACCTTCAGCTAACAGCAGTCCTCAGGCCCTCCCACTTATCTCTTTGGGAAGAAACTTTGGACTTTAGTCTGTGTTGTATTGGTGTAGGACTGTTTCTGTGTCACAGGATGAAAGTAGTAGAAGTAGGGGAGCAGTTGCCAGTTGTCAGTTCTCCATGTGTGAAGAGGTGCAAGAGTTGAGCTTAATAGAGATTTTGGACCTAGTCTGGAGAAAAAGTGTCAGCCACTTGGGGTTGTACCTTATTTTGGAAGTGAGGGGGCTGATGGGTTTTGAAATTGGACAGTTTCACTGTCCATATTGCAGGACCACCACAAGAAAGTACCTATCATTGGTCCCAGGCAGTGGAGAGGAACGGTAGAAAAAAAAAAAAGGAACTGAGGATAAATTTCAATAGAGGTAAAGAGTAAGTGAAAAATAGAGGCATAATGCTCAAATTTTATTGTGGAGGAAGGAGGTTGAGGTGCCTGGAAGTAGAAGTAGTATCAGATGGGGATAAATGGAAAAAATAGAATACAGAGTGATGGAAACAAGATATGCAGCAGGATCACTGAAAATATATGAAAAAATAAAAGTGGGTATGATTCATGTAGAAACTTATACAGAAATAAGATGTGGGCATAAAGATAGAAGAATGAAGGCGATATCAGTGGAAATTTATTTTTCTGCAGGCTGTAAGTGTTATTGGAAAAAAAGACATGATGTTGAATAAGAAAAAATGCTAAAGAAGGTCTTTAGAGAACATGAATTGGGCCTTGTTGAGATGATACAGGCATGTGGACACCAATGAGTGGGACAGACTATTTAAAAGATTGTATAAAATAACTGGAGAAGGAAAAGAAAGCAACTGAAACTGGGATGGAAGAAGTGCATGAGAGTGCATTGTACTATTGTATTTCACCACTGATCATCCTTGGGGATAATATCATAGATCAAAGATCGTAATGAGGCCATAGAATAAGTGGGTGTGGATTAGTGAAGTTAATCAATCTGGTGCCCCAGGTCTCTCATACATGAGGCCTATAAGTCTTAGATAATTGACAGTGGTCACCAGATTTGCCAAAAGTTATTCAAGGAAGAGAGAGTGTCTTGTTGTCTAGGTAAGCTAGAATAAGGCAGTGTAAGATGAAGTACTCTGTGTGGTGATTGCATCTGTGGGAATTTTATTCTGTTGCTAGGTCTTTTCTGTGTTGGGATGGTCTCAAAGTTAACCTGGCATAAATGCAAGCAAGTCAGTGATAGGGAAGGCATGGGAATATAATTGGAATGCAGGCGTGTTAAAGTGTCATGTTTAAGGTGTGTACAATGTGGATGATGGTGACAATGCTGATGGTGGTGGTGATGATTGATGACGAGGATGAACAAGGGGAAGTTAGGATAATAATAAAGAGAAGCTTGAGCAGATGGTATGGAATTAATGAAAATTGCTAAGAATGAAAGGAGAAAGAAATGTTAGAGGGAGAGTTGTTGTTGTTGAATTATTATTATTGTTATTATTAGTATTATTGTTATTATAATTATTATCATTAATACTAATTATTATTATTGTTATTATAATTACTATTATTATTATCATTATTATTATTATTTTTTTTTTAAATATTATTATCATTATTATTATTATTATTATTATTATTATTATTATCATTATTATTTACTAGCCAAATTACCCGCGCGTTGCTGCGGGCACATGATGATCATTTTGATTTTGATAGAATTTGTGAAGAAAAGTTACAAGTATCAATATAACTCAATGGAAAAGGTAACACAAATAAAATGTTAAGAAAGAAAAAACTCAATTTGAGGCGGAAGACGCCCTTTGGAAATACTCGTAAAATATATACGGCCGTAAGAAAAGAATTAAACCAACTTTTTATTAACTTTGAAATCGTTTGTATTACCGCCCGCAAAAAAGTAAAATAAAAATAACCAATATTTAAATATTTGGTAAAATTATACAATAATTTTACATTTACATGCTTTCTCCTTACAAAGCCTATTACAGTTTGTGGCAACATTAATTTTACAAATATAAATGATATGAACACATAAAATGATTTGTTTAATCACAGTAATTTTTGTCACAAAATGCCAATTGTGTTAAGGGGACACTACAGTAGTGGCGTGTTACCACACCATACCCCTTTAACCCTTAACCCTAGCCAAAATATTTTTTTTTAAAATGAAATATAGTTATCCAAGTACCTGGAGTGATAGGGTATCAGAATATATATGGTTATGGGGGTCTATCTGCAAAACCCTAGGAGGAGTTCGTGAACAAACAGACAAACAGAAGCTTCTACTTTATTATAGTAGATTATTCATTATTGATTTTGAGGATTAGGTATGACAATGAAAGTACTGGGCAGAGAATGGAGGGAGTAACGAAGAGAGAGAGAGAGAGTGGGAGAGGGAGGGAGGGAGAGAAGGTTGGGAAAGAGTCTGAAGGTGACGTGATGAGTGCCTACAATAGATGTGTACGCACACCCACACATGCTCGCCCCGCACAACACACACACATACACACACACACACTCGCACACCTTTTCTGAATAGAATCGACTGGAGCTGAGTCAGAAGATGCTGAAGACTTCGAAATAGTCTCAATCGAAATGACTTTGGAGCTTCTTTTTGAACGAAGGTTACCTCAAGCTAAATAAGATAGTTTCTGTTATTATTTTTTCATTATTTTAAAGTCATAGAAAGAAGAAATAAGAAGAAAGAAAGGAAGAAAGAAAGAAAAAGACATGGTGGGCTCACAGAGATGAATCGTTTTCAGTTCTGTCCACTTAAAGAACCTTTGGGCGACTTGGTCAGGTGTGATGATGTCCGTGTCTTGCTTCACTTGTTACGTTCCCGTAGTCGATTCCTGCAGTGGCCGGTGAGATCCTCGTCCCCTTCACGTCCGAGCAATTGGTTGCTTCCTGGCGTAAGACATACAGAGCCTCTATCATTGGAGTCATACACGTGACAAGGCCAAACTTTTTTTTTCATTAGGTCACGGGCCTGCTGACGTTGGAAAACCCGAAATAAAAACGGCGAAATTCCTCTCTTTTTTATTATTATTTCCGTCGAACTGACGACTAGCGCTGGTATAACGATTAAAGTAAACAAAAATGGTGTGGGCCTACTGTACAAAACACGCAAAGCTTGGTACATACAGCAGCTGGTAAGCTCATCAGCGTGGCCAGTGAGAAAGTATGAATAAAACAAAACTGAAAAAGAAAATTCCTCCGACCTGACAACATGGCCTCCCAAAGGCTTTATATAAATAAATGTGTTAAGGGCATCTTTTCCCGCCCTCGTGATACTGGTCCGCTATGGTTTCACTGCAACGATGACGGGGCAAAACATTCGTTGAAATTCTTAGAAACGAAGACAGATTGTTTTACTTTACGTAGTCTTTCTGGTTTTCAGCTTGGTGGTTTTATTCAGCTGAGGGAAATATCCAAATTCTTAAGGATGTCTTTATTGTCAATGACACCTAGATCAGGAATTGTGGTTATGAAATTTTCATGGTCTGTGTTCGTTACCCTTGAAAGAAATTTGAAGACAAAAAGAGTAAGGATAAAGTTATCGACGACAACGACGTCAGATCTGGTTAATCTATCGACGACTTCACAAGAGGAACCCCGCCCCTCCAGCCTCTCCCCGACGAAGTCCCCTTGCCGTGCTTTCTTCGGGAAGCGTAGAATCTGTTGCTTCACGCTCGATCCACCGTCGGAGGAGTTCGTCGTTACCGCAGGGAGGCTGACCCGAAACAAAACATTGACGACTCGGATGAAGAGAATCCCGTGGGTTCACCTTGCATATATAAATTTTTTTATGCTCATTTACCCTGTAAAATACGGACAATAAAACTCAGCTGTATTCCTCCATCCGATTCTGTCAGATCACCGAATAGATTGGAAGAATGCAGCCATAGTATATAAATCACATTGTAGTTTCAAAAGAAAAGTTGCTGAATCTTCATTCATCAAACATCCTCCAAATTTTAACACATCCAAAAGTCAATGGTCACCAGATTCTATCACCAGCTTGGCAGTAAACAAATTCATCTCTAAGGAACAAAATGTCCGACCACATCCGTGGCATGTGACCTGAGGCTCCCCTAGTTCCCTTTTAGTGTAATTTCCCTCTGTATATATCTTCTTGTTTCCCACTCTATGTACAGTAGGTATCTGCTGAAGAGGACCACAATCAGTGGTCGAAATATACGGTTTACTCTCTATCTCAGTTTATTTTTCTCTGAGAGTGGATTTAAGTTGTATTTTACTCGTACTACAATATCTACGTTATCTAAAACACACACACACACACACACACAGACACACACACACACATATATATATATATATATATATACATACATATACACACACACACATACATACACATGTAGATACATGTATGCATACATACATACACATGTAGGTACCTGCATACAGACATACGTAGATACTCGTACATACATACAGGGTACATACATACATACATGCATACATACATACATACACATACATACATGCATACATACATACATACATACATATATACATGCATACATATATATACATACATATATACATACACATACATACATATATACATACAGACATGCATACATACATATATGCATACATTCATACATATATGCATACATATACATACAAATACATTCATACATTCATACTTGCTGGTATAGTGGTTAGCGTTGCGGTCCAGTACGCTGCAGAGACGAGTTTATGCCCCGGCAAGTGCGTGAACAATTCCATTAACTATCTACAAGCCATTACTGTCTCCTCTGAGCAAGAGAAGAGTGTGTGGTGCGCGTAAGATCATAGCATTACCGATAGAACAGGCTAAATACGAACTCTGAACTCTCACCCTGGACTATAATACATGTCGATCAATAGCCTAACACATGTTCCAAGACCACAGTAATGGAACTCCGCCTAGGACTTTACTTATCACAATAAACACACACACACACACACACACACGCACGCACGCACACACACACACACTTAGTATCGCTGCGCTGCAAGTCTTTATTCCAACTCGTGGGCGGGGAGTTTGGTGTGTGTGGGCGTGTAAGGTCACAGCATTACCCATAGATCGATCGTATATGAGCTGTCGATCACGAGTCCAACACGTGATGTAAGACCATGGTGAATCACAAACACATACACAGACACACACACACGCACTCACACACACACACGCACTCACACACACACACACACACACACACGAATTTAAAAATAGTCCAGATAAAACGAGATATGAAGACGGGATACCGCGAGCGTAGCTCCCCTTCCCGCAAAATACAACTAGGTAAATGAATACACACACACACACACACACACACACACACTATTCCTCTCTTTGGGATGGAATTACTATTGGGTATCCAGAAAATCAATTAATTCTCATCATTATGTGGGGGCGCAAATTTTTGGAAAAAAAGGAGAGAGAGAGAGAGAAAAAAAAAGGTGGCTATTATTTATTCACTGAAAAAACCTGACTGATTCGGTCCTGGTTCCATTAGTATTCCCCGGCCATTTTGACTATTGCGATATGCAAGTTGCATCCCACCGCCCAGTCAACAATCAAACTGGGCAGGACATTCATTAATCGGAGGAGCAGACTGACGTGGAAGGGCGCGGCTGTGTACTCCATCTTGGGCCTCTTACTCCGAATGGCGGACCTGAAGGAAGAAAGATTCCTCATCCGTTAGAGCTGACGTCATGTCGTCGTCACGTCTCGTCATGGGAGTCGTGGATGTGGGTGGGACTTTAACGAGTCTTTGGTCACTCAGCAATAAGATATCTTGGTCGTTGATAAAGAATAATCATCATTATGTACATGAAGTATATATTTATATATGCATTTACTGTGCATTTATTGCTCGTCCAAGGTTCTGGGAGAAACACACAAGAAGATAATATTATAAAAATCTAGAGCTGTTAAAGATAACTCATTAAGTTTAGAATTATTGCAATTTTCAGACATGATACTTATATGGGGGAAGCGCAAAGTTGAACTACAGCTTTGCAAACTGACACACACCTTGAAATTTCACCACAAAAGACGAAAATGAGGGGAAACGAGACAACAGAATGCATCTCCTTATATGGATTTTATGCTCGGAGGAAATACGGTTGATATTTGCGATGAACTGTGGCTTCGGATTCCAAGTTTTCATTTAAGCATTTGGTAGTAGACCTTTGATTTACAAGTTGCTATGGGAACTGTACATATGTACATGTATATACATACATGTATACATACATATCATACATACATACATACATACATACATACATACATACATACGAGTGATAGGTAGGGAAGGGTAAACGAAGATGGGCCAAGAATACATTTATTGTCCTAACGTTTCGGTCACTATGACCTTCTTCGGAGGACTGAATTCTGAATTCTGAATTCCTAGGAAAGACCACCCGCTTGCGCGGGATCGGTTTTTGTGGGAGGGGAAGAATGTCTGTAAGAAAATGAAAATATAGTAGTCTAATAGAGGGCTATTGCCACCGGGCGATTAAGCGAGCGTTCAGGGGCTGCTGGTGGTCGTGGCTCGGGAGAAATGGACAGGGAACTCGGACGACGGCGCCGACGCCGGGATTAAAATCACCAAAAGTTCAGGAAATGGTAGTAAGCATAGTAGTAGAGAAAGGTGGAAAAACGGAAAACCTTTAGTGAGAAGTAAACTGAAATGAGAAGATGTAGTATAAGAGAAAATTAGAAAGGAAGCGAATTGTAGTCGAAGAAAAAGTAAGTGTAGATGTTTGTGCGTGGGTCGTGGCTATGTTCGTGAGAGGTGTGTGTGTATCTTACGTGAAGTGAGTAGAGTTCACTTCCCGCGTGTAGAGCGCGTTCCTGTTTAGCCCCAGGTAAGGCCTGAGCTTTCCTGCTTTACCCCAGGTTGGGTTTGAGTTGTTTGTGTATGCTTGTAGCCTGTCAATTAATGGGCTACAATACATCATGATCACAAATTTTATACTTGTAGTGGGAGGAACTTGTCAAGCTTCGAGTGTCAGGTTTTTCCAGAGCGTTGATTATTAAGAGACTAGCTACTTTGGAAAGGTATACAAACCCTTCTCTATCGCTGTTGTTTACTTGGATGTTTATATGTGCAGCTTCCACTCTTTCCCATTTTCTTTGGTAATCCCTCATGTAAAATCTCGACTTTGTTCCAATCAGGTAGGTTATTACAATGTTCGAAGCTGTACATATAAACACCTAAGTAAACAACAGCAATAGAGCGTTTATATGCCTTTCCAAAGCAGCTGGTCTCTTTATAATTAACGCTCTGGAAAAAAAAAACCTGACACTCGAAGCTTGACGAGTTTCTCCCACTACAGGTATAAATTTTGTGATCATGATGTATTGTAGCGAGTCCTCCGAAGAAGGTCATAGAGACCGAAACTTTAGGACAATAAACGTATTCTTAGCCCATCTTCGTTTACCCTTCCCCACCCGTCACTCTCTCATTTGTCTCAAACAATCTTTTAAATACATACATATATACATGCATGCATGCATACAATCGTGTATACATACGTCGTCGTCATCGGCTCATACATACGCACATACACACGAACATACATACATACATACATACGTGCTTTCATACGTACATACATACATACGAGGGGGATTCAAAAACTTCGTGGAAAAAGGACAGTATGAATTTTTTTTTTCATTTATGATGCTGATTTTTCAACATATGTTCCATTAAGGTCAATACAATACACTTCTACAAACGTTAATACCAACCTTTAAGTCTGAGTAGAACTGAGGATCATGTGATCTAAAACATGTCAAAGGAGCTCTTTTTACATTTTCAAATGATGGAAAATTGGTATCTTTCCATTATTTTCCTAAGTTTGGAAATAAAAAGAAGTCGAATGGGGCTAAATCGGGTCTGTAAGGGGTATGTCGGATGATTTCCCATCGAAATTCACGTAGCACAGCTCTTGTCTGCCGAGCACTGTGAGCGCGTGCATTGTCATGGTGAAGAGGACGCGTTGATGCAGGATTCCAGGGCATTTTTCCGAGACATTTTTGAACAGTTTTCTCAAAACGCATTCTTAATAAGTAGATGTAATTGTTTTCTTGTTCTCGAGGAAGTCAACCAGCAAAATCTCTTCTACATCCCAGAAGACATTGGCCATGACCTTTCCTCTTGAACGCTCAAATTTTGCTTTGACTGGTCCACTTCCACCCCGGGGCAGCCACTGCTTTGATTGAATTTTATCCTCGAGATTGTACTGGTAGAGCCATGATTCATTCCCTGTCACAATTCTCTGCAGAAAAGCTTCAGAGTCTTCATCCCAATTGATTAAATTTTCCGATGAAAGATCTGCCCTTGTTTGCTGCAGATCTGGGTGCAACAACCTAGGGATCCATCGAGCGAAAAGCTTGCTTAACCCCAAACTCTCTAACATAATTGTGTGTGCAGAACCCACGGATTTGTTGAGTGCATCTGCTACTGATTCAGTAGTTATTCGTCTATTCTTTTCAGTCATGTCGCGGACAGCATCAATGTTTTTCCTCATAAACTGACGTTGATGGCCTGCAACTGCAGGGCTCATCTTCAATTTCGTTTCTTCCACTTCTGAACCGACTTATCCATTTGTAGGTTGTTGATTTCTTTGAGGCACTGTCACCATAAACTTGTTTCAGAGCGTCAATGATTTGCATATTCTCCCAACCGACTTTCACCATGAATTTAATGTTATTCCTGGCCTCGATTTTGGTGGATTCCATGTTGCATAAATGGTGTCAGATTTCCAACTGTCGGCGATGCGTCATTACCTGCATTTATGGGTTCATGTTTGAACTTGTTATAACACGTTGGTACAAGAATGTACAGGTGCGATAAAATCAAATTCCTTCCATATAATTTTTAGTTATGGACTTTTTCCACGAACTTTTTGAAGCTCCCTCGTACATACATACATACATAAATACATACGTACATACACAAGGGGACAGCCAGAAATATAATTCTAAGAGGGCCACGATGTCACTCTACGCAAAAAATTCGAATATCTCAACTAAGATACCAGTGTTTAGTGTGTGTATTTGTATGTGTGTGTGTGTGTGTGTGTGTGTGTGTGTATGTGTGTGTGTGTGTGTGTGTGCAGATATAATTTAGCGGCACTTTTGTTGATTAAACATTCTTTTCCCTGTTTCTACACACCAAGGTCTCAGTACATGTCTCATGGTCTACACAGCGACTTCACTTCACTTACTTGAAGGCATCGTACAAATGCGGGTCAGGGAAGTGGTCCAGGAGGTGAACTGGTGGGTAGGCTTGGCCGAAGCCATCGATGAGACCCGTCAGTACATCGCCATAAAGCTCGGCCCCCTCGGTGTCCAGGCTCTCCTTCATCTCCCGCAGTTGATTCGCGTTCGTCCGAAGTATGTTAGTCCGGTGTGGGAGCTGACCTATGGAGGAGGAAATGTGATGATGATGGAGGGAAGGAAATATGGTGTTTATATATGTGCACTTGTGTGAAAGAAAGAAAGAGATGGAGAGGTAGAGAGAGTGAAATTAACTTACAAGGCCTGACGATGGAGATGTTTACATTTTGGTGGGTGACTTCTCTCCTTAGGGCGTGGACGAATCCCTCCAGGCCCCACTTGGAGGCGCAGTAGACGGCCATGTTGGGCGACGCAAGTAGACCCTGTGGGGAGGACACGTTCACTATGCGTCCTGAAAAAAAGAAGAAGAAGGTAGATTCAGTTTCAGTGATTGAAATGGGGACATAAGCTGTACTAATTCTCATTATTATCAGTGGTGAGCATACGCTCTCGGGGTGTGTTACTTTGTACATCAACGCCATTCCCCACGACTTTCCCAAGCAATCAATCTCCAGTGGAGCCAGAATTCCTATTCCAAACACCTCTTGGGAGGATTGTTCGACATCCTCCAGCTATGAGTTCTATGGATGTTCTTTTCGTCTCCTTTGCTGAGGATTGTCTTTTGTGAAGATAACCCTGTAAATGAGATCAACATCACAGAAGTGTGGCACATGGCCATATAGCTTACGTCCACGATTTATATTGGGAACACGCTTTGAATTTCACGTAGTAGTCGCTGGTTTGATAAAAAGTCATACCTGTGACACCTCATAATTCTACGAAGGCACTTGGTACAACAGACTTCGAGTCTCCTCGTCATGTCTACATACAGTGTCCATGACTCACAGACACACATATAAGGACAAGTTTTTCCAGTCAGAAGAAATAGTACCGGTGTGCCAAACGGCAGGCAGCATCGCATGCAACCCACGGGTCATGGCCCTACCCCTGACTTTCGACAACTCTATACTGACGTTGCAGATGTCAGACGAATTTCCACCCCTCCATCTATTGCTGGCTCGTTAAAAGTCATTCGAAAACCAGCCAGGAGACGCTGGCTACTCGGAGGGCTAGTTATGTACAAATGCTCAAAGTACTCAGCCCAGCAAACTCTCCACCCATCCATGTCTGACACTAGTTGAACATAAATTATTAAGACAGTACTCACCTGCGTCACAGATTTAGAGAGGAGTTTCTTCAGGACTTAATAAGTAGGTCTGAGGAAATTTGCAATGAAAGCGCCCTCAGCATTCCACACAATTTCAAAGACATACCTAGTTCGCTTGATTGGTCCCTGTCTCCAGTCAATCTGATGACACGGCCTATCTTTGCATTTAACAATGTATCACACAACGCCACACCACTTCCCGACCTTGTGCGCTCTTCAATTCACTCCTCGGCAGATTTCATGGTATCGAGTTTAAGGATATTTCACAGTTCTCCAGGTTTCTCAAGGGTGCCAAGTACTTCGAATCGATTAAAGACGGCCGCCACATACCCCTGCGCACACGCATCACCTCTGAATTTCTCCTGATGAAAGCCAGGTGGATTACATCGCTGTATTCTCCTGGACTTTACACGCAGCAAAGTGTTTCAATCACAAGTTTGTGATCGGTCCCAAAAAACTCAGCATTCTGGTAAACTGTCCAGTTCTGCTGGATCCTCCAACGAGTATTAACTAGGATGTGATCGATCTTTGCTACATCCTTCGATATTACTATACCGTGTTTATCAGTGTGACTCATCTCGAACCAGGAATCAACCCTCAACCACGTTGTGGAATTCAGGCGAGGACTGTTAATATTCCTGGTCACGGAGTCGTGTGGACCAATAATACACTTCATAAGCAGCTCTGTCGGTGTCATAATCGCATTAGAGTAGTCCAAAACAACAGGTGTGTCCTGTGGCGGGCACTAGCCGAGTAAAGAGTTCATATCCTTTTAGAAGGAGCATTAACTATTTCAAGAGAAATAAAGTCCAAGATATGCTTCAACCTTATCACCATCATATGCTCACCAGCCGGAAGAACCCCTATAACGACTGGTAGAAGAAGTGAACCACCATAACTTTGAGGAAGACCCTCTAGATTTTACTAAGTAAACTAAGTAAACGACAGGTTATAGACGGCTAAATGTGCATGCAATTACTCCTCCAGGTGGGTTCCATTGTTGTGGACCGACCAATGGTAGGTGCAAACCCAACTAATACGCCATTGGATATATTTGTTTTGTCCGACCTTAAATACTGGCCACAGCCTTGGCTTATACTTAGTTTCCAGAACCCATTGTCATCGTTGTTCAATTACAAAGAGTAGGACATTGGAAGGCGTCTCTCGAGTGGGCACTAGACGAAAATCGCCGCCCTGTGGGCAAGTGCAGAGCCGACCTGCCATCTAGTGGTAGTCTGTGAAATTTTCCTAGAGACACAAGTTGCAAATGCCGAGGTTATGACGACCGATGTTCTGTTAAAGGGTAGCTAAAACTAAAATCTACCCTGTTGACCGTCAGATTTTCACCAACAAAGTCTTTACAGATATTCATGACCTCGTGATAAAGATGGTTTGGAAAAGAATATACAAACGTATCTACGGAAGTATCAAAGAGGTTTGAGTAGGAATATAGCACGTAAAAAGACGACAAGTAGTTAATATATAGTTGAAAAATGGGCTCTAGTAATCATACACACATACTGCAGGGCACCTTATTAACCCGTAGATGGGGTGAATCCTCCTTGTATTATTCTAACGAAGGAAACACCCAGCGTTTAAGACCCATCTTGATTAAGATGCGGTGGCTGTTGTTCTTCTACATATTCTATCTGGCTGCCGCCAGGTGATCTTATTCAGCTGTGGTAGTGCTAGTTATTTTCTTTCTCTCTCTGCTGACACGTTAATTTCTTAATGCCTGTAGTAGGTAAGTCTTGTGCTTACTTGGGTGCTTCCAATCACCTACTTTGACATCGACAAATCGCTTATCTGACTCTTGGTCTGCTTATCGTTCCACTATCAAACATTTCAGCCTCTTCTCATCGTCTTCCTGCTCTCCATCATCATGATGACGAACTTCAGATATTTAATTCTGGCATTTTCATTCAGTGGAAAGCGGTTCTCTGGCGGTTGGACATTTTCCCTGAACTGAATAAAATCGTCTTGCGAAAAGCAGAATAAGAGAGGTTTCATAATGATTCAACTGATGGCTGATCGAGAGCCATCCACGTCTGGCGTCTGAAACAATAAAGCTTACAAGGGTGACTCCTCCGCGTGGTAATAAACAAAAGTCGCATAGCTATGTTCACAAATATAACTGTTACATAGAGGAGGCAAAGGAGTAGGAGAGGAACAGTTGCTCATTTCATCTCTTCTTGTGTGAAGAGGTGAAAAGAAGATGACTGAAGTTGTTAAAAAAAGAACTTGGGGGCAGGTCCGGAGACCGAATGCCTGCACCTTTGGGCTGCGCCTCCAGATGGAGATGATGGTGTTGATACTATTTGAAGACGAGTGGAGAGGAGATGTTTTTCTCCGACGTTAGGCTCACAGGATCATCTGGTCCTTTTGCTCAAAAAAGATCATGAACAAAGTATTCTTGGTCAGGTAGTTAATGTGGGGCTGCAGATCTCCAGTCAATAAAACCCGAAACAGCTATTATTAGTATTGGGAAACATCATTGCAATAATGGGGTAAATTGTTTCCTGCTTGCCAGGTTGTCGATGATGTTAGCCTGCGAGATGCAAGGCAGTGGTTGTCATGACATTGTCATAGCGTCGTGACGTCATGTCGCTTAAAGTCGACTACCTCTCTTTGGCGTAAAAGCAAAACAGCTACTGGCGTATTTTCCTCTATCACACAAATGAAAGGATATAATGTAAGGTAGAGTGTGCATGTGGTAGGAAGGTATGGTAAGGGTGTGGTGTACTTGTACCCCACAAGTATACCACACAGGTATGCGATCGGGACTTGGATGGCACTAGGACCTGACGCTGGTGATCAGGAAGGTCCCCCCTTCCAGGAAAAGGACCGCAATTAGGTCGGATCTGGTCATAGCGTCGGGTCAGTCATCACTTATATACTGCCTGTTCAGAGCAGATAGGCCAGTTAGTCAGTCCTCCTCTGTACTTGTAGTGCGTCATTAGACCTTCACGGTCGGTGTCTCACTTCGGGGACTACGCTACGTCCGTCCTTAGGCCGACGCACGTATCTTAACCAGAATAAAGAGCACAAGCCAATCTGAACTTCATTCTCTCCCTACGTCACCTAGTCAAAGTAACATACTTGTATGTTACAAGGGATTTGTTTCTGAGCGCGTTGGATGTGTAGATTTGTAGTTGGGATCTACATTTACGTACTGGTTCATTGAAATAAACTCGGAGAGGTTGTCTTCGCTTTAATGTTGCAGTCTTCTCTCTGGTTTACAAACAAAAGCAACCTCCGAGGAAGACTAGGGGGTTGCAAGATTCTAATTTATACAGGTACAAGTAGGCTGTTGCCATATCATACATTATTTCCTTAATCTACTATGTGCAATACATGGACGGCATCTGGACTCTCAGTATCCATGCACGGAATATGCCTACATAATAATTTACAAAGGATAGAGACATGCAACAAACATATGTGATAAGAAATAAAATGGTGATGAAAATTGATCTGGAAAGGTTGGCAATCGACGTAAAGGAGAAGTGTCTATTGTCCTCGTAGGTGTTCGGGCGTCGCCCGAACGCCTGTCTTACTGGTCACTGGAGACAATGGGAATGTCCCTTGTGATGAAAATCCGAGACAGGTCCCAGGACAATAGCGGGTCCCTTGAGAGTTGGTTGGAGACATTAGAGTCATCTTCACTCCATATGCGTGCGTGCGCGCGTGTGCACACTGGTCATATAAAGGACTGACAATTGCTTTCAAGCATCTTGCAACAGATGCTCGGCTCAGCTACCACTCACTGTCCACAGTGAGATTGATGCTCATGGGAGATAAGAAGTAATACAAGGCCTTTGCAGAATCTTTGCATGAAGATACATACACATGATGTTGGAATAATGGTGCTGCTACACCAGCGTAACCTTGAATGTAACGCCTGTAAAATTCTGATAGACCAAAGAATGAACGTATATGTTCCACAGAAGTAGGGCATGGGAAATCAATGACTGCCCTGACCTAGTCCTGCGAAGTTAAAATTTCTTGTGAATGAAGAAGATGCCCTAGGATGCATATTTCCTTCTGAAGGAAGGGGCACTTCTTAAGCTTCAGTTTGAGACCTACTTTTGCTAGTCGTGAGAAGAGTGTGTAGAGTGTGTAAATGTTCGCTAACAGATTTGGGAGCGATAATCACGTCATCGAGGTACATAAACACTGAATGACCTATAAGACATGCAAGGACTGTGTGCATAAGTCGTGTGAACAGTGAAAGAACAGAAACGAGACCCATGGCTAGTCGTTTGAAGTGATAATGACCTGTGGGTGTGCTAAAGGCTGTTAGAGGCCTAGACTCTGGAACAAGAGGGATCTGAAAATATCCCGACATAAGGTCCAAAGTCGTGAACACTACGTTGTTTTCATCGACGGAGTGAAATATGTCTTGTAAGAGAGGGATGGGATGTCGATCTGGTAATGTAAGTTTATTTAACTCTCTGAAGTCTACTACTGAGCGGAAGGAACCATCGTGTCCATGGGATAAACTCAGAGAGGTTGTTTTTGCTTTAATGTTTTAGTTTTCTCTCTGGTTTACAAATATAAGCAACCTCCGAGGAAGATTCGGGGGGCTGCCAGATTCTAATTTATACAGTCACAAATAGGCTGTTGCCATATCATACAGGTGAAGCATCAAGTGAACCATGCAAGTAGTAAACATAAGTGCTGATTACGTGTAAAGCTTTGCTATCAGCGTGTTCGAGGGGGGAGAACGGGTTGTTAAGCTGAATGAAATCACCTGGGGTCAACCACTCATACTTAATCTTAACCATTAACCCGTTGGCAAGGGTCACCTTATGTATTTATTCAGGTTAATGACAAGTGATTTTCACTAGCTGAAGGATCCTCCAATTCCTGGAACTTGAGTCACTATCGATGAACTCGTCCGGAAGTGTCGTCGTCTTAATTACCTGGTCTGGCTAACACAAGCGATTTCAGTCATTGAAGGAAAACCCTAACTCCGGAAGGATTAAGATAAGGGAAGGAATTCCTTAATATGAATTTAGGTAAAATCATCTACCACCCTATTATCATTAAAATTGTGCGTAAATTATATGGAATATTTCGTTCCTCTGCATTTAATAACTCCGTGAAATACTCCGCCTATCTCCCTCTCACAAACCTTTGTACCATAACTGCTTATCTGTTCCCTTTACTTCATCTTCTCTACCCTCCTCCCCTCCCCTCACTCTTTTCATTTCTATTTCTTTTTCAATCCTTAAACACTACTCCACCTAGGATACGCCCATTTCTTAGTCTCTTCACCTTGTACTTCGCTTCCACTATTTTTAACTCTATACTTCTCTTATACTTTTTCGCTTCTTCTTTTCAACAATTCCTTTATGTACATCTCCTTTATACCACCACTGCGCTCACCACTTCATTCCCTCTTTAATTACATAACCTTCTGTTCCCACCCACTTTTCTCATCCCACGCGCAATATTTGCACATTAATACTTCCTCCTTTGAAACACATTCTTTCTCTACTTCTAGTATCCCGTCTTCTTCACTACATTCCATATATCTCTTAGTTTTACCTGAGTATTCATCCCATTTCCCTCTTCACACTCAACTCGTTTCCAGCACCTTTTTGCCTCCCCTCCTTCTCTCATTACTTTATATCAATTTTTATTCTTTAGCCAGACGATCATCGCTCTCTCGCCTTAAGACATCTAAGTCCAGAACTATTCCAATTATACACTTGGACACCACTACATAATCTATTAATGCTCTTTCGGTCATCCACCATGGTCCATTTATACTTATGCATTTATTCTATCTGAACTATTCTCACATAACACAGTGAAATATGTAGGAAGGATATATTTTGACGGACTCGACTTACCTTTACTCCTGCGCAGGCGCGGTAGAAGGGCGCGAGTGACCAGGAGGGTACCCATGATGTTGACCTCGAGCTGGGCCTTGACGTGCTGTGGTTGCATCCACTCGAACATGGCGTATGTCATGACCCCGGCGTTGTTCACCAGGCACCAGATGTCTGGGAGATACAGAGGAAGATATCAGACGTTGTTGGTGCATGGCAGAGGAAACCTGTTCCTCATGGACCCTTTATGTAATGCTGTTTCTTATCTTCCCAAGGACCAAACCAACATTGAATAAGATCGTGTGATATCCATTTTTGTAAACTTCTTGGGCATTGCTCTAGACCAGTGGCCCTCAAACTATGCGTCGCAACCCAAAGTTGAGTCGCGAGATCAATTTTGATGGGTTGCAGGGACACAGGAGAATTCTTACGCTTTAAGTGTATTTCAACAACTTAATTGAATTCTTCTTTGTGAAAGAAAAACAGTGCCATGGATTCTGTAAGGGGCTAGTAGATATAGTTACACAAGTGAGGTAGAAAGAGGGGTAGGTAGTGAGAGTTTCATTTTCACTGGATCAGCTGTTTGGTAAACAACAGTTTGAAGGCGAGGGTTGTATTTTATGGGTTAAGAAGTTTATAAACAGCCGAAGGCGAAAAGGCGAAGATTTATATAACTTCGCTCTCAGTGTTGTGTTTATAAACAAATGCCTGGGGACCCGATTTCATTGCTGTACGACGTGTTTTGCTTTTCTGATGTAACCTAAGTGAGTGTGCAGTGATCGAGATTGCTTAAGTAAAAGATATTGCATGCGGACTTGTAACGGCGGATCCGATTGGAAAAAGGGTGGAGGAGCAGAAAATTCAAGTGGTTTACGATTGTAAGATCACGCCCTTAGAGGAAGTTCTTAAATAAGAAGTTAAAGATCATTGGACTAAAGAAATCACGACGTCATTACAGAACTGACATAGGACCTAATTTGAGTGTTCTCGATGGAAGTCCCTTGGTGTACCTAAGAGAACCAAGTTGTGGTAGAATTCGCGAAGAAAATCAAGAAAAGTTTCCACCGTTTAATTCTCCCTTTCCTATATATAATATGATACTAAAAGAACATATGTGATGTGCTGTATCCTATACAGAAAATATAATGAGAAGTAGAAGCCTGATTGTGCAATATGCAAATTCTAAAGTGACAATCGTACGTAATAGGGGCAGTGGTGGAAGGAAAGTAGAAAATGAGAGACTAAGTAAAAGAAACACGAAAGGAAGATGGAACTTAGGGGCAGCAACACAGTATGACACACAGGTCACACATATTCCACTAGTTTAGTTTTGTGAATGAAAAGCTGTGCACATTATTTTTTTTTTCAAAAAAAAGTGTATATTTCACTGTACATTTTCTTTCTTTTACTTTACTCTGGATCGTGAAGGATTAATTTGTTCCAAATAGGGTCGCTCACGAAAAAGTTTGAGAACCACTGTCCTAGACCCTCAAGAAGTCCAGAAATCCCAGATTGGAACTACTGGTATATAAATCTACGATGTAATATTAATGTTTGACCTAAGTTCACTTAAAATGATCAAAGGCAGTACTTTGTAATTTGTGCATCACGATTATACAACATGCTCCTAGCTGGTTTTAAAGAATATCACGGGAACAAAACAAGTTAAAAAAAGGTTAAGGACGTTTTTACTTGAGAGGCACTATAATCAAAAACTTGAAATTGTAAATGATGCATATGAATTGTGAAATTCATATGTGGTAAACGAAGAAGCAGAAATAAACTAACAAGGCCCTCCACAGAAGGGTAGTTTGATTCAGGATGAAGGGCTAAACTTAAAATTGGAACAAAAGACCCGGAGTAAAGATACCCAACGCTACAAACTTCGCAGTCAGCTAATTTGTGTCTTTAAGAACCTTGCAACATCTATAATGTCGACGATAGACACTCATAGATCTCTGTTTGAGGTCCTTGTCCCGGGCCGGGGACCGAATGTCAGACTACAGGGCTGAACCCCAGTATGAGGGAGTAAAAGTGGAGGCACTGTTTCTGGTAGAGGCCATCTTTAATATGGGCAAAGTCACGTCTTGTGACATTTTCATTTGCTTTCAGTTGGCTATGAACAACTACTATACCCATCTTAATTGTGCCTGACTTGCATCCCTCGCAATTTTTTTTTTTTTCTTAAGGTGGAAACTAATTATAGTTCTCTCGGGCTACTGTCTGAAGTCCTCCACCCCAGATATATTACGTCTGTGTGTTCTGTCGCTGCTGAACAAGTTGTAAAGATGTGAGTGATTGTATGTGAGGCAGACTGACAGGGAATGAGGATGCAAAAGAAATATACTCCAGTTAAGGAGTAAAACCCTTGGTATGTAGATAGATAGATGGATTGATTAATTATTCAGTCTATTTATCTATCTATTTTTTGCGAGGATATTGACTTCTGCAATGCCTCTTACATTATGCTTCCGATCAGGTCCAAGCTGCACTCAAATCTGGCTTACCCCTGCGTAGTGCCCCATTCCCAGTCCAGTCATCTCGTCTTTGACACAAGAGTTGTTGTTGTTGTTGTTGATGATGACGTTGTTATTATCATCCCTAACATTACCGTTATCATCACCATTACCGCTATCGTTATCATGGTTCATAAGATCTTGGACCTAGGTTGGCAGGCTTTTGAATGTCTCCATAAAGGTTTACCTCTTAGGCTATATAGGAGAAGCCTTGTGATAGATAGATAGATAGATAGATAGATAGACGAAAGTCTAAATATATATAGAAGTGGATCTTCTAATTGCGAATTGAAGTCTTATAGGTATAGACCAGATGTAGATAACTTTATATTATCAAAAGATGAATAACAGTTCAAGAGGACTCTGTAGCCACACATAAACAAGAATGGGATTATACACCATAGCATTGAAAAAATAAGACGAAGAAATCTGAGGACAATGATGAGAGGTCATTGAGAGTAAGGGTGATGATGGATGTGAATTACATGGGAGCCTTTGACAAACAAAAAGCACTGCGTTTCAGTGATGGCAATTTCATAGTGATGCTACTAATCAAAACGATGCAATGACATCGATGATGACGATGGGAATTATTCAATAAAGACAAAGGACAAAAACAATGAGAGAGAAAACAGGGCCGATGACAAATAATGATGTTTGTTACAATGGTACTTATGACGATAGTGCACGAGGGGAGTAGGGTGAAATTGGGACAGCGAAAAAGAAATAAATTAGGATAACAGAGCCAGGAGTAGCAACAAGTGTCGACGACTCACAGTGCCCTCGGTCCTCGAGTTCCTGGACGACTTCCAGGAGACCCCAATGCTCGAAGTCGCTCCTGAGGTCTAGGTTGGCGACCACCATCCTCTCGTCGCCAAGATTTCGGAGGCTGAGGGCTCCAGGACTGTCCAGGTTGACGCAGGTGGCCAAGACAGTAAAACCCCAGGAGTGGCAAGCCAGGGCAAGGGCGTGGCCAATCCCGCTGTCGCAGCCGGTGATGACCACGACGCGGTTCTTCGGGTCGGCGAAGTTCTCGATGGACAAGGACGTCGAGATGGCGCTGAAGGCGCCCGTGAGGAAGTTGTACAGGGTGACGAGGACCCAGGCTAGGAAGCGCCACGTCTGAGGAAGGGAAACCAAAAAATTACGTTGTGCGCATCCAGTTTCTAAAGTTCGACGCCAATCGTGCTTTGTGCTGATAGGTGACACCTCAATGGTTGGACATCTATCTGTTAGTCAATGCAAAATGCATATGTTGCAGAAATTAACCAATCTCTCGGTGTCATCCAAGATCAACATATAAAAATACAAAAATACTGTCGGCGAAGTATGCACTCTGGTTGTTTGCTGTGGTTTTAATTATATCACCAGTCCTCTCATTTGCCATTCTGTTACAAATGAAAATAACTTTCTAAGCTCCCTCTTTGTCGATTCCAAAGTTCACGGCCTAGGAAAGCATATCACGAAAAGACGTGATTTTTTATGTATTAGTGTGTGTGTGTGTGTGTGTGTGTGTGTGTGTCTGTGTGTGAGTATGTGATTCACCATGGTCTTGGATCACGTGTTGGACTTGTGATCGACAGCTATTTCGCTCCCGGAAGAGAGCTCAGAGCTCATATATGACCAATCTATGGGTAATGCTGTGACCTTACACGCATACACACCCCCATCTCCCTGCCCACGAGAGCTGGAGTAACGAATCGCAGCGTAGCGATGCTGAAATAATTTAGCCCTGGCCGGAATTCGAACCCGGACCTCCGTAGTGACAGCAGGGAACTCTACCGACCGCGCCACTAGTCATACGTGAGTGCATGTGCGCGCGTGCGCGTGTGTACGTGTGTGTATTTGCATGCCTGCATGCATGTATGTGTGTGTGTGCATACATACATGTACATGTATGCATGCATGTGTGTGTATGTGTGTGTGCATGTGTGTGTACATGTGTATGTGTGTACATGTGTATGTGTGCGTGCATGTGTGTGTGCATGTGTGTATGCTTGTGCATGTGTGTATGTGGGCGTGTGTATGTGTGTGTGTGTGTGTGTGCATGTGTCTGTGTGCGTGTGTGTGCGTGCATGTATGTGTTTGTGTGTGTGCGCATGTGTCTGCATATATATATATATATATATATATATAAATATATATATATATACATACATATATATACACATAATATACATAATATATATATATGTATATATATATATACACATATATATATATATATATATATATATATATATATATATATATATATTTGAGAATATTAGGCAGACCAATTAATTTCTCACTGTAAGGAAGAACCAAAAGGTTCTTTTTGTCAAATACTTTTCTTACGTGTGAGGTGTTATGGAAAGTTTTGTAAGCCATTTTATGAGAAGTGTTTACTAAGTGCTTTGGATATTTTAATTCAGAAGCTATGCTATATATCTTCCTCAGCTCATCATCCAAAAATTCCAGGCTACATATCCTGTAAGCTCTAAGGAACATAGAACTAAAGACAGAAAGTTTTGTCTTCTGATGATGAGCCGAGTAAAAGTGGACATATGATGCGACATTAGTAGGTTTTCTATAAACGTCATATTTAAATTGTTTACCATTTCGATGAATTAAAATATCCAAAAATGGCAACTTATTCTCTATTTCTATTTCAAAAGTAAATTTGATTGAAGGGACCATACCATTTAGTTTTTCAAGAAATAAATAAATCTAAGTTACAGTGAGAAATTAATTGGTCTGCCTAATATTCTCAAACAATTCAACATCAACTTGGTTTTCAAAAATAATACTATAAAAAGTAAGCTCATTAAAAATTCACCTGAAGCAAACGAGGGTTGTGTTTACTCTATTCCATGCCTTAAATGTAACAAATTTTATATCGGCCAAACTGGTAAAGACTTAAAAACTAGGATAAATCAGCACAAATATAGTGTAAGGAGTGGGCAAAGTTCCAGTGGCCTTTTTGTCCATGTAAGAGACCACAATCATCCTATTGACTGGGATAATTCGAATGTAATAATTTCTTGTAGATCCTTATTAGAAAGAAACATCATCGAATCCAGTCATATTAAACAAACCTTTGACAATAATATCAATTTAAGTTTAGGATTATTTAAACTTGATGATTTTGTTATTGATAAAATTGTAAGAACTTCTCCAAGTGCTACTAAGCGGGGGTGACGTAACGTCATGGACCAAACGTCCGTATATGTAAACATCGGCTCTACCTGATTGTGAAGCATCTTGTGTGTACTTCCCATGTTCCTAGCTTGTCTTTTACTTTATGTATATATATCCACCTTTGTCTCTGTAACTGTGTATTCCTTGATAATGTCTTAAATAGACGAAAACGTTCGGACTAAGCTTCTTATTTCCCAGTGGTTTTTTCTGCATATTATTTTCACGTGTGCCTTGTGAATTACTGCAAAATATGGATACCACGCGCCACTTCATGGATTTCTACAACTACTCACCTGGACTTTCTCCTGTCGTCTCATCGTTTTGTTCTTCACTCATCAAATCGCACAAGACTAAACTCCGTCTTCATTTCTTGAAAAATTGCCTACAAGAACAGGTTGTGCCTAAATCGATTTTGAACAATCGATTGTTGAGGATGTGTGATAAACCCTTTGAAGAATTTCACCGCATAATCTTACAAAAGCATATTGATATTACCAGAATTGAAGTTCGTGAATCTTTTAATATGACTAAATCTTTAAGAAATAATTTTCAAAGAGCTATCCCAGAAAATTGGAAACATACAGTAGACTACTTGATTATTGTTATAGTAAATTAAGACATTCGTGTAACGTTCTTAGTGAGAAACTTAACATAAACTGTCTCTATTGATTAAAGACAGTGATTGGTCCAAGCATGCCAACCCTAATTTTGTTATAAATTTATCTGATAGACCTCTAAATAGTGCTACAAAATGTGCTTTAGGATATGGTCTTAGTTTCGCAGCAACTCAACACGAAGTTGACTATGTTAGAAAAATTTGGTGAAGTCTCTACTCAAAATATCAACATCAGCAAGGGTTTTGTATATGCTTCTTTATCAGCACCCGGTATTCCAAATTGTCCTAAAAGGTTTTTTAAGTCTTACCGTGAGTTAAAAAGAGATGAACAGTTACACATCACTAGAGCTGATAAAAGTAATTGCATTGTCATTCTTAATAAATTAGATTACATCGAAAAAATGGGAACATTATTGGGAGATTGTGAAACATATACAAAACTTACTAAAAACCCGCTTGAATCTGTAAACAGTGAGTTTAATCGCAATGTTAAAAAGATTCTGAAAGGGCATGAACATCTGATAAAACATTTTTCTTCGTTGTCCCCTTCCTTGCCCTACATGTATGGATTGATTAAGACCCACAAACCTGGTTATCCAGTTAGACCTATCATCAGTTCCACAGGATCCGTCACTTACAATTTGTCCAAATGGCTTGTTACTATTTTGAGTCCTTTAGTGGGTACTATATCTTCTTCCCACGTCACAAATAATGCTGATTTTATTAATTATTTGAATAATCTAGAAATCAGTTATGATTTTAAACTAGTTAGTTTTTATATAACCTCGTTCTTCACCCGTGTCCCCGTAATTGACTTATTGGTATATCTTGAAGAAGAATTATTATCAAAACATGACTTGCCACTTCCAGCTAAAACCATAATTGAACTTATTAAGTTGTGTATTGTAAATTGTAAATTTGTTTTTAATGGTGAATTCTATGTACAAAAATTTGGTATGGCAATGGGAAATCCTCTGTCCCCAGTACTTAGTAACTTGTACATGGAATTCTTTGAGATGAAACGACTACCTAGGATTCTTCCCTAACAAGTTGTGTGGAAAATATATGTTGTTGATATCTTGTGTCTTTGGCCAGTTAATCGTAACTTAGATTTATTTCTTGAAAAACTAAATGGTATGGTCCCTTCAATCAAATTTACTTTTGAAATAGAAATAGAGAATAAGTTGCCATTTTTGGATATTTTAATTCATCGAAATGGTAAACAATTTGAATATGACGTTAATAGAAAACCTACTAATGTCGCATCATATGTCCACTTTTACTCGGCTCATCATCAGAAGACAAAACTTTCTGTCTTTAGTTCTATGTTCCTTAGAGCTTACAGGATATGTAGCCTGGAATTTTTGGATGATGAGCTGAGGAAGATATATAGCATAGCTTCTGAATTAAAATATCCAAAGCACTTAGTAAACACTTCTCATAAAATGGCTTACAAAACTTTCCATAACACCTCACACGTAAGAAAAGTATTTGACAAAAAGAACCTTTTGGTTCTTCCTTACAGTGAGAAATTAATTGGTCTGCCTAATATTCTCAAACAATTCAACATCAACTTGGTATTCATAAATAATAATATATATACATATATATATATACATATATATATATATACATACATATATATATATATATACATACATATATACATATATATACATACATATACATATATATATATATATACATATATATATATATATATATATATATATATATATATATATATATATATATACCCGTCTGGAGTATTGGCTGCTTGTTATTGTGGCAAAGTAGCATGCAGTTGATACTTTAGGGTCTATATGGGGCGCCCCTACGGACCAGAGCCACACATCATTTTGTCTATGATAGAGGAAAAACTCTGTTCATAGAGAAATGATGACACTTTTATACTACGACTGTCCCTCCGTTATGCTGTCCTCCAACCCCTTGTTGCTGTCCTGTACCATTTCTCTGAGTATTTCTTTTCTGTGATGGGGGAATTCCCTGTGGTGGGGGAAAAGAATACTGCCACCAAGTATTCCCACTTGGATCGTAAGAGGCGAGAAGAAAGGGACGGGGATTGGGACTAGGCATCCTTCTCCTTGTAGCCCCACAGGGGAAATTCCTTTAAAAAAAAAAAAAAAAAAAAAAAAAAAAAAAAAAATGGAATAAGAGGGGCTGGAAAGCCTCGGACCAGCACCCTAAGGTTTGGGTCTTTTAATGTGCGTGGATGTGGTACAGATGAGAGTAAAAGGGAAGAGATAGGTAGTATGTTTGTGAGAAGAAAGATGGATGTGTTGGCTTTGAGTGAAACTAAGTTGAAAGGGAAGGGTGAGTGTAAGTTTGGGAGTGTAAGTGGGAGGTTATCAGGAGTGAAGAGAGGGCGAGGGAGGGAAGGGGTGGCTATTATAGTAAGTTAAGTGGAGTGGAAGGAGGTTTCCTCAAGGATAATGTGGATGAAGGTGAAACTGGGGAAGGAGATGTGGGTCTTTGTAAGTGCATATGGGCCTGGCAGTGAGAAGAGTGTAGAAGAAAGGGAGGCCTTTTGGATAGATCTAAATGAGTGCATAGAGGATTTGGGAAGAAATGTCAATGTGATAGTACTGGGAGATCTTAATGCTAGGGTGGGAAATGGTCCAATCGATGGAGTGGTTGGGAAATGTGGAGTTCCAGGAAAGAATCGTAGTGGAGAGTTGATGGTGGAAATGTGTCTAGAAAGAGAGTTGATGATAGCAAATACAGTGTTTCGGAAGAAAGTCAAGCATAAGTACACATGGGAGAGGGTGGTGGAGGGAAGGGTGGTAAATAGAGCGCTAATGGATTATGTAGTGGTAAATAGGATTATGATAGGAAGAGTTAAGGATGTACATGTGCTAAGGGGAGAGGGTGGAGGAATATCAGATCATTTTTTGGTGGAAGGTAAGTTGAAAGTGGAGGATAGATGGAGGAAGAGGAAAGGGACAAAAGGTAGGGAGGTTCTTAGAGTGAACTCTTTGAATGAGAAGGAAAAGGAGAAGGAGTACGGAAAGAAGCTGAAGGAGGAGTGGGAGGGAGTAAAGGGTAGAGTAGAGCTGGGTGTGGAGGAGGAATGGGGATGGTTCAAGGAGGGAGTCATAAAGTGTGCAAGGATGGTGTGTGGAACAAGAAGGACAGGGGGAAATAGAAGAAAGGGTAGTGAATGGTGGGATGAGGAAACAAAAAAGGTTGTAGAAGAGAAGAAGCGAGCTTTCACAGATTGGTTACAAAATAGGACGAGGGAGTCATATGAGAGGTACAAAGAAAAGAAAAGAGAAGTAAAGCGAAAGGTAAAGGTTGCAAAGAGGAGAGCAGATGTGAAATGGCGTAAGAATATTACAGAATTTTTTAAAGTAATAAAAATGTTTTGGAAATAAATCAAGAGAGGAAGAAGAGGCGAATCAAGTAGAGAAGAAAAGGTAAAAAGTACAGATGGAGAGATAATAATGGAAGAGAAGGAAGGTAGGTAGAGTATTTTAGGGAGTTGCTAAATGTGAAGGAGGATAGGGAAGGAAAGATTGCTGCAGTGGGAAGTGCGAAGAAAATGAAAGTGATGAATGAGGAGAATGGAGGAGAAATAAGGAAGGATGAGGTGAAGGCAGTTGTTAAGATGATGAAAGCAGGTAAGGCACCTGGTCTGGATGGATGCCATGCGGAATGTCTGAAAAAGGGAGGTACAGTGATGGTGGACTGGTTGGTGAGGTTATTTAATATTTGTTGGAGAGAGGGTAGAGTGCCGGAGGACTGGAGGAGTGCCTGTATAGTTCCTCTTTACAAGGGAAAAGGGGACAAGTGTGAATGTAGTAGTTTCAGAGGGATTAGCTTGTTGAGTGTAGTTGGGAAGGGTTATGGGAGGATCTTGGTTGAGAGGATTAGGAGAGGAACAGAAGGAGTAATTGGTGAGGAACAGTGTGGATTTAGGACAGGTAGAGGTTGTGTAGATCAGATCTTTGTGGTAAGACAGATATGTGAGAAAGCTATAGGAAAGGGGAAGGATGTTTTTTGGGTTTTTATGGATCTGGAAAAGGCTTATGATAGGGTAGACAGAAAGGCACTGTGGGAGGTTATGCAGATATACGGGATAGGAGGAAAGCTTCTGGGAGCTGTCAAGAGTTTTTATGAGAATAGTAGAGCTTGTGTCAGGATTGGGAATGGAGAGAGTGAGTGGTTCGAGGTAAAGATGGGACTTCGTCAAGGATGCGTTATGTCACCCTGACTGTTCAACTTGTACACGGATGGGGTGGTGCGAGAGATAAATGCAAGAGTCGTGTGTCGGGGATTGGAGATGGTTAAAGAAAATGGAGAAAAGTGGGAGGTGAGCCAGCTGTTGTTTGCGGACGACACTGCGCTTGTGGCA